>NC_092372.1:34669464-34979578 GCF_030028105.1 Mobula birostris | reverse complement strand
TGTTATCAATGCTCTTGAGAGATTGTCTGATTGGTGTCAGTGGTCGCATAGCTAGGACTTGTGATGTGCACCAGCTGCTCATACGACCATCCACCACCTGCTCCCATGGCTTGATGTGACCCTACTCAGGGGCTAAGCAGGTACTACACCTTGCCCAAGAGTGACCTGCAAGCCAGTGGAGAGGAAGAATGCCGTACATCTCCTTTAGTAGAGACGTGGCTCCACCCCGGCACCCAGTTCATGTCTTAGTATATGCGACAATAATAAAACAATTACCCATTATTGTTGGGAGTGGTGTTGTGCAGCAGACGTATGTTTCTTTTGTAAATGTTCAGTGTAAGATCTATTTACTTGTGCATCTCAATGAACAAGTTTTAGATAACATGGAACTTATCTTCAGAGTGTGCATACCCTGTACTATATATGCAAGTATTGTCTACATTCAGCTAAATTTGACAATGATTTGCCACAATGATACCATTGATGAGGTCAAGGCTTTTGACTGGCCTTGCTATATTTGCAAACAATTTGATGGGTGCATTTAAAACTGTAAGGAATTTTGGAAAATGGCCAGTATACTGTATTCACATTCTCTATAGAATGTTGGCCAAAAAATTCAAGAGATTGGTTTCCTCTCAGTATTAAAAAAAATCATTAATTACATTTTTATGTTAGATTTTTGTCCATCTTACTTGTATTTGTTTTTTCTCTGTTATTCTACTTTGAATGGTGGTCTTTTCTTCTTGAGTATGATCTTGTCATAACTTACAGCGTACTTTTTCAGAGAGATAAGCAAAAGACCTCATGTTGACAGCCTAATTCAGGCATTGGTAATCTGTTAGAGGATGGCTTATCTCCGTGAGAAACCTTAAGGATCTTCACATTCTCCAAGCTTCAGAGGTACTGTTATACTGACCACCACCTAACCTTCTCTTTTATTTCTATCAGCCTGGCCGCAAAAATAATCCAACAACTGAGGTGTTGCCACAATAACATCATGGTTAAAAGTGTCAAAGACCTCTCTCCTTAGACATCCTGAGAACCTCCAATCAACAGAGAGCTACAGGGTGCTCACAAGGTTCCCTGAAGTCCATAATGATTAGCAACTGTGAAGAAACTCTTTGCTGCTTTACCAGAAAACAATACCGCTGATTTGATGACAATGACAAAGAGATCAAGGAACTAATTCATTGGAAGTGCAAAACATCCTTAGATTGGAAACTCCACACAACTCAGTTGAAAGGGAGATATTCTACAGATACCCAAAGTCGAAGGTCTATTCTCTAACTGGCAACTTAACCCCAAGAAGAGTAAAAATTGCATTTGGGGTAAATTGCATGAGATAATTAATCCTCTCCCAGATGGATCACAATGCCTGCACCTTGGATTCCTACTCAACAAATAAAAGTCTTTATTTTACCTGATATAGAAACTGTAAATATGGCAGCCTGGCTTGTAATGGTGTTTGGAAGTTCCTATAGGCTGAAAAACCCCCTGCCATCACTACCTAAAACTTCTGGGTACAATGCAAAGAATTTTATTCGTTACATTAATAGTTCATTCATAAGATTTATGTATCATTGGGATCTCTTCTGGGGAAGGTACGACCTGTGCGAAAGAGATGGTTTACACCTGAACTCAAGGAGGTCCAACATCCTTGCGGGCAGGTTGTTCAGGAGGGTTTAAACTAATTTGGCAGGGGGATGGGAGCTGAAGTGATAGTGCTGAGGATGAGGTAGTTGGTTTGCAAACAGAGGCAATGTGTACGAGACTCTTAGCAAGGAGAGGCTGATGATAGGGCAAAATTACAATCAACAGGACAAGTTGTAAAGTAAAAGGTGGACAAAATTGAAAAGGGTGAATGCAGGACTGAAGATATTATATTTGAATATGCGCAGTATACGGAATAAGGTAGATGAACTTGTCGCAGAGTTACAGATTGGCATGTATGATATTGTAGGCATCACTGAACCATGGCTAAAGAAGATTATGGCTGGGAGCTTAATGTCCAAGGATACACATTGTATTGAAAGGACATACAGGAAGGCAGAGGGGGTAGTGTTGCTCTGTTGATAAAAAAATCAAATCAAATCAAATCATTAGAAAGAGGTGACATAGGGTTGGTTGGAAGGTGTTGGATCATTGTGGATAGAGCGAAGGAACTGCAAGAGTAAAAGGACACTGCTAGAGTTATATACAGAGTCCCAAACAGTAGTAAGGATGTGGTTTACAAATTACAATGGGAAAAAGAAAATGCATGCCAAAAGGGCATGACAATATTCAGGTAGATTGGGAAAATCAGGTTGGTACTGGATCCAAGAGGGGGAATTTCTAGAATGCCTATGAGATAGGTTTTTAGAGCAGTTCATGGTTGAGCCCTGTAGAGGATCAGCTATTGTGGATTGGATGTTATGCAATGAACTGGATATATTGGATGCTGAAGGTAAAAGAACCTTAAGGTGAAGGTGATTATAATATGACTGAATTCACCCTGAAATTTAAGAAGAAGAAGCTAAAGGCAGATGAATTAGTATTCATCATCATCATTAGGTGCTGTGCCCAGTTTGAGCTTTGACTGCCATGGCCCACACACTCCTGTTTCGGGTCAAGTGGATCAATTCATTGGTATTCATTTCCAGTTCTCTGGCTGCTGTCTCCATAATCATTTTTTGTCTTCCTTTTGCTTTCTTCCCTTCAATCTTTCCCATAATTACCGTGCTTTCTAACTCCTCTTTCCTAATCACATGTCCAATGAAGTTACATTGCCTTTTCAAGATCTCATACATTATTTGTCTTTTTGTGTTTGCTCTGTTCATGACATCATTAGATATTCGTTTCATCTGTGATATTCTTTGCATCCTCCTCAAAAACCACATCTCTGCTGCTTCAATTGTCCAACGTTCTGAGCCATATAACATAACTGGATAAACGTAACATTTCAGTACTCTGAGGTGGGTTGTCACATCTAGTTTAGTATTGGTCAGTATACTCTTCATTCTCGTAAAGGTGTCTTTTGCTATCCCTATTCTTCTTTTGATGTCCATGTCGCACCTGCCATCTGATGTCACCCAGCTTCCTAAGTAGCAAAAGTTCTGTACTTGTTTTATGTTTTTCCCGTTTATTCTCAGCCTGCAGATAGGATTCTCCTTCTTTTTGGATATCACCATACATTCTGTCTTTTTGCAGTTGATAGATAGACTCATTTTTGCACTTTCTTTAGTATTACAGTGGAGAAAAGGAAATTGCAGAGGCATGAGAGGGGAGTTGGCCAGAATTGATTGGAAAATAACATTGGCAGCGATGATGGTAGAGCAGCAATGGCTGGAATTTCTGGAAGCAATTCGGAAGGCACATGATATATACATTCCAACGAAGAAGTATTCTAAAGGCAAGATGATACAACTGTGGCTAACGAGAGAAATCAAAGCCAACATAAAAGCCAAAGAAAGGGAATATAATACAGCAAACATTAGTGGGATGTTAGAGGATTGGGAAGCCTTTAAAAATCAATAAAGGGAACTAAAAAAGTCATTAAGAAGGTAAAGATGGAATACAAAAGTAAGCTAGCCAATAATATTAAAGAGGATACCAAAAGTTGCCTCAGATACATAAAGTGAGAGTGGATATTGGACTGCTGGAAGATGTTGCTGGAGAGGTAGTAATGGGGAACAACAGAATGGCAGATGAACTGACTGAGTCTTTTGCATCCGTTTTCACTGTGGAAGACACTAGCAGTATGATGGAAGTACCAGGTGTCAGGGGTCATGAAGTGTGTGAAGTTACCTTAACTAGGGAGAAGGTTCTTGGGAAACTGAACAGTCTGAAGGTAGATAAGTCACCTGGACCAGATGGTGTACAGCCCAAGGTTCTGAAAAAAGTGGCTGAAGAGATTGTGGAGGTATTAGTAATGATCATTGAAGAATCACTAGATTCTGAAATGATCCTGGAAGACTGGAAAATTGTAAATGTCACTCCACTCTTCAAGAAGGGAGAGATGCAGAAGAACACAAATTGTAAACCAGTTACTCTGACCTCAGTGGCTGGGAAGATGTTGGAGTCAATTGTTAAGTATGTTGCTTCCGGGTACTTGCAGGCACATGATAAAATAGTCCATAGTCAACATAGTTTCCTCAAGGGAAAATCTTGCCTGACAAATCTGTTGGAAATCTTTGAAGAAAGAACAAGCAGAATAGACAAAGGAGAATTGCTTAATAATATGTACTTGGATTTTCAGAAGGCCTCTGACAAGGTGCCACACATGAGACCGCTTAACAAGCTATGAGAGCCTGGTATTACAGGAAGGATTCTAGTATGGATAAAGCAGTGGCTGATTTGCAGGAAGCAAAGACTGGGAATAAAGGAAGCATTTTCTGGTGGGCTGCTGGTGACTAGTGGTGTTCCACTGGGGTCTGTGTTGGGACCAATTCTTTTCATGTTATATGTCAATGACTTGGATGACAGAATTGATGGTTTTGCTGCAAAGTTTGCATTTGATAAGAATAAGAATAGAGTGGTGTTCTTTTAGAATGGAGGTGAGGAATTCTTTAGCCAGAGAATGGAGGGACAGGTAGTTTTGAGGAAATAGAGAGGCTGCAGAAGGACTTAGACAGATTACTAGAATGGACAAAGAAGTGGTGGATGGAATATAGTGTTGGAAAGTGTATGGTCATGCACTTTGGTAGAAGAAATAAAAGGGTAGACTATTTTCTAAATGGAGAAAAAATACAAAAAACTGAGGTGCCAAGGGACTCAAGAGTTCTTGTGCAGGATTCCCTAAAGGTTAATTTGCAGGTTGAGTCTATGATGAGGAAGGCAAATGTGATATTAGCATTCATTTCAAGAAGAGTTGAATATAAAAGCAAGGATGCAATGTTGGGACTTTATAAAGCACAGGTGAGGCCTCATTTGGACTATTGTGACTTGTTTTGGGCCCCCATCTTAGAAAGGATGTGCTGAAACAGAAGAGAGTTCAAAGGAGGTTTAGGTCACATCTGCTCTCATCCCATCCTCCTGCCACCCCACTAGGAATAGGGTTCCCCTTGATCTCACCTACCACCCCACCAGCCTCTGGGTCCAACATATTATTTTCCGTAACTTCTGCCACCTCCAACGGGATCCCACAACTAAGCACATCTTCCCCCCCCCCCCCCCGCTTTCCGCAGGGATCACTCCCTACGTGACTCTGTTGTCCATTTGTCATCCCCCCCCCCCCCATTCCTTCCCGCCGATCTCCCTCCCGGCACTTATCCTTGTAAGCAGAACAAGTGCTACACATGCCCTTACACTTCCTCCCTCACCACCATTCAGGGCCCCAGACAGTCCTTCCAGGTGAGGCGACACTTCACCTGTGAGTCGGCTGGGGGGATATACTGCGTACGATGCTCCCGATGTGGCCTTCTATATATTGGCGAGACCTGACACAGGCTGGGAGACCATTTCGCTGAACACGTACGCTCTGTCCGCCAGAGAAAGCAGGATCTCCCAGTGGCCACACATTTTAATTCCCGGTCCCATTCCCATTCTGATATGTCTATCCACGGCCTCCTCTACTGACAAGATGAAGCCACACTCAGGTTGGAGGAACAACACCTTATATTCCGTCTGGGTAGCCTCCAACCTGATGGCATGAACATTGACTTCTCTAACTTCCATTAATGCCCCACCTCCCCTTCGTACCCTATCCGTTATTTATTTATCTTTTATTATTATGTATTTTTTTCTCTCTCTCCTTTTTCTCCCTCTGTCCTTCTGCCCCTTTCTTTCTCCCTAGGCCTCCCGTCCATCCCATGATCCTCTCATATGCCTTCTGCCAATCAACTTTCCAGCTCTTAGCTCCATCCCTTCTCCCTTCTGTGTTCTCCTATCATTTCAGATCTCCCCATCCCACTTTCAAATCTCTTACTATCAATTCTTTCAGTTAGTCCTGACAAAGGGTCTCGGCCCGAAACGTCAACTGTACCTCTTCCTATAGATGCTGCCTGGCCTGCTGCGTTCACCAGCAATATTTATGTGTGTTGCTGTTAAGGAAAATTATTTCAGGATTGAATGACTTGATATATGAAAAGCATTTATGGCTTTGGACCAGTATTCACTTGAATTCAGAAGAAGGTGTCCTAATTGAAACCGATTCAAATGGTGAAAGGGCTTGATAGAGTGGATGTGGAGAGGATGTTTCCTGTGGTAGGAGAGTCCAAGACCAGAGGACTTAGCCTCAGAATAGAGTGGTGCCCTTTTAGAATGGAGTTGAGGAGGAATTTCTTTAGCCAGAGAATGGTGAATCTGTGGAATTCATTGCCACAGGCAACTGTGGAGGTATCTGTGTATTTGAGACAGAGGTTGATAGAATCTTGATTGGTCAGGGCATGAAGTTGTATGGGGGGAGGGCAGGAGATTGGGGCTGAAAGGAAGAATGGATTGTTTTGATGAAATGGTGGAGCAGATTTGATGGGCCAAATGACCTAATTCTGCTGCTATGTCCTTCTTTCTTTTTTTCTGGCGTGTGCCTGTGTGTGTGCGAGTCTGTGCCTGTGCGTCTGCGTGTCCATGCATGCGTCTGAGATGATGTCTTTTTCATGACTTTTTCAAAGCGCGGAGCGAGAGAGAGAGACTGTGTGGCGTGCCACTCCTCACACAAAGACATTTTCGAATTGCGACCTCAACACTCAACCCGGCACAGATGGAAAGCGTACTTGGGAGCGGACCTGACTAGTTTCAAACCCGGGAACCTCCGCTCCTGGGTCCGGCGTCAATGTCGTTGCACCACCAGCCGGCCCCTCTGCCGCTAGATCTTATGATCCTATTAATAATTGCTAAATCAGTTTCTCTAATCTTAGTTTAAATACATAAGGGATACATATTTAAGAGGCTGTTAGAAAGACAGAGCCCTGTGAAGGGGAAGGGTTAGATTAATCATACAGTAGGTTGAAAGGTCAACAGAATCCCATGGGCCAAAGGGCCTGTATTGTGCTATAATGTTCAATGTTCAGTATTCTATCTTCTCATCTGTAATTTAATTAATTAACTAGGAGTGATATTTTCTGGGTTTTTTTGTTTAAACCACAATCAAAAAGAGAAGAAGGCAATCCTTACCAATCAATGAACGTCATAAATGTCGCATTGAGTTTTTTCTTATAGTCCTAGAGCCATTCGCTTGACTCGCTATATTCCAGCTCCTCTTGTTCAGTTCTTCTCAGCAATGCTTTTCTTTAGTTTTCATCTCTGCCACTCTCATCCGGTTTCTGTGACTTCTGTCTCTTGGTTCTGAATATCCCATGTTCTTCTTAAATTAACATTACTTTCCTCCTTTGTTGTATCTCATTCAATTTCCACATAAGCCTGCAACTTTTATATCTTTTCCATGGATTTATGTTCCATGCTGTGGTTGTGCTTTTCTTCTAAATATTCACAGTATTATCCAATGCTATACAACGGGTAGTTAAAACTGTCCAATGCATCACTGGCACCTGCCTACCCACCATGATGGACATATAAACAGAAATGTGTTATAAAAGAGTCAGTAATATCATGAGGGATCCCACACACCCCGCTCACGGATTGTTTGTCCCACTCCCGTCAGGGAGGAGGCTTCGTAGCATCCACGCTAGGACCACCAGACTCAAAACAGTTATTTTCCCCAAGTAGTGTGGCTGATTAACACCTCCACCCACTAACTCCAGCACTACTTTATTACTTCCTATCAGTCACCTTAAGTACAGCCTAGTGTCACTGCATGGATATACAAACAAGCTATTTTATGTATTTGTATTTATCGTGTGTGTTTTATTCTTATTGTGTTCTTTTTCTTTAGTGCTTTTTTCTTTTGCGTTGCACTGGATCTGGAAGTAACAATTATTTCGTTCCCTTTACACTTGTGTACGAGAAATTACATGAAACAATCTTGAATTCTGAATCTTGAATGTTATCCCTTTCCTCCATTACAGCAATTAATTAGAAAAAATCCTGTAAATGATCATATACTTACCTTTCTCCCTAAAAGCTGCTCCTGTTTATGAGCTCAGTGTCGCCATTCCAGTTTAACCTGGCTCTGGCTGAGCAGGCATATTGACCAGCCAGTTCCTGCTTGGCTGTCCATTGTCAGTATGCAGCTGGGAGGATGGCAGGAGACAACATCCGGCAAGTTCTGATCTTTGGTGCTGGTCACAGAAACTTGAACTTCCTTATAATGATGGGGTAAATTCTGACAGTTCAATGTGGAACTGCTGCCAGTCTCTAACACATTCTGCCTTAACATTTCCCAGCTTTGCTTCTTTAGCTCTCTCTCTCTCTATTTCTTACTGTTTTATACCCATGTCACTCTCATTCAGTACGCCATGTTGCTCTCAATCAGCTCTCTCTGAAAAGCGAAACCACCCCCATCAGATTCTGTAAGTCTGAAATAAGATTAGCAAATACAGAAACACTCTGCTGGAAAAAGAAACGATTATCATTTCAGACCTGAAGCATTAACTGTTTGTCTTTCCACTGATGCTGTGTGACCTTCAGATTCCAGCATTTTCTTTCATCCACTCTCAGCTTTTATATCCTTGCCAAATTCAGTCAGCTCATTCTCTGTTTCATGAGATCATGATCTGAACCCAAGCCGATGGTGCTGTCGGGCAGTAATTCTACTGGCTTTGCCCTTATTCATTGTTTTGTGCTCTACCACACTTTTTTCAAATAACACTCTCTATTAATGTACAGTACATGTGGAAAATGAGTAGACTGTACATCTGGACTATGTGGGGATCAGAGGATGATACATCAATGTTGACAGTATGGGAGAACACTGGTTTAAAGAGATACAATATCCAGACTTATAGCAAGCAAAGGAACAGTATCAGAACTATGCTACAATGGTAGACTATTGAGGGGAGAATGAATCATGGTAATGGTAAATATGTTTATCAAAAATTGGAAAGACAATCTGGTTTTCTGCAAGGATTATTTTTGATGCTCTTTTCAACTTACAGCATATTATTGCCAAGAAATGAGTCTGCCATGTCAAAGCATAAAACATTCCACCCACTGCAATGCAGGCAAGGACAGAGTTGTAACTCCATAATCCATTATAGATTTTCTGAAATGGTGAAGCCAAGGATAATCCTGTAAAAAAAATTTAAACGGAAAATTATTTAGCCTTTTATTGATTGCTAAATGTTTCTAATTGCCTTCAGGAAAATAAACATAGAAACATAGAAAACCTACAGCACAATACAGGCCCTTCGGCCCATAAAGTCTGACAAATAATGATTTGATCACTTAAAGCTAAATGATTTCAATATTCAGTTCTAAGTAACTAACTAGTGAAATTAATAGATGAATACAAATTTTCTATCAACGCCTAAAAGTTTGCCAGAAACCTAAAATGACAAAAATTTATATAAGAACTACATAATTTAAATAACACTACTGTAAAGTCCTCTTGCTTGTCAACTCTGTGATATATTTAATGGACCTTGGGAGGATCTGGGTGCTAGGGCATATCTATGGCTTTTATCTAAACTATGATGCTTACTTAAATATTTTACACATAGTTTTAGAGGGCAATAATTGTCCAAATTTCAATATTCATAAGTTCAATTACATTTTATATTGCCTTATAATAAGAATTTTGAAACATACAAATAAACATGTCAGATATTAAAATCAGCACAAGTTGAAAGTACGCTAACACAGAGCTCATCTCTAAGGTTATATATTAATCTGTGGAAAATGTTCGAATTCCACCTTGACAATTTGTGAAAAACAGATCTCAACATAAAAACACTGGTATCAGTAGAAGTAATTATGAAGCTATCAATTTGCATAACTCTTTAGTTCCCTTAGGAAAGGAAACATGAAGTTTTCTCGGCTCGAAACATTGACTGCTTATTCCCCTTCATAAATGCTGCCTGACATGCTGAGTTTTTTTCAGCACTCTGTGTGTGTTGCCATCCTTATCTGTGCTTGAAGTGAAGTAGTAACCTAGTTTACGCCTAACTTCCCTCTGAAGTGTCCGAGCAACCTAGCTCTGGGAGCAGCCAATATATCCCGACCTTACCCAAGAAAAAAAGAAATACGCAACATTTTTCACAGAGCTCTTAAAGAATCCTTTAAAGCAGTGATGTATGGAGACACACCTGCCAATACACCTACACATGACCCAAGTACAGCATGCAGACAGATGATTGGAGATGAGATAAATAATGCAACAATGAAAATTCCACCAGTCCAGGGATCGTTACAGCCATACACCTGTCCAACTCCCACTGGGACAGATTTCAAGAGCTGAATAAAAAAAAAAGGACATATTATATAATTTCCTTGGAATGTGAAAATTCTTCCATTGAACTGTCAATTGAAAAAGATAATTGGAGCAGAACTGACAATGATCAGAGGAAACACAGCGAGTAACTCAGAGAAATTGCAAAGGACACTGGACAGCAAATGTTTTCTAAAGTGTTGCTTCCTCAGAATTTTATTTTTTGTTTATGATAGACCATTTGAAGCTGAACACAAATATGATTTCAGACTACTTGTATCGTGTAGGAATTTAGAGAAGCAAGAGTTAACTTTTATTGAATAGAATGCGTTTAGTTGCATAATGGTGCTGATGCTTTGCAATAGTTCAACTAAGCTAAAAATGTTTTGATGATGATTTTCATTTGTACTCAGTGTCTGACGCTTTTTGCTTAGGTATACAATAACAATCAGTCAGTATTGATGGATTCCAGTTGTCCTGACACCGTTTCTCTGTGACTACAATGTCCTGGTGACAGCGCCAAGAATTATGGGGAAGAAGTCTATCTGGAAATGCAGAGAAAATTAATCTTTAGTGACATGTTGTGCTTCATGGTATTGTATGTTTGAAGCATGTTGTTGACCAGCTGCATGTAGTTTGGTGCTCTGTAGTTGCCAAGAAAATTTTCAACATCATCATTGATTGTTTTCCATACAATTTTCACCGGTCCCACTAGTAGTTCTTCAAATTGCCTGTCAATGATGATCTGTTAGATTTGTGGACCAATAAAAATGCCTTCCTTAATCTTGGCATTAGTTATTCTGACATGAATTATGAATTGAAATAACAAATATAGGTGATTTTTAAAAAAACTGGAGTGTGATAGGGAAATTTCATGGTGATTTTCATGATCAGCATTCCAGTAGTATTGGTGTTCAGAGGGATATAGAACTCCATGTATACAAGTTACTGAAAGTTAATGTGCAAGTACAGCAACAGCTAGCAATGGAAATGGTATGTTATGTATTGTGGCAAGAAAAATTGAGTCATGCAAGAGTAAAGGTGTCTTACTAGAATTATACAGGGCCCTGGTGAGGCCATACCTTGAATACCGTGTTTAGGTCTGGTCTCTTATCTTAAGGAAGAATACAGAGGGAGAGTAATGAAAGATCATTAGATATATTCCTGAGGTGAGAGAGGCTGGTCTTGTGAGGAGATATTAAGCTGCCTACGTTCTCTTGTTGAAATATATATAGGTGTCCCCCACTTTTCGAACGTTCGCTTTACGAAACTTCACTGTTACGAAAGACCTACATTAGTTCCCTCTTTTCGCTAGCAGAAGGTGTTTTCACTGTTACGAAAAAAGGCAGCGCGCGGAAAAAGCAGCGTGCGATAAAAAAAAAGCAGTGCGTGCCCCGAGCAGCGGCTCCTCCCCCGGATTCAGAACTGCATTCTCGCCGGCATTGCTTAAACATATGCCTGTGAGCAGCCGTTTGCAAGATGAGTTCTATGGTATCAGAAAAGCCTAAAAGAGCTCGTAAAGGTGTTACACTTAGCGTAAAACTACACATAATTAAGCGTTTCGATCGTGGTGAACGAAGTAAGGACAACGTGAGTTTGGCTTGTGGAAGTTGACGAAGATGATGTTGAAGAGGTTTTGGCATCCCATGAGCAAGAACTGATAGATGAAGAGCTGATGCAATTGGAAGAGGAAAGGATAACAATCGAAACCGAATGAGCAGTGATAAAGTACGACTTTAATTTTGAAAGGGTATGTCGGTTTAGGGCAAATTTGCAAGATGGTTTGAGTGCTTACAAAGAACTGTATGATCTAAAAATGCACGAGGCTAAGCAGTCGAGCAAGCCTTCCACATCAGCCACAGCAGACGACAAACCTCGATCTTCGACATCGAGGCAGGCAGAGATAGAAGAAGGTGACCTGCCTGCCCTGATGGAAACAGACAACAATGAGATGACACCCCAGTGTTCCACCACCCCAACCCCCAGGCTGTGGACAGATACCGATTCGCGGAGAATGCAGCGAGAGCCGGGAGGCACACAGCACACCTTTAAGAAAAAAGCCGAAATAAACATGCTAATTAATTAGGTTCTGCCTGACACGTGATTGTCGGCCCAGATCGGAGGCGATGCAATTGGCAATCGGCTCCGACCTGAGCCGACATTTACGTGCTGGGTGGCATCTAATTAATTAGCATGTTTATTTTGGCTTTTTTCTTAAAGATGTGCTGTGTGTCTCCCGGCTACTGCTGTACCCCTGCATGCTTCGCGGATTGGTATCGGGTCACTGCCCGGAGTGTGGAGCCACTGCACCACCCCAACCTCCGACGACTCAGCCTAACACACCATCATCAGTGTGCTTGGCAAGCTGTCTTCCCGATTCTCATAAGTGATACTACATTGTACATACATTATTTCTACTTTGTATAGGCTGTATATTTTTACCTGTTATTTGGTATAATTTGGCAGCTTCATAGCTTAAAGGTTACTGGAGAGCGCTTGCGCCGTGTTTTTGCCGCGAGCACTTGCGCGAGATTTTCGCTACGGAGAACAGTTCAGGCAATGATTGTGGAGAAGTATTTCTACTTTATATAGGCTGTGTATTTATCATTTCATTCCTGTTTTTACTATATGTTACTGTTATTTTAGGTTTTATGTGTTATTTGGCATGATTTGGTAGGTTATTTTTGGGTTTGCGAACGCTCACAAAATTTTCCCATATAAATAAATGGTAATTGCTTCTTCCCTTTACGACATTCCGGCTTACGAACCGGTTCATAGGAACGCTCTACCTTTGGATGGTGGGGGAAAACTGGTATATTTTTACAGGGCTTTACAGGGTAGATGCAGGAATAATGTTTCTTCTGGCTGGGGTGTACAGAAAAAGGTATCACAGTTTTAAAGGGGACAATCATTCACAAATGAGATATGAAGAAACTTGTTTACCTGGAGCATTTAGATATTCACTACCCAATAAGTTGTGCCTGTCTATATTCAAAAAGGAAATCAATAGGCTTTAAGATGGCAAAAGAATCAAGGGATACAGGTTTAATTTAGGTAAGTACTACTGTGGTAAAAGACTAGCAATGACCTTATTGAATAAAAGAGAATGTGTGAAGGCTTGAACGACCTGTCCTACTCTATTTCTTATGTTCTTATATTTGTATGTTTTATCTTCAACTTCTTATCTCTAATGTAGAGATTTTTAAATGGTATGCAATTGCTTATTTTCCATTAAAAGAATTATTTGTAGAACAATTCAGAAAGAAGTTCATAAAATAAACTAAGGTTCCTAATTCTATAGAATAGCTTAGAGTGCATCACTGAAAATGAACTCACGTTTTCAAAATTTAGACTAATAAATATTGCCAAATTAGCTTAAATTATTTGTGCACAGGAGTAAATACTGTATGAACTATTAATAGGTAATATATCAAATCATTCTGTCTCTCTAGGTCAGTCAGATAAGTATCTTCAAGAAGTGGTATCTCAAGAAAGCAGCATTCATCATTAAAGACCAACACAATCCAGGGCATGTCCTTTCACATTACTACCATCCGGGAGGAAGTATAGGAGGCTGAAATCCCAAACCCAACATTTTCCCTCCACCATCAGATTTCTGATCAGTCCATGAATCCATGAGCACTACCTATTATTCATCTTTTGCATTATTTATTTATTTTGTACTTTATATTAATTTTTATGTTTTGCACTGTACTTCTGCTGCTAAACCACAGATTTCACCACATATGCTGGTAATAATAAACCTGATTCTGATTCTGAGTATGTAACCTCTCAGGTCAATGACAAAGTGAATTTTATAGTGATGAGGTAACGTTGTTAAAAAGAATATTTTTAAATTTACAGATCACAAAATGGGAACAGGAAGAAACAACAAACAAGAAAGAATGGGTTAAGGTGGAAAACTTTATAATGTTCCTGAGCAGGCCCACCCAGATATTTAAACAAATATGTTCCTTGTGCAAATTTCTGATTTTAGTTTATTTTCAGAATTTAATGTGTATGCTTCTACTAATTTTACCTTATGGTTGACTCAGTATCGTCACTCTGTATTGATGATATGGTAACATCAATGCTATATTTCTCCTCATGCTCCAACAAACTTTTGCCAATATCTGGTCCATCAATGTGGTTTGGCTCAGTTTAGCATTTCAGAAGGTAATAGGGAAGTTAGTGAAGTGCCAGGAATCTCTCGGGTAAGATAAGCTATTACCAGCCATTGAAAACAGGTTAACAATCAATTTCTCAAACTTCTGGTAATTTTTCACCCTCGCTCCATCTCTTTTACCATTCCCCATTCTGACTCTCCCCTTACCACTTCTCTTATCCTCAATTGCCCATCTTCCTTCCCTTTCTCCCGTGGTCCATGGTTGCCTCATCATTGAATACATCTCCAAAAGCACAAGCACCAACTTTAAATTCAAACATGGATTTAAATAGCAGACAGGGTTCTGGAGATTCCACGGTACAAGTCCATGTCCAGACTAGGTGCAAGAGTTAGTAGATATTTTGTTAGTCCATGCTATTGGGGTCCTGTGATATTCTGGGATCTCAATGTAGATTTCAGTTCCAATAGGTTGAGCATTTGCTCTGACAACTAAATACCTGCAATGAACAACTTGCCCAGGAGCTCTCAAAACAACTGCTGGCTACTGGAATAAGGATTAGTTGGATGTCCAAAACTACATTCCATGCAGGAGAGACAACACTGATTCACAGTTTAAAAAACTGGCCTTCCTGACCATCAACCTCCTCTCACTCACATTTTCAAAGTTCAAAGTAAATTTATTATCAAAGTACATATATGTCGCCATATACAACCCTGGGATTCATTGGCTTGTGGGCATACTCAATAAATCCATCATAGAATGATTGTCATAATAGAATCAACGAAAGACCACACCGACTTGAGCATTCAAACAGTGAGCAAAAGATACCAAGCTGTGCAAATAGAAAAAAACACAGCAAATAATAATAATAACTAAAAAAATAAATATCAAGAACATGAGATGAAGAGTCCTTGAAAATGAGTTTGTAGGTTGTGGGAACATTTCAATGATGGGGCAAATGAAATGGTGTGAAGTTATCCCCTTTCGTTCAATAGGCTGATGGTTGAGAGCTAATAACTGTTCCTGAACCTGGTGGTGTGAGTCCTCAGTCTCCTGTACCTTCTTACTGATGGCAGCAGTGAGAAGAGAGCATGCCCTGGGTAGTGGGGGTCCCTGATAATGGTTGCTGCTTTCCTGCGACATGTCTTTGTGTAGATGAGCTCAGTGGTGTGGTGGGCTTTACCCATAACGGACTGAGCTGTATCTGCTACTTGTTGTAAGATTTTCTGTTCAAGGGCATTGGTATTTCCATACCAGCCTGTGATGCAGCCAGTCAGTGTACTCTCCACTGCATATCTATAGAAATTTTCCAAAATTAATCATACTTTTGTTTAAAAATCAAAGGATTTAGTACTTTTTAAGAATATATGATGAGTAAACTCTACTTGGGCTTCAAGCCAGGTACACGTATCGATGGTAACTGAAGTTTCAATGCCAAACTCTGCCACCTTCTTCAGGGATGATGCTTGGGTGTGTCTAATCCAGTGGTATTTATACCCCTGTATTCCATCCCTCCTGATTGGTTAGTCCTCATTAAATCAGGTTTCCACTCTCCCACCTTGTTTACAATTGAATTCCTGTTCTTACTTAGAGAGAGATCTTCGTCTTTGTTCTTTTCCTTTAGTTTTATTTCCTTTACCAGGTGGTTCCAAAAGCCTTTGGCGCGGCACAGTAGTTTTGTGCCGTCAAAGTCAATCCTATGACCATTGTGAATGCAGTGTTCTGCTATCACCATTTTCTCCAGGTAACCCTAAAGAATATACCTCCTGTGTTCCTTGATGTGTGTTTCCACTGTGTGTCCCATCTGGCTGTTATACGCTGCTCTGCATTCACAGGGAATCCTATAAACACCAGCTGACCTGATTAACAGGTCACCTTTGACCCGCATCAGCTGTGACTTGAGCTTCCTTACTGGTTTTTGAGTGGTATTAATCCAGTAGTTCTTCCGGATCCTGGCGATCCTTCCAGAAACCATGGAAATATAGGGAAAGCAGTTTTCTAAACAACACCAATTGGCATAACTTCCTGCCTGGGCTGTGACAGTGGTTGAGTTAATCAACACAATGGAAAACAGAATGTGGGAGATACTCAGCAGGTCATACAGCTGAGGAAAGCAAAAGACAGTTTGCACTGCAGGACCAGGTGATACAGTTGCATAGCTAACCGAGTTACTGCTAAGGATCCATGTTTATTTCTGACTTTGGTGCTGAATGACCATAAGGTCATAAGAGTTAGGAGCAGAATTTGGCCATTTGGCATCATGGTTGATCCATTTTCTGTCACGTCTCCATTCTCATGCCTTCTCCCTGTAACCTTTCACACCCTGACTAATCAAAAACCTATCAATTCACCTCAAATACACTCAATGACCTGGCCTCTACAGCTACCTGTGGCAACAAATTCCACAGTTTTACAACCTCATCTTTGTTTTAAGTAGACTTCCCTCTATTCTGAGGCTGTGCCCTCAGGTCCTAGACTCCCCACAAAAGGAAACATCTTCTCCACATCCACTCTATCTAGGCCTTTCAACATTCAATAAGTTTCAATGAGATCCCTCCCCCCACATTCTTCTAAATTTAATCGAGTACAGGCCCAGAGCCATCAAATGCTCCTCATATGATAACCCTTTCATTCCTACAATCATTCTCGTGAATCTGCTCTGAACCCACTCCAATTTCAGCACATCTTTTCTTAGAAAAGGAGCCCAAAACTGCTCACAATACTCCAAGTGAGACCTCATCACAGCCTTATAAAGCCTCAGCATTACTTCTTTACTTTTATACTCTAGCCTTCTGGAAATGAGTGCTAACAATGCACCTGTCTTCCTCATCATGGACTCAACCCACAATTTGACCTTTAGGGAATTCTGCATGAGGACTCCCAAGTCCCTTTGCAACTTAGACTTTTAAATGTTCTGCCCATTTAGAAAATAGTCTTCACTTTTGTTCCCTCTACCAAAGTGTATGACCATACACTTCCTGACACTGTGTTCCATCTGCCACTTCTTTACCCATTTTCCTAATTAGTCTCAGTCCGTCTGCTGCCTCCCTGCTTCCAAAAACACAACCTGCCTCTCCATCCACCTTTGTATTGTCTGCAAACTTGGCCACAAAGATATCAATTCCATCATTGAAATCATTCAGATATATTAAAAAAAATGGTTCCAACACTGACCCCTAGTCACCAACAGCCAACCAGAAAAGGCTCCCTTTATTCCCATTCATTGCTTCTTGCTATCAGACGATTTTCTATCCATGATTGTATCTTTTCTGGGATCTTATCTTGTTAAGCAGCCTCATATGTGGCACCTTGTTAAAGGCCTTCTGAAAATCTACATACACAAAAGCCATCAATTCTCCTTTGTTTATCCTGTTTGTTATTTCCTCAAAGAATTCCAGCAGATTTGTCAAGCAAGAGTTTCCCTTAAAGAAACCATGCTGACTTTGGCCTATTTTATCATGTGCCTCCAAGTACCCTAAGACCTTATCATTAACAATGGACTCCAACATCTTCCCAACCACTGAGGTTAGGCTAAGTGGCCTATGATTTCCTTCCTTCTGCCTCCCTCCCTTCTTGAAGCAGGAGTGACATTTGCAATTTTCCAGTCCTCCAGAAATATGCCGTAATCTAGAGATTTTCAAAAGATAATTACTAATCCTTCCACAATCTCTTCAACTACCTTTTTTAGAACCTGGGGTGTAGTCCATCTGGTCCAGGTGACTTATCTACTTTTAGACTCTGCAGTTTGTGCATTCGCCCTGTGACTGCATAGGCTTCCACTCACATCCCAAACATATTTTGGTTGGTAGGTCAATAGGCACTGTAAATTACCCCAGTGTGCGGGTAAGTGGTAGAATGTGGGGGGGGGGGAATATGGGGGTAACAAAACAGGATTAGTGTAAATAGGGAGTTGAAGTTCATTGCAGACAGAGGGCCAAGCAGCCCATATCATCTTATAATTCTCTATGACTATAAATCACTGTGAATTTGTATTTACTTGTCAATTATCAGGTGACTTCATAAGGCCTTCAACAAATATACAAAATTGTACACAGTACATAAAGAAAGAAAGGTAATTTTCAGCAGTTATTTAAATGAAAATGTTTGCTCTTGTTAATAATGTTTGAACAGATATTGTGTATTAATTTATATATTAACATTGTATATTCATGATATTGACAATAGATTAATATATTCTGCACCAATTTACAAAATTAAAAGGAAGCATAATGTTGCTTACCATAGGTATACTGAGATCAGGCCATGTAATATTTTGCTTTGTATGTACAGGTACAATAAGAACCTGAGGGAAATGCTGATTGTAGTGTCCTGTAGCAGCCATGAACAAAGCAACAGTTAAGTTAAAAGGCAGCGTGAAAACTGGTAGATCCCATTTTCCCATGACGGCAGCCAAGGCACTGGAAATAATAGGGCTGCAAAAAGAAACAGTTCCAATGCAAATTAGTATCACTCATTAAAGGGCTTGGATACCCTATTTTCTCACATAAAGAATACATTACCTTTAAGCACTATTTTCATTCACTTACTGATTGGCGATTCTATGCAACTTTAAATTTTATTAAAGGTGAAGAAGGGAGCTCATATAGCACTCCTATAATAATATTTAATTCTTCAAAACTATATACCAAATAACCAATTATAAATAATAAAAAAGGAGAGATCTCAAAGATTAGCAATGGAGAGAGAAAACTCATGGTTGTAGGAAGTAAGGTATAAGTGAGATTTACACAGAGTGGATGATCTCCAGTTGAAAGTCTTCAGAATTGAGCAGTATTCTAATTAATGGATAAATTCAGATTTGGATTTTAGCTGATCATATGCAAATAAATCCGAGGGGTGATTGATAATTTCGTGGCCTAAGGTAGAAGGAGTCAATTTTAGAAAACCTAGCACATTAATTTTTCAACATAGTCCCTTCCTACATGTACACACTTAGTCCAGCAGTCGTGGAGCATATGGATCCCTTCTTTGTAGAAGTGGTCCACAGCAGGGGTGATTGATAAGTTTGTGGCCAAAGGTGGAAGAAGATGTGTTATTAACTTCAAACTTTCTGCATTATCACTCAAAGAGTTGAACTGCAAGTGCATGTAACGAGAACGTCTTGGACCTCCAGGTGGTCCACAGCAGGGATGATTGATAAGTTCGTGGCCTGAGGTAGAAGGAGATGAGTTATATAGCTCTTGTTACATGCACATGCAGTTCAACTCTTTGAGTGAAAAAACAGAAAGTTTGAAGTTTTTTCTCATCTCCTTTTACCTTAGGCTATGAACTTATCAATCACCCCTGCTATGGACCACTTCTGGAGGTCCAAGATGCTGACTTCTACAAAGAAGGGATCCGTATGTTCATTGACCGCTGGACTAAGTTTGTAAATGTAGGAAAAATAAATGTGCTAGGTTTTCTAAAATTGACTCCTTCTACCTTAGGCCATAAGCTTATCAATCACCCCTCGTATGGCTGATCAAAGTAACTAAATTTGATTAAACTCGATGAAACTTTAAAAAAAACTTCTAAAATTTATTATTTAATTCAGTAATAGGTAACGATTTTTTGAAGCTAAGATCTCTTGGATATGGTGAACAATAATAATTTCTTGCTGAGTGATGGAACTCTTCTGCTCCAAGACCCTTATGCAACAATCTCCCTGCTTTCTCCCCCGATCCGTCTTGATCCTCTCCTGTGTTTCTTCACTTTCATTCCACTTATCGTCACGGGTATCCTAAGTGATAATCAATTATAAATTTAAAAAAATAGAGGGGTCACCAAGCATAGGAATGGAGAGAGGTTGTAGGAAATAAGATATAAGTGAGATGAAATTACATAGAGTGGATGATCACCTGTCTAAGTTCTTTGAAACTGAGCAATATTCTAATAAATGTCATTGTGGGTATCATAACCATGGGACAACCTCTTCAAGCATCATTTGTCAGATCAAAGGTGCTTCAGTGTCTTAATTCATCCATCCAAAAATATCATCCAAAGATCCTTGGTCACTCCTTTGTGTAAGTGATAATGCTGCAGCTTTTTGCTTCTTGTTTCAAATTTTAACACCACTTAAGTTGATTGCATTCATAGAGTAATTAAAACAAGTGGTCATACACTATGCCAGGTGCTTTTCATTATTGACTTGTATCACTGACTCCCATGCCTGCACACTTACTGAAAAGTTGAGTATAATGGTGAGATGCTCCATGAATGTATTAATCTCACCAGCATATGACAGGAAGTAACCAATTCGATCCTTCTCCTTACGTACTTCTCCTTACAACACAGAAGGGCTTCATATGGTTTGTTGAGTCTGATTTCTCTGAACAATCTAGCAAACTGATTTTCCCACTTATTTCCTCCTGACCTATTAGTTCTCATTGGCTCATTAATTGCCCTATGATTTTCCTACCATCAACATTCACATAGAGCTAATTTACAGATGCCAATTAACTTACAAACCAAGATGTTGTTGTGATGTGTACGGAAACAGAAACATTTGTGATCCATATAAAATAGAATAGAGTCATAATAACATTGAAATAGGCTCTTTGGCCCATTGAATCCACACCCATGAACTACCCACCTACAATCCTACAATAATCCTATTTTACTTTTTCTATATTCATATCAACTTCCCCCAGCAATCGCCTACACACTAAAGCAGGAGTCCCCAACCTTTTTTATGCCAGGGACTCCTACCATTAACCGAGGGGTCCATGCACCCCAGGTTGGGAAACCCTCCACTAGAGACAGACTACAATGGGCAATAAATTTCTTGATCTGCATTGAGTAGGACATCCGAGTTCCTGTGGAAAACGCACACAGTTATGGGGAACATGCAAATTCCAACGGAGGTCAGGATAGAACCTGGGTCACTAAAGATGTGATTCCTATACAATTGCTCCCTTATTTCATCTAGACCTGGAGTTCCCAACCTATTTTATGCCATGGACCACTACCATGGAGCAAGGAGTCTGTGGACCCCCAATTGTGAAGCTCTGATTTAGACAGTAAAGTTGTTGTTAACATGTTGCTGTAGATGGTACTACTGACATTCCGGTGTGTGGACAGAGAATAGGCATGATAATTGGTGGGCCAACCAAGCAAAACTTTGACCCGGATGCTGTCAGATGTATTAACTGTTATTGAGAGATTGTGTAGTTTGAATATTCAGTCTGATCATGGGGGAAAAGTGCAAACTAATCAAAAAATCACAAACTAATCTACCCAGAGGCCAGTCTAAACCACCCTACTAGAGTAGTGAGGCAGATGCTCTACTGGCCACACACAATTTCAGGTTTCTAATGTTCCTTGGTCCAAAGGCTAGGACAAGTAGGTCCAGTTGGCAGAAAAATATTGCAGAAATGTTTCTGTATCCTAACGCAACAGCCTTCCTTGCGGAAGTGGAGCCAAGCCTCCACCACAATGTGATTAACAAACCACTCATTGATCAACTTCTTAATACAGCATGGGAACCCTCATCGTTCTCAGTTAACACGAATGCCACGTAAGGACTCTGAAGCTGCAGAGGAAAAATGTGCAGCAATTCTTTCGAAGTCCTTCGTAATTTGAAAGACTCTATTTGATCACCCCTTAGCTCTATTTTTGCAAGGAAATAGAGTCAGCTGTTCAACACACACAAAATACTGGAATAACTCAGCAGGCCATCTATGGAAAAAAGTGCAGCTGATGTTCTGGGCTGAAGTCTTGCCAAAGGGCTTCGGCTCGAAGTGTCGACTGTACTTTTTACCATTGATGCTGCCTGGCCTGCTGAGTTCCTCCGGCATTTTGTGTGTGTTGCTCAGATTCCAGCATCTGCAGATTTTCTCTTGTTAGGGTCTTTAAATTACCCACCCCCATTTATTATTATCCTTCTGTAGTTTATTGCATACTTCTCATGTTGAATTTCCTCATCCTTTTCAAATCCTATTTGGCTTCATTTGCAAAATTAGATGTTTTAAGATTCCAGAATCTAAATCATTAATATAAGTTGTGAAGAGCAGTGGTCACTGCACTGATCCACTTCTCACTTTCTTCCATTGTGAGTTGTTTTTCCTTTCTCCCCTTTCTCCCCATTTACTGCTTTCTCTCCTGAAATTAGTTGGCAATCCATTCTGCTGCTTGTTTTATTTTATTTTCTGACCTAATCCATTTCTCTTTTATGGAACACCTTATCAAAAATCTTTTGAAATTCTAATGCCTTTGAATGGAAGATCCTACAGTCGTAAAGGATTCAGTCCAATCCATCACGGGTAAAGCCCTCCCAAACATTGATCATATTTACAGGAAACACTGTTGTAGGAAAGCAGATATCTGAGATCGCCACTACCGAGGCCGTGCTCTTTTCCTGCTGTTGCCATCAGGTGGAAGGTACAAAAGCCTTATGACTTGCCCCACCAGGTTCAAGAACAGTAACTACCCCTCAACCATCAGGCTCTTGAACAAAAGGGGATAACTACACTCTCTTGTTCATCTATTGAGAAGTTCCCACAGCCAGTGATCTCACTTTAAGGACTCTTTATCCATTACCTCATGTTCTCATTATCATTTTCTATTCCTTCAGTTACTGCTTGAAAAATTTCAGTGAAGCTGGTAAAGTAAGAAGTCCCTGCTGGTTATTCATTATTATACATTTTGTGATGAGCTGTTCTTCAGTTCTCTTCAAGAATCTTTGTTCTCTCATTGATCTACAGTTTCCTGGACATGTTCCATCATCTTTCTTAGCCTTCTTGAAATGGAGTTTATATTAGCTATCTTCCAATTCTGTGGCACTTCACCTTTTAGCCATGAACTAACAATTATGTATTAATCACTTGCCATCTTTTTCTTAATTTCTCTAAAAATACGTGGTTGCAATTGGTCCTGATTACAGGTTTGTTTTTAAAATAGAACTCTTTAAAACTTTAAAATGCTTTACTCAATGTTTTTATTTAAGAGCTGCAAGGACACGCTAGGGAGCTACAGGCTGGTGAGTCTAGCAGCAGTGGTGGGTAAGTTACTGGTGGAGAGTCTGAGTTCGACAGGATCTATCAAAAGGCAGGGACTGATTAGAGATAGTCAGTATAGCTTTGTGCATCACAAATCACAAAATTAAATGAGTTTTTAAAAGAGATGACAAACAAGATTAATGAAAGCAGGGCAGTAGAAATTGTAAACATGAAATTCAACTGGACTTTTGACAAGGTCCTGCATGATAGACTGGGCAGAAAGTTGAAATCACATAGGACCCCAGGTGAGCCAGCCAATTCGATATACTGGACAGTAAAGAAGGTTGTCTAAGCTTACATTGGATCTAGATCAAATGGGAAAGTAGGCAAAGGCATTACAGATGCAATTCAACCAAGATAAACACTAAGTGATGAATTATAGGAAGTTAAACTTACATGGTATATGCTAGGACCCTGACAGTGATAAAGAACAGAGGCACTTAGAGGTACAAGTAGATAGTTCCCTAAAATAGCAACACAGATAAACAAGGTGATGAAGAAGGAGTATAGAAATATAGAAAACCTACAGCACAATACAGGCCCTATGGCCCACAAAGTTGTGCCGAACATGTCCCTACCCTAGAAATAACTAGGGTTACCCATAGCCCCCTATTTTTCTAAGCTCCATGTACCTATCCAAAAGCCTCCTAAAAGACCTGATCGTAGCCACCTCCACCACCGTCACTGGCAGCCCATTCAACACATTCACCACTCTCTGCGTAAAAAACATAACCCTGACATCTCCTCTGTACCTATACCCAGGCACCTTAAACCTGTGCCCTCTTGTGGCAGCCATTTCAGCCCTGGGAAAAAGCCTCTGACTTTCCACACCTCTCATCATCTTATACACCTCTATCAAGTCACCTCTCATCCTCCGTCACTCCAAGGAGAAAAGGCCGAGTTCACTCAACCTGTTTTCATAATGCATACTCCCCAATCCAGGCAATATCATTGTAAATCTCCTCTGCACCGTTTCTATGCTTTCCACATCCTTCCTATAGTGAGGCAACCAGAACTGAGCACAGTACTCCAAGTAGGGTCCTATATAGCTGTAACATTACCTCTCAGCTCCTAAATTCAATTCCACGATTGATGAAGGTCAATACACCGTATGCCTTCCTAACCACAGAGTCAACCTGCGCATCTGCTTTGAGTGTCCTACGGACTCACACCCCAAGATTCCTCTGATTCTCCACACTGCCAAGAGTCTTACCATTAATACTATATTCTGCCATCATATTTGACCAAAATGAGCCACTTCGCACTTATCTGAGTTGAACTCCGTCTGCCACTTCTCAGCCCAGTTTTGCATCCTATCAATATCCTGCTGTAACCTCTGACAGCCCTCCACACTATCCACAGCACCCCAACCTTGTGTCATCAGCAAACTTACTAACCCATCCCTCCACTTCCTCATCCAGGTCATTTATAAAAATTACGAAGAGTAAGGGCCCCAGAACAGATCCCTGAGGCCCACCACTGGTCACCAACCTCCATGCAGAATATGACCCATCTACAACCACCCTTTGCTTTCTGTGGGCAAGCCAATTCTGGATCCACAAAGCAATGTCCCCTTGGATCCCGTGCCTCCTTACTCTCTCAATAAGCCTTGCATGGGGTACCTTATCAAATGCCTTTTTTAGTATAGTAGGCTTGCCTTTAACAGAATGTGCAAGATTTGTACATCATGTTACAACTGTCTAGGACATTGGTGAGCCTTCACCTGGAGTACTGTGAGAAGTTCTGGTTGCCATACTATAGAAAGGTTGTGACTAAGCTACAGAGGGTACAGGAAAAATATACAAAGATGTCATGGAACTGGAGGGCTTGAGTTATTAGGAGAGAATGTATAGGCGGGGGACTGCTTTCCCTGGAATGAAGGAGGCTGAGGGGTAACTTTATGGAGATATATAAACTCATGAAGGACATGGATGTTCAGTCTTCTTCCGAAGGTAGAGGGAGTCTAAAACTAGACAATGTAGGTTTAAGATGAGAGGATAAAGATTGAAATAAATCAAGAGGGATAAGTTTTCTATAAAGAGGGTGATGGTATATGGGATAGTTTCTTAGACAGGGAAATGTACCAAAAGCAGGCAAAGGGGACTGTCTCAGGGAAGCACCTTGATTAGTAAGGGTGAGTTGATCTGACTTTTTTGAGCTGTATAATTCAATAACTATTACTTATCTCATCGTCCAATATCTCCTATACCCATTCTGTTTCTCTGGTAACTACCAAGCTGAAATAATATAATGCTGCCCTTTCCCAACGCTAATTCTGTTCTGAATTTTCCTTTAATGCTAGTCACACTCCCCAGCAATCCTCTGATTTAGTCCTAGTCACACTCCCCAGAAATCCTCTGATTTAATCCTAGTCACACTCCCCAGCAATCCTCTGATTTAATCCTAGTCACACTCCCCAGCAATTCCCTGATTTAATCCTAGTCACACTCCCCAGCAATTCCCTGATTTAATCCTAGTCACACTCCCCAGCAATTCCCTGATTTAATTCTAGTCACACTCCCCAGCAATTCCCTGATTTAATCCTAGTCACACTCCCCAGCAATTCCCTGATTTAATTCTAGTCACACTCCCCAGCAATCGTCTGATTTGGTCCTAGTCACACTCCCCAGCAATTCCCTGATTTAATCCTAGTCACACTCCCCAGCAATTCCCTGATTTAATTCTAGTCATACTTCCCAGCAATTCTCTGATTTAGTCCTAGTCACACTCCCCAGCAATTCCCTGATTTAATCCTAGTCACACTACCCAGCAATTCCCTGATTTAATTCTAGTCACACTCCCCAGCAATTCCCTGATTTAATCCTAGTCACACTCCCCAGCAATCCCCTGATTTAATCTTAGTCACACTCCCCAGCAATTCCCTGATTTAATTCTAGTCACACTCCCCAGCAATTCCCTGATTTAATCCTAGTCGCAATCCTCTGATTTAATCTTAGTCATACACCCCAGTAATCCTCTCATTTAATCTTAGCTTAATCAAGGGACAATTTATAATGACCAATTAACCTAACAACCAGGAATATCTTTGGACTGTGGGAGGAAAATGGAGGACCCACAGGAAACGCATGTGGTAACTACTTACAGGCAGCAGTAGGAATTGAACCTGGGTCAGCTGTATTATAATGCTAACCACTACGTGACTGTAATGCACAGTAGTAGTCTCCTCAGCTGCTGAAACTGGCTTTTGGCGGTCACTGAGATCACAATTGATCTTTATCTTCAGCTCAATCACATTGCACTATTACTATGGGCCTTAATTCCTTTTGCACACAAAAATCTGCAGATCTCTTTTCTGAATATAATCAGTGAGTGATTATAATCAGCTTCCTGCACTAGAAAAATCCAAAGTCTCACAGTCCCTCCTTTGAAATTATTTCTCATCACTTCATTCAAAAATAACCAATTTCTTGTTCTGAAATCCGAATTGCAACTTTAGACTTCCTAGCCAGGTGACATTTCCTTTCAACATTTACCCTGACAAGTCTCTCATATTTTATGTTTCAAATATGTCATTCTTCAACCTCCTAAGATGTGGAATCTATACTTTGCCCATTCACTAGTTTTACAGAAAAGTTACTCAATTCCGGGAGTCAGCCTAGCATTTATTTTTGAATAACTATACCGTATATATGCGTACCCATGCAAAACGCGATCCAGTACTGTACACAACACCGAAGGAATGGACTAGCCAAGAGTCTATATAACTTTATTCTTATACTTCAGAACCTTATTGCAAGAAAAGCAGAATGCAGTTTTATTTCTTATTTCAGTATAGCACCACTGAGTCCCTGTCCTAAAGTGGAATTGACCTTTCTGCAAGCAAAACCAACCCAATAGAGATGGTGGCACGGACTGCTTCTAGAAATCCGTAATATTGATTCACTCCCATGAATGGCATAAGGTCAAAGATGGGGAAGGAAATCAACTGCTTTCACTCAACAGGTAAATCTTAGAGCTCCATTTGGAAGTATCATTGAAGTTTGCAAGGGCATAACCTGTATCTTGGGTGAGCAACTTCACCATCTGTAAGTTGTGAACTTGGAGCGCCTCAAAAATGGGACAGTTAGACCTTGAAAAGGAGTAGAACTGTATTTTCAAATGAAATGAAGTCTAATCCAAGAGACATAATTGTATCTCATGGCCCAATATCCTAACTTTATCATGAGGAGTAAGCCAGGAATGTTATGGAATGAGACTAGGTTTAACAGTACTCAAAAATCTCAAATTCATTCAAAACAAAACCCTTTGTACCTCATTCACCACACAAAGCATGTTATCATGAATGAATATGTGTCACAAAATTTTGACAGTTTATGTATGGTATCTTCCATTGACTGCCACCTGTCCTTTGAAAATACTTCATGTCTTTATTCTGTTACTGGTTGAAGCTCCTAGCTCTCCAATTACTAGCACTTAGGTTTTCCTATACTAAAGGCTGTGCAAAGACTGGTGATGCTGTCTCACCATCATCCTTTAAGCACTTAGGTTTGGTTAATAAAGTGCTGATCTTGCCAGCAATGTCACTCTCTGTGAAGGTACAGTACAAAATGGCTGGAAGATTAAAATTAAGGTTTGGACCCCTGCAGCAGCCGTTCAGGTCTAGGAATGTGTTTTAGCCCCATTAATTTTTCCAGTGTTTGTTTTATTAACCATTTATTAAATTTACTACCATTCTTTAATTTATTTAAGTTCTTCATTCTCATGAGAGGTCTACTTTCTTTAAATTTTCAGCTTTCTATGTCTATGTCTTCCTTCATTAGGGCAGATATAGAATATTTATTTAATTTCTTTGAACTAGCTACCACTCTTTTGCTTTGCTCTGTTTCAGACTGAAATTTTGAAAAGATTTCTCCATTTAATATCAAATGCAAGCTTTCTGGGAATCAGGCACCTTATTGTCCTATTAGTTATGTTCTGTTGCCTGCTCCAATAGGGTCCTCATTCATGACATTTATTACAGTTCTCCTTTGCAACATCTGATAATTTTTCTCTCTTTTCCAGGTACGGGTTACTAGTGTCTAAGCACATGCAAGTTTGATCTCTGTAGTTCTCTCCTAGATTAAACCCATCAAAATCCCAGTGAAAACTTTTGTTGTTCTCACCTTGTCTGGCCACTTGGCTTTCTCAGTTATCTGAAGCAAAGAAGGAATGGAAGTGATACATGCACCATTGGCACCTTCTAGGTACATCCAAAGAGAGTGTGGTTGAGGGCAACTGGGATGTGAGAAGTTGATTTGGTCTGAGGAGAGAATTCTATTTAATATCTTCAGTGTCTTTACTTGCCACGGTCTAGGAACTGCCATTCCAGTGATGTATGGCCCCATCACCGCATGAAGGCTAGAATATGCAGACATGCCTCCTATCTTCTTCCTTCTCTTCTATTTAATCATCTTGTTTCACACCTAATGCAAAAGGTGTACCATCAGGGTAGAAAAGTTGAATCTTTCTAACCTGCCGCCAAGCCCTTTGGTTCAACCCGTGGAATTGTTTCAGCCCACCAATGGACCAATTCATCCTTTTTTCTATTGCAACATGGCTTTTACTGTTTCATGTCAACAACATGTGTATAGATCACGCACAGAGTTTAGCAAGACATTATTTCTTTGTTGTAGTGGCTCAAATTTAGGGGCACAGTGGACTGCTGCTGATGATGGCTATCATAACTATTGCCATGAAAACTGGGCATTACTTGCATCCTTGCATCATGGTTAGGAGAATGAGAGATTAACTCATAGAAATATGCAAAGCATGACAGAGCATTTTCTCATTGTATAGAATCTGGAGCTAGATGGTCACAATTTCAGAATAAGGACTTGCTTTGTTTAGGGCTGAGCTGAGGGGAAACTTCTTTGAAAGGTTTGGACACTCAATAATAAATCAAGTTAGTAATTGATAGATTTTGAACATTATGGAATCAAGAATTATAGAATAGTGTGGAAAGGTGGGTGTTAAGATGGAAGACCAACCACAATGATCTTGAATGCTTGACTGTCACTTAGGAGAGAGATTGAAAATCTGGCTGAGGGTGCCACAACAATAACCTTTCACTCAGTGTCAGCAAGCCCAACAGGCTGATTATTGACTTCAAGAGGAGGAAATCAAAGCCCTGTAAGCCAGTTCTCATCAGGAGAATCAGAGATGGAGAGGGTTAGCAACTTTGAATTCCTTGGTGCTATCACTTTGGAACATCTGTCCTGGGCTTGGCACGTAAGTGCCATTATGGAGAAAGCACGGCAGTGCCTCTACTTCTTTAGAAGTTTGCGAAGATTTGGAATGACATCTAAAACTTTAAAAAGCTTCTATAGGTATGTGTTGGAGAGTATATTGACTGGTTGAATCACATCCTGATGTGGAAACACTAATGCCCTTGAATGGAACATCCTATAAAAAGTAGTAGATATAGCCTGGAAAGTCACGGGTAAAGCCCTCAATACCATTGAGCATACTTTATGGGATGCTGTTTATAGGAAAGCAACATCTATCATCAAGGACCCCACCATTTTGGCTATGCTCTCTTCTCACTGCTGCTGTCAAGAAGGAGGTGACAGGAGTAACAGGAGCCTCAGAACCCACATTCATCAGGTTTAGGAATAGTTAGTACCCCTCAACTATCAGGCTCTTGAACCAGAGTGGATAACCTCACTCAGCTACACTCACTCAGCACTGAACTGTTCCCACAGTCTATGGACTCACTTTCAAGGACTCTTCATCTCATATTCTTGATATTTATTGATTATTTATCTATTATTATTATTATTATTGTTTCTTTTTTTCCTTCCATTTTGTTTTTGCATAGCTTGTTGTCTTTTGCACATCGGTTGTTGGCTGTCCTCTTGGGTGCAGACCATCACAGATTCTATCGTGTTACTTGTATTTACTATGGATGCCCGCAAAAATGAATCTCAGGGTTGTATCAGATGACATATATGTATTTTGATAATAAATTTACTTTGAACTTTGAACTCTGCATGCTTGGATACAGCACTGCTGTAATCCTCACACTAGTCAGGCATTCTTTTATGCACTGAGACACAACAAGAGGTACAGTAGCTTATTTTCAAAGCAGCAGAAAAAATATTTCACATGTAGTGCTTCCTAGGTGATGCTGCAAGCTTAATGCCTATGAAATGTTACACTTGAAAGACACCACATGACAAGACAAATGCAGACACTGGTATGAAGGGAACAGCATATTCATTTCTTAAAGATGCATTACTATACTCAGAATTCCCTGTTTTCAAAGTGCCAGCTATTCAACCATGATTGTCACCTCACTGAAACAATATGTTAAATATCCAGGCCTCTCTGATAGCACTATATTGTTTGAACAATTTCATTTTAAAAATTTTCCTTACCACTGCTACACTCTTTTCCTTTTCTCTTCAAGACTCTAATTATCATTAATTTAAAACAAAAAAAAACACAAAAGCTATTTTGCTCACAAATACTCTATATAAATCTCAATTTCTGGTGAATCTTGTGAGGTGAGCCTGATTGCTATCATATCTCCCGCTCTTTCTCTGATACTTGAATATGTTAGCTTTATATCCATAGATTAACTTTCAACTCCATAAATGTTCCAACCAGTTCTCAATGAACCCTTTTTAAAATGTAAAAAAATCCAAATGTTTCTATCAACAATCTCCCTCCAGTTTTAAACTGCAGTTTTTTTGTGGTTAGGCCATTTACAAAGGTTGAATGATTACATTATTTCCCTCTAATTTACTACTTGATTGTATCTCAATTGGTTTTATGTTCCTTGCTTTTAGTCAGCAGGTATTCCATTCTACGTTATTTCGTCCTGGCTGTCAGCAAAAGCTCAAGACCTTTCCAGGCCACTTCATCCACCCATGATGCTTGAACTCACATCTACCTCATTTTAGGTCTCCTAAAGAATTACAACCATCTGTTCTATTTTTGTGGAATGGGTCGCAATTTTAATCTCTAATCCTTCTACAAAGAACTATACATGAACATGGAGAATCAGTTATACAAATTTTGTGGTAGACTTACGCTCTTATGCCCCTGACAGACATTAAAAGTGCCTACAGGATATTAGGCCTAACTAGTTAGGTTTTCTTACGGAGTTTGTTTTTCAGTATATTATGTTCACTGTACACTGGAGTATCTAATTTACTTGAATTGTGAACAAAATTTCTTTCTGGAAAATAATTTCCATACATTTATTATATTTATTTGGCTAAATAAGTGCCTTAAAAGTCTAAGTGTAGAAGGTGCGGCAAACACTGTGACCTGCAAGTTCTCTATTTCTTCCTTAATACTGCCCGGCAGCACTGTAGGAGTTATCTGAAGAGCATTTGCAGATGGACAGCTAATGTTGGCTTTATGTAAATGCCCATATCCAATAAAAGTAAGAAAAAGAACAGCAATTACATAGAAATCTATAGCACATTACAGGCCTTTTGGCCCACAATGTTGTACCGACCATGCAACCTACTCAATTACCTTGTAACATTCCAATTTTATTAGATAGGAATAACATGATCTCCGTATTTGGTTTAGATTTAATATTATGTAAATGTGATCAGAGAAACCCATGACTTTTTTCAAGCCTCACCTGCACATTTTGGATGAACTATCAATACTTGTCATATCTCTGCACATGATTCGACTCACAACAAAATTCAATTTTGGAACAAGCCCTCAGATAATTTCTGAGATCAGGCAATAGGGTGGTTAATGGCTAGAATTTAATTTCAAGTGTTATACGAAATAAGTGTGATACGTCTTTTAGTTTATTTACATTTATACTTTAAGGTAGTGCAGATGTAGGCTAATTAGCAGCAACGTCCCGTTTGAAGATTTTGACTCTTCACCTGATTATGATTGTAGAGTAACACATACAAAGTGCTGGAGCAACTCAGGAGATCAAGCAGCACCTATGGGAAGGAATAACCAGTTGACATTTTGGGCTGAGACATCGACATCGACTGTTTACTCCTTTCCATAGACGCTCTCTGACCTGCGGAGTTCCTCCAGCATTTTGTATGTGTTACTCTAGATTTACAGCATCTGTAAGATGTCTTGTGATTATGATTGTAGTCAGTAGAATTAATTTTGCAATATTTTACATGAATAGCTTTTAGCCTTAAACTATTGAATGTCTGTGTAAATTTGTATAAAGGGGAAGGAAATAACATGTATTTTGGGAATTTATTAAGATGTCTTTTCATAGAAAACAAGAGTGTGATGTCCATTGATATTCTTTGGGCAAGGTGTGCTCACTCCCCAGATGGCTGTGAGTACACTGTACAATGAATGCTTAAAATGGTACTTGTTCAGAAAGGTTCTCTTTAAACTTATTTTATACACATATGCAGATCTATAGCACATGCACACCACTGTCTAATGTTTAAAAATATTAATTTGGGATGTGTTGAGTTGTCCACAAAATCTGCCAGTATCAAACCAACAAAGGCCCAATTATGCCAAATGATAGGAGTTATTCTGCAGTTTCTGTTTGGAACACCTGTGCAAATTAGATAGATTTTTCCATTACTAATCAAAATCATTAATTTTCCTTTACACTTTCTGCTGACCTTTTATGGGTATTTTCTGAATGGGAGAGAACAGATGAAAAATGTATTTGCCTCCAAGTCTCTGATTCAGCATTGCTATATTTGGCCTTTGTGTTCTATTGCTTCTTCAAATAGAAGTTCTAAACATACCTCAAAGCATCAAGTATTTGATGTCAGTTTTAGGAGATGACTTTAACAATTAATTAACCTATGGAAGCTCTTTTGGTGATATTAACAGTTTTAGGCATTTCTTTATCTACATTATTTCATGACATGATACATCAGACCACATCCACCACTGAAACCCATTGCGGATTCTAGTTGAACCTCAGAGTGTGGTTCCCATTTAAGGTGTAAAGGAGACAGATTGGAAACTTCTTTTTCAGTTCTAATTATTCATTGGCTCTAAACGAGGACTAAAAGATTGCTATGTTATCGGTGGCTACTGAGTCCTTCAGTTTGAACATTTTTATCTATGTCAAAGAAATTGGAGGCAGTCTACATTTACTGTAAATATATAACTTCACTCAAGTAAGAATCCAATCATCAGTTTCTAATGTGATCTTCTGTGATTTTAAACATTTTTAACGTACCAGAACATTGACATGAGGATCACAGCCAGCAACAACACCCAATACCAATCTCCTTTGTCAGAAAATACAGCCAGTAGAGTACCAACCAATATGCCATTGTACCCAGAAAGCCCTGCTGCAATCATGGACCTGAAAAGTTCAAAGTCATGAAACAGTTAATTTTGAAATAAACAAATTTTAAAATATTAAAACTGGTTTGATTTGAAATTGTTAAGTGGCAATCTGGAGTTCCTGATCAATTTTTCTGTCATTTTAAACAAAATTTATTGGTGCAGCTAATGGAAAAAGTTGTGGAATTTTAATCATTAAGTAGTTTCATTGGAACAGCGTTTCAAAGTTTTAGAAAAGATAGAGGAGGAGGTAAAAGAGGTGGTTTAGTTATACCATTATTCAGAGCCCACATCACAGCTGCAGTCAGAGAAGACATAATGGAGAGGTCAGACACAGAGTTTGGGTAGAACTCAAGAATAGGAGGGGTGCAATCATGCTGATGGGATTGTACTACAGACCCTCTAATAGCAACTGGGACATTGGGGAACAAATATGTAATTAGATTAAAGAAATGTGTAAAAATTAATAGGGATGTTGTCTTGGGGTATTTCAACTTCCCTAAGACAAACTGCGATCCTCTTAGTGCAAAGAGTTTAAGTGGGGCAGAATTTGTTAATTTGGAAGGTTTCTTAAATCAATATGTGGACAGTCCAATAAGAGGAGGGCCCGTACTGGACCTGGTGTAGCTATAGATAAGGATAGGTATGGTCCTTGGGGGGGTGGGGGGAGCCTTAAATTGGAGTAGGGCAAATTACAAGGGCATTAGGTAGGAACTAAGAAGCATTAATTGGGAACACCATTTCTTTGGCAAGTCCGCATCAGGCATGTGAAGGATGTTTAAAGATCAATTCTCCAGAGTACAGGAAAGGTATGCTACTGTTAGAAGGAAAGACAGGGATGGAAAGATAAGAAAATTGTGGATGTCTAAAGAGGTGATGAATTTAGTGAAGAAAAAATGGAAAACTATACAAAGCTTCAGAAGTCAGGATCAAACAAAATCCATGAGAAGTATAAAAATCCAGAAAAGAACTAAAGAGGGAATTAGGAAAACCAGGAGGGGCCATGAAAAGTCCTTGGCAAGTAGGATTAAGGTGAATCCCAAGGCATTCTATACATACATCAAGAGCAAGAAGATAACTATGAAGAGGGTGGGACCACTCAAGTGTAAAGGAGGGAACATTTGCTTGGATGTGGAGAATGTGAGTGAGGTACTTATTGAGTACTTCGCTTCAGCAACTGCTAAGGGAGAGGATGTGGAGGGCCAGAAGTTCAGCACTGAGTTGTATAAGTATGTTAGGGCCTCCTAATGAGTATTAAGATGGATGCCCCCAGGACCTGATAAGATTTACCCCAGGTTATTGAAGAAGGCAAAAGACAAGATTGCTGGGCTCTTGACCAGTATCTTCATGTGCTCTCTAGCCACAGGCGAGGTCCTGGAGGACTGGAGAGTGGCTAATGTTATACCTCTATTTAAGAAGGGAACAAAGGAAAATCCTGGGAACTATAGGCCGGTGAGTCTCACTTCTGTTGTAGGGAAATTGCTGGAGAAAATTCTTAAGGATAGGATATATGACCATTTGGAAACCATTAGCCTGATTAGGGAGAGTCAGCATGGCTTTAATGTGTGACAAGTTGTGCCTTACCAACTTGATAATTTTTTTGACAATGTGATGACAGAGATGGATAGGAGTAGGGCAGTGGAAGTTGTCTGCATGGATTTTAGTAAGGTGTCTGACAAAGTCCCTCATGAGAGGCTAATCCAGAAGATTACGATGCATGGAATCCACGGCGAATTGGCTGTTGGGATTCAGAAATGGCTTGTGCATAGAGGACAAAGGGTAGTGGTAGAAGGAACTTATTCAAACTGGAGGTCTGTAATTAGTGGTTTCTGCAGGGATCTCTGCTGTTTGTGATATATATAAATGATCTGGGTGAAAATGTAGATGGGTGGGTCAGTAAGTTTGTGGATGATACCAAGAATGATGGAGTTGTGCGTATTGTAGAAGACTGGCAAAGAATAGAGCACAATATAGATCAGTTGCAGATATGGGCAGAGAAATGGCAGATGGAGTTTAACCCAGATAAATGTGAAGTGTTGCACCCCTGGAGGGCAAATGCAAGGAGGCAGTACACTGTAAGGGCAAAATCTTTAACAGTGTTGCTGAGCAGAGAGATTTTGGGATCCAAGCTCATACTCCTTGAAATTAGTTATACAGGTTGATGAAGTGGTTAAGGAGGCTTATGGAATGCTTGCTTTTATTAGTCAAGGCATTGAGTTCAAAAGTCAAGAAGTTATGTTGCAACTTTATAAATCTCTAGCTTTGGCGTCATCTGGAGTATTGCGTACATTTCTGGTCGCCCCACTGTAGGAAGGATGTTGAGGCATTGGAGAGGGTGCAGCAGAGGTTTACCTGGGTGCTACCTTATTTAGAAGGCATGTGCTATCATGAGAGGCTGGATAAATTTGGATTGTTTTATCTGGAGCTCCAGAGGCTGAGGGGAGATCTGACAGAGGTTTACAAGATTATGAGAGGCAGAGATAGAGTGGACAGAGGGTATCTGTTTCCCAGGGTTGAAATGTTGAAATATCTAATACCAGAAGGCGTGCACTGAGGTGAAAAGGGGTAGGTTCAGGGGGATGTGAGGGGTGAGTTTTTTATTCAGAGATTTGTGGATGCCTGGAATGCACTGCCTGGTATGGTGGTAGAGAGAAATACATTGGAGGTTTTTAAGAGATGTAAGAAAGCTGGAGGGATATGGACATGCTGTAGGTAGGAGGGATTAGTGTTTGGGTTGTTTTTAAATTTGCTTTTTAGCTGTTTTGGCACAATATTGTGGGCTGAATGGCCTGTTACTATGTTGTACTCTTCTATGTTCTTTATGTTTTGTAATAAGTCAGATTTAAGACATATTAATCTAAATTTACCAAGTTACCTATTTTACATGGATAAGAACTAAAGCAATAAAAACACTTTAAATGTTGCCTGAGAGTTCTGGTTCATTTCAAATTTTACACTTGGCAATATGTTTCAACAGGAACTTTGAAGGCAAAAGAATGCACCCTTGCACAAACTGCGTCAATTACTTGCATCTAACCTCAAGGTCAGAAAAGAACTGTATATTGGTATGAGATCATATTTTTCATCTTTTGATCTTCCACTGAAACTTCATTCTCTCAACTTCTAAACTATAATTACTCCATCCTCTTCTTGCCTGTCTGTTGTTTCAACGTTAATATGCCTGAAAGTTTGTCAGTGGCCAGGATGGGAGACTGCAAATGATAATCAGTTTGTGACAATATATTTGGATGGACATGGGTGAAACCTGCTCTTCTGGGTTTTCCAAAAGCAAAAATGTATCCTCCCGAATACACACTTTTATCCTAAATTTGTCCATATCTCCAAGCAATTGTCAGCTCTGTTTAATCTTTTTTTTCCCTTCTGCCCTGAGGTCCTAGTTACTGCTTAGAGAATTACTAAAGGGATCTAGAGGTTTGTAAGCTAGTTTCTTGGCAATCAATGACAGAATCTTACATTAAACTCGTATACAAAATGGTACAATAAGTGGAAAATTTCACAACACCATTTCAATAATTTTTATGAGACCAGTTTGAGCATCACATATTTGTTACCAACATACATTTACCTGTCATGATTGAGCAAAAGTGCCGACAAAGTTGCGAACACTGTCCCAAGGAAGCCATTCAGTGCCCACCATGGATTCTGCACAATGAGTCCAATTAAAATAACAAGCCCACTCAGAGGATTGTTGACAAACATCACCTGAGCAGTACCACGCATGACCCAGTCGATAAATTGAAACATAATGTTCTGCTCTGAAATATGGCCAGAGAAAACAGTATATGACCATTAAATCACTTTGTGAACAACAGGCTTATAACTGTGGATTTTGGATGCTGCCATGCAAATGTAATTTGAAGCCTAAAGTAACATTATTACAGCAGGTATTTTATATAGTAACTCAAAAAATTGCACTGATTTTTTGAATGAAATTCTGATGTATGTTTGATGTTCATTGAACTACTGTATCTTACATTCAATGTATTAAATCTGCTGCGTACTTAGTGCAATCATTTTAGGAGAAATTGCTGAATAGGATCTCATCTACTGACTTTGTGTGTTACACTGGTCAGAACTTATTACTTGACTTCCACAATTCCAGCTTTCGTGCTTGCCCTTTCCTCTCAGATAACCTGGAATACAGACCCAACTTTTTAGTTTCTTGTGTTATTTCCAGCTTGTGTCAGAACTGGTACATTCTGATGAAATGCGGTCGAAATGAAACATTCTTCTCTGTTTTGCTTTTTCTGCATGTGCTGCATGACCAGCTGAGCGTTTCCAGCATTCCCTATTCTTTTATTAGACTTCCCTTATTTTGCATAAAATATTGGTTTCCACAGTTCCAGCATGGTATTTTAAAAATGTTTTACCTCCTCCATTCGCTATCTTCATTAATTTCACTCTATTTAAAATTTAGATGGTAGAGCCAGATACAATTACAATTTTTAAAGAGATTTTTAGACAGGTACTTCAATAGGCAAGGCGCAGAAGGAAAAGGATCTAATGTGGACAAATGGGATGAGGGTAGTTGAGCAAGAAGGTTGTCAGGGAACTGACAGGCCAATAGGCCCATTTCTGTGCTGTACAACTCTGACACCTTCTCACAGATCATTAATGATAAACAAGCCTTCTTCACTTTTTTTTCACCCCCATTATATTAATTCTCCTTGTTTTCTGTAAACCTCCTCCTTCCCTGTAACTTGAAACATGCCAAGCTGTTCCTACTTCTCAGTCTGAAACATTAACTCTTTGCATCTTCATCGGCGCTGCCTGTTCTGCTATTCCAGCATTCGCATTTATTTCAGAGTTCCCATCTTCCCGTCCCTCTACGTCAATCATTTCAACCCAAATTCATGCATATACAACTCAAACAAATTTACATTCAATCTTATATTTCTATATCTTTTCAAAATGCAAACTGTACAATTTTTGACTAATCACTCTTAAAATAACCTTTGACACCCACCGCAGGATAGTCAGCATCTGAATTGGTTCTGGAATCGCAAGATTATGTGAGTTGTGCAATTGAATTTCTGGTCAGTCATGACTCCAGAATATTGAAGGTAGAGTCCGGGTGATTGTAATGCTATTAAACATCGAGAGGGCTGTTTGACTTTCTATTGTTGGAGTTGTTACTGGCTATTACATGGTGTAGATTTGACTTACCATTTACCAGGTAATAGGTGACTGTTCCCAAGTCTTGGGGAATGCTGACATGGGCAAGTTTATTCCATAAGCAGTTCTGAATAGAATTAAATATTGTGTAATCACCAGCATTACTTTTTGAATCCACAAAATATTCTATCCTGTTAACACACACAAAATGCTGGAGGAACTCGGCAGGCCGGCAAGCATCTATGGAAAAGAGTAAACAGTCGACATATTGGGCCGAGACCCTGCCTCAGGACTGGAGACAAAAGATGAGAAGTCAGATTAAGAAAGTGGGGAGTGGGGAGAAAGAAGTACAGGGTGGTAGGTGCCAGGTGAAACTGGGAGAAAGAGATAAAGGGCTGGAGAAGGGGGTATCTGATAAGAGAGAACAGAAGGCCATGAAAGAAAGGGAACAGGGAGGAGTACCAGAGGGAGGTGATGGGAAGGTAAGGAGCTCAGGTGAGCGAGGGAAAAGGGGATGGGGAATGGTGAAGGACAGGGTGGGGGGGTGCTATTACCAGAAGTTGGAGAAATTGCTACTCATGCCATCAGGTCGGAGGCTACTTCGACAGAATACAAGGTGTCACTTCTCCAGCCTGCGTGTGGCCTCATCATGGCAGTAGAGAGGCCATGGACTGACACGTCAGAATGGGAATGGGAAGTAGAATTCAATAGGAGATCCTGCTTTTTCTGGCAAATGGAGGGTAGGTGCTTGGCAAAGTGGTCTCCCAATCTATGTTGGGTCTCACCGATATACAGGAGGTCACACTAGGATCACTGGACACAGTATATGCCCACAACAAACTCACAGGTGAAATGTCGCATCATCTAGAAGGACTGATTGGGGCCCTGAATGGTATTGAGGGAGGAGGTGTAGGGGCAGGTGTGGCATTTGTTATGCTTGCAAGGAAAAGTACCAGGAGGGAGATCAGTGGGGAGGGGCGAATGGACAAGGGAGTTGTGTAGGGAGCGATCTCTGTGGAAAGTGGAAAGATATGCTTGGTGGTGGGATCCTGTTGTAGATGGCTGCATGTGGAGGCTGGTGGTTTGGTCAGTGAGGACAGGATATACCTCTTCCCACTCTGTCACTTGTAAAAATGCCATCCCTTTCTCTCAATTCCTCCGTCTCTGTAGCATCTGCTCTCAACATGAGGCTTTTCATTTCAGAACTAATGAGATGTCCTCCTTTTTCAAAGAAAGGGGCCCTGCACCATCAACGCAGCCCTCACCTACATATCTTCCATTTTGTGCAAGTCTGCCATCACCCCATTAACCTGGAATAGGGTTCCTCGTGTCCTCACATCCAGCCTTCGCATCCAGCATATAATTCTCCATAACGTCCGCCATCTCCAACGGGACCCCATCATCGTGCACATCTTTCCCTCCCCCCCCCCCCACTCCCTATGCAACTCTCTTCTCCAATCGTCCCTCCCCACTGACCTCCCTTCTGGTACTTATCCTTGCAAGTGAAACAAGTGCTACACCTGCCCCTACACCACCTCCCTCACTACCATTCAGGGTATCTTACCTTCCAAGTGAGGCAACACTTCACCTGTGAGTCAGTTGGGGTCACCTACTGTATCCAGTGATTCTGGTGTGGCCTCCTGTAAATCAGTGAGATCTGATGTAGATTGCGAAAGAGGTTTGCCAAGCACCTATGCTTCGTCTGACAGAAGAAGTGGGATCTCGCAGTGGCCACTCATTTTAATTCCACTTCCCATTCCCATTCAGATATGTCAATCCATGGCCTCCTCTACTGTTGTGATGAGGCCACATTCAGGTTGGAGGAACAACACCTATATTCTGTCTGGAGCCTCCAACCTGATGTTGATTTCTTGAGCTTTGGTAACTTCCTCCAACTTCACCATTCCCCTTCTCATGTCCCTCTCTCATCTCATCTCCTTACCTGCCCATCACCCCCCTCTGGTGCTCCATGGTCTTCTGTCCTCTCCTATCAGATTCCCCCTTCTCCAGCTCTTTATCTCTTTCACCTATCGGCTTCCCAGCTCTTTACTTCACCCCTCTCCCACTCCCAGTTTCACCTCTCACCTACTAACTTGCACTTCTTCCTCCCCTTCCTCCACTTTCTCACTCTGACCTCATCTTTTTTCTTCAGTCCTGATGAAGGGTCTTGGCCTGAAATGTCGACTGTTTACTCTTTTCCATAGATGCTGCCTGGCCTGCTGAGTTCCTCCAGCATTTTGTGTGTGTTTCCTGGATTTCCAGCATCTGTAGATTTTCTCTCGTTTCTTTTTCCTATCCTGTTGGAGTTTATCTAATTATTGTATTTTGTAAGATTCCTCCACGCACCTGCTGCTGCATCTCAATTCATCAATCCTTTCCTTTAGGTTCGGAATCAGGTTTATTCATCACATATAGATCAAGACCGATAGTGAAATGCGTCACTGGTGTTAACGAGCAGCGCACCAGAGATGCGTGGGGACGGCTTGCAAGTGTCGCCTCACATTGCATCGCCAATGTAGAATGCCAAAAATGTTCCACAGGACAATACAGGCTGCAGAAACAACACTGGCAAAACAAGCCCTGTTTCCACCTCTCCCATCCACCCACTCACACACCCAGAAAGACCTACAGTTTTCCAGTTAAGTCTGCCGAGATAAACTAACTAGGTTATGTTTTCACTGACTTGTGAGCCATTAACTCTCTTTCACACTGCACCCAAGGCCTGATGCTTTACTTTTGGCATTGACGTTGAGTGCAACTTAAGCATTAACTTTAATATTCATTGGTGCCGGCATCCAGATAACAACACACTGTCTCCATCTTATCCACCAGGACAGCAAGAGATGAACCAGAAAGTGTAATAGCCTTCCCCATTCAACACACTCCTATGGAAAAGCTACACAATGTTGATTTTAGTGTTTACTGAGCGTGGATGATTTAATTTCCAAATTTTATTTATTTAATTTATATTTAATATATTTATTTAGAGATACACCATAGTAACAGGCCCTTCCAACTCAACAAGCCCCCACTGCCCAAATACACCCATGTTACCAACCATTCTATGTGTGGTGGAGAGTCTATTGACTGGCTGCATCACAGCCTGGTATGGGAACACCAATGCCCTCGAACAAAAATTCCCACAGAAGTAGTGGTTACGATTCAATCCCTCATGGGTAAAGCCATTGCCTCCATTGAGCACATCTACACTGAACGCTGTCGCAGGAAAGCTGCATCCACCACTGGGGACACCCCCTCTCCTCCCCCCCCCCACCCCCACCACAGACATGCTCTCTTCTCACAGCTGCCATCAGGAAGAAGGTGCAGGAGCCTCAGGAACCACAGCACCTGGTCCAGGAACGGTTATTACTCCTCCACCACTGGGCTTTTGAAACAGTGGGGATAAACCACACAACTTCACTTGATCCATCAGTGAACTGTTCTCACAATCCAAGCAACAAGCACAAAATGCTGGAGGAACTCAGCAGGCCAGGCAGCATCTATGGAAAGAAGTACAGTTGATGTTTCGGGCAGAGACCCTTTGGCAGGACTCTTCACAGTCTATGGACTCACTTTCAAGGACTCTTCATCTCAAGCTTTCGATATTTATTACTTACTTATCATTTGTTTTTGCACACTGGTTGTTTGTCTGCCCTGTTGGGTGTGGTCTTTCATTGATTCTGTAATGTTCCCCCAAGAAAATTAATCTCAGGGTTGTAGATGGGGACATATATGTACTTTGAAATTTACTTTGAGCTTTGACCTTTGACCTTTGAACTGGTGTATTTTGGGAATGTGGGAGGAACCCAGTGCATCCAGAGGAAACCACTGTAGTCACAGGGAGAAGATACAAATAACTTTACAGACAGAGGTGGAATTGAACTCAAATCACTGGTGCTGACAAAGCATTATGCTAACTGTTATGCCGTGGTGCTGCCTCCATTTATTATTTAGATTTTCTAAAAGCTTAGTTTTTATTTGCAGTAAACAAGTGCCTGTAGCATGTCGGTCAACCAGGTAATGAAGCAACAGTTAGAGAGGATCCCAAGCTTGTGCTTCCTGGGAACATCAGCATGCGGCTTCTTCCAAGACACAATGCAATGTCTAATGAATATGATCTTCTCTAAGTAAGGAAAAGTATTTAAGGAACAAAAGAAGTAAATTAACAAAGAGAGGTCTGGCTTGCCAGGTGGCATACTTGTGAAGTAGCATTGATTTCTGAATGGGTGAGGGTTGGGGAGTCCAAAATTAGAGGGCACAGATACAAGATAAGAGAGAGAGCGAGTAAAAAGAGACCTGAGAGGTAACTTCTTTGTACAAAGGATGGTGAGTACCTAGGGTGAGATTTTAGAGGAGGTTTTTAAGCCGGGTACCGTTGCAGCATTTAAGAAGAAATACAAAAGTACATGGAGGAGGGGTTTGGAAGGTTATGGGTGAAGTGGGGTAACTGATTCTTTAAGGGAGGATGCCATGGTCAGCATGGGCCAGTTGGGTTAAAGGGCCTATTTCATGCTGTACTACTCTAAACAGGAACTGTTTGAAAGAGAGTTAGTGGAAGTTCAGGGCCAGCATGTTCCAGTAAGGGTGAAAAGCAAGACGAAAAGATTAGGGAGTGCTGGATGACGAAGGTTATTGATCAGGAAAATAAAGGAACCCTGTGACAGGCATAAACAACCGCAGTCATCAGCCAAAAACAAGCTGCTGGAGGAACTTAACGGGTCAGGGTGCAGGCAAAGGGAAGGTTGAACTTGGGTTCCTCTAGCCATTTGTTTTTTGCTCCAGCTTACAGCACCTCCAGTCTCTTGTGTCTCTTAAGTATTATAGAGGGTGTAGAAGAGTGCTTGAGAAGTAAATCAGGAAGACAAATAAAAAGAGGTCATGTAGTATCCTTGGCAGGGAAGATTAAGGAGAATCCCAATTTACTTTTTAAGACCAAGGACCAAGAGGGTAGCTACGGAAACCGTGGATTCCTTCAGGTACCAAAGGGGCAACCTTTGTGTGGAGCCAAGGAATACGGGTGAGGTCCCAAAGGTATACTTTTTTTTGTATTCGCCAAGCAGAAGGACACAAGGATAATGAGTTTTGGGAGGAATATGTGGATTGTTCAGACCATATACTGTAAGTATTAATAAATTGGAGCTGTTAAATGATCACAATAGGGTGGATAAATTACCAGGGCCAGATGAGAACTACCTGAGGATCTCTGAAAAAAGCAAGGATATTGCTGTTTGTGATATATATTAATGACTTTGACGCGTACTATATGTAGAAGGTATGATTAGTAAGTTTATATGTGACTCAAAATTGTTAGTATTAACGGAAAGCGTGGAAGGTTGTCGAAAGCTAAGTAGGATACAGATCAGTTGGAAAATTGGTTAGAGCATTGACAGATGGAACTTAATCCTCGAGTGCAAAATGATGTATTTTGAATTTCAAGACAGCGCATATAGTATATAGCAAATGGTAAGACACTAAGCAATGTTGATTAACAGAAAGTCTGAGGCATTCAAGGCCACAGTTTTCTGAAAGAATCAACACAGTTGGTTAGGGTGGTGAAAAAGATATATAACATGCTTGCCTTCGAAGGTCAAGGCATAGAATGTAAAGGAACACATAGGAGGCAGTGATCATAATATGATAGAATTCACCCTGCAGTTTGAGAGGGAGAAACTAAAGTCAGATGATTTACTTTACAGTGGAGTAAAAGGAACTGCAGAGGCATGAAAGAGGAGCTGGCCAAAGTTGATTGGAATGGGACACTAGCAGGACTGACAGCAGAAAACAGTGGCTAGAGGTTCTGGGGGCAATTCGGAAGGCACTGCAAAAAGAGAGGGCATAAGTAGCAAAAATTAGTTGGGAAGCTGGACTATCGGGAAGCTTTTAATAACCAACAGAAGGCAACTAAAAAAAACACAAGAAGGGAAAAGATGAAATATGAAGGTAAACTAGCCAGTAATACTAAAGAGGGCACATTTTTTCAGATACTTAAAGAGTAAAAGAGAGTTGAGAATGGATGTTGAACCACAGAAAAATGATGCTGGAGAGATAGTACTGGGGGACAAAGAAATGGCGGACAGACTTAATAATTATTTTGTGTCAGTCTTCACTGTGGAAGACACAAGCAGTATGTCTTAAATTCAAGGGTATCAGTGGGCAGAAGTAAGTGTAGTTGCAATTACTAAGAAGAAGGTGCTTGGGAAGCTGAAAGGTCTGAAATTAGATAAGTTACCTGGACCAGATGGACTACACCCCATGGAGGAGTTAATAATGATCTGTCAAGAATCACTAGATTCTGGAGGATTGGAGAATTGCAAATGTCACTCCACTCTTTCAGAAAGGAGGGAGGCAGAAGAGAGGAAATTATAGGTCTGTTAGCCTGACTTCAGTGATTGGGAAGATGTTCAAGTCCATTATTTTGGATGAGGATTCGGGGTACTTGGAGGAACGAGACGAAATAGGCCAAAGACAGCATGGTTTCCTTGAGGGGAAATCCTGCCTAACAAATCCGTTGGAATTCATTGAGGAAATAACAGGCAAGATAGACAAAGGAGAGTCAGTGGATGTTGTTTACTTGGATTCTCAGATGGCCTTTGACAAGGTGCTACACATGAGGCTGCTGAACAAGATAAAAGCACATGGAATTACAGGAAAGATGCTAGCATGGATAAAAGATTAGCTGACTGGCAGGAGACAAAGAGTAAAGATAAAGGAGGCCTATTCTGGATGGCTGCCGGTGACTAGTGGTGTTCCGCAGGGGTCGATATTGTGACCACTTCTTTTCACAATATACTGTAGGTCAGCAATTTGGATGATGGAATTGATTGGCTTTGTGGCTAGGTTTACAGACAATACAAAGATAGGTGGAGGGGCAGGGAGTGTTGAGGAAGCAGGAAGTCTGCAGAAAGACCTAGACAGATTGGGAGAATGGGCAAAGAAGTGGCAGGTGGAATATGGTGTAGGGAAGTGTATGGTCATGCACTTTGGTAGAAGGAATAAAAACACAGTTAATTTTCTAAACAGGGAGAAAACTCAAAATATAGTGGTGCAAAGGGTTTTGAGAGTCCTTGTGCAGGATTCCCTAAAGGTTAACTTGCAGGTTGAACCAATGGTAAGGAAGGCAAATACAATTTTGGCATTCATTTTGAGAAGACTAGCATATAAGAGCAAGATTGTGATGCTGAGGCTTTATAAAGCATTGGTCAGAATGCATTTAGAGTACAGTGAGCAATTTTGGGCCCCTTATGTGCTGGCATTGGATAGGGTCCAGATGAGGTTCACAAGAATGATACTGGGAATGAAAGGGTTAATGTATGAGAAGCGTTTGATGACTCTGGGCCTGTACTTGCTGGAGTTTAGAAGAATAAGAGGGGATGTCATTGAAATCTATTGAATGTTGAAAGGCTTAGATTGAGTGGACGTGGAGAGGATGTTTTCTATAGTGGGTGAGTCTAGGACCAGAAGGCACAGCCTCAGAATAGAGGGACTTTCATCTGGAACAGAGATGAGGAGGAATTTCTTTAGCCAGAGGGTTGTGAAACTGTGGAATTCATTGCCACAGATAGCTTGGAGGCCAAGTCATTGAGTATATTTAAAGTAGAGGTTGATAATTTCTTGATTAGTCAGGACTGCCAAGGTTACGATGGGAAGGCAAAAGAATGGGGTTGAGAGGGATAATAAATCAGCCCTGTTAGAATGGCAAAACAGACTCAATGGGCCGAATGGTCTAATTCTGCTCCTATATTTTATGGTCTTATAAGAGTTGAGGTATTATGTTGCAATTGGATAAAACATTGGTTAGTCCATACGTGGAGTACTTTTAGTCAACACACTACAAGAAGGATATGGTTGTGTTGTAGAGCCTGAAAAGGAGGTTCCAGGATATAACCTGGACTGTGGGATTTTAGATATGGGGAGAGATTAGATAATCAGCATTCCAACATCAGCAAACTGGTCAAGGCTAGATTTTAATTTTAGTAATGTTGTTTGAAGGACAAATATTAAGTTACTCCTCTACTTAATTAGAATAGCTCACAGCTTTAAATCTTTTTGACAATGTAATTACAGTACCAAATAAAATTATGGAAGTTGAGGATATTTGATAGAGTTCATTAATTAATAAATTAATAGTAAAAAAATAATTTTAATGCTTGTTTGAATAGGTTAAGGATGACCCAGGGATAGGAACATAAGCTACATCAGTATTAAGTTAAAATAAATTCAAAGTGCAAAGAAATTGTAGAGAATGAAACTCTAAAATAACAACTAAAAATGCTGGAAATGTAAGTGTGGATGCAGATATAGAGTTTGTGTTTTATGTTACTGAATTCACATCTGAAAAAATGCTGCTTGTATCTCCTCCAATGCTGTCTGTCTGACTGACTTTCCAGAATCTTTGATTTTCTATTTATGTTAAACACGCTTCTAATCTAAAATGGAGATACCGTTTTTCACAGGGTTGTTGACCAATGGAACAATTATTGATATATGCAGTCAATTTGGATTTGCTCCACACGTCCAAACTAGGAGGAGAAATGGGTTATCTGCAGACTTTGTTTTTCCAATAACCTCCTGACTCTGTTTCTCATACAGCTCAGTTCAGACAAAACTCTGGTGTTTGTTCTCTGACCAGCACCAAATAACAAAGGCTCGGCAGCCTTGCTTTTGCTGTCGTTTAAAGGCTCGACCCATTAAAACTCTATACCGTAAATTCTTATACTCTATTCAAATCTCTGCAGAATTATTTGTTCCCTATCTCAGTAATCAGATCCTGCCTTTTAATTCTTTGAGATGCTATGTCTGTTCTAATGATAATTTCCATTGCCTACCCTGAGCGACTGTGCTTTTGGAGGTTTAGATGTTCTGATCTGAAAGTTCATGCCAAATCTCTTTCCTTTCAGGCTTTCTCAAAAAAAAATCCCTCTTTAATCAGACTGTTACCTCTGTTAATATTTGTTTTATCGTGTCCTTGTTAAGTTTATTAGGAAATCTTCCTTTGTTAATGATGCTGTATAAATACAAACTTGCATTGAAGTGGAAGACCAGGAAATGTTTTACCAAAGAACATACTACAAGATAATGCATCAAGAAAAAAAACTACCATTTACTTCTTTTAAGCAATTTGCAGATAAAGATGTACATTAATCTTCTGCAAAAGATAAAGGGCTGGAAGAACTCAGAGGGTCAAGCAGCATCTGCAGGGTAGTTCACATTTTAGATCAAGAATCTGCATCAGCATTGTGAAGGCCAATAGCTAGTAAAAAAAGTGAGAGGAGAGGTGAGACTGAAATTGTTAGATGCAGATTCTTGTGTCTATAATCGTTTTTTAAAAATTGTGACCAAATCATTTCACCTTCTGATAAAATATTCTGTAAATTATCCCCGTTCCCAATGAAAGCTCAGGACTTATGTGACTTCCATTTTATGTCATTTATTTTTGACCATGTCCTTGGCCTGACAATACCAAATTTCAGCAGTCCAGAAATTATCGCAGCATTCAATAACCCCTGAAACAATTTTCCCTGCTACTAATCAGAAAAATGTACAGCTATTTTGGCTATGTTTATTGGCAAAGTTCTTTTTTACATCTATGGTACCCAAATGTAGATATATTAATGTGATTTCCATTTATCTCCGAAATAAATCTCTGCCTTCTTTCACAAGCTGTTCGTTTAAAACATATTTTCTTGCAATGTTGACACATCATAATGAGAATAGAATGTCAATATTCACTTACCTTTGATCCAGGAACCAAATTCTTTCATATCGCCAGACAGATAGCCTACTCCTTTCAAAAAGACACCTTTAGTGTTATTTTGCTGCACGATTGGTAACTCCACAACAGTTGTTTTCTTTTGCTCCATGAATGGATTTTGTTCCTCATAATATCAAAAGAATATCTGGTAACCATATCTGTTCAGAATTTACATATCTACTATTTTGTACAAAACAAGTGCATTGAAATAAATCTCAGTTAAAATGAAGCTGTGAATTGATGTGAAAATATATCTTAGATACAAAGCCGTACTTACCTGTAGAATTTCAATTCAAATACTCAAGCTTTTTTTGCCTTCAATGCTAAACTCCAGGGAAGGATCTAATGCTTTTATGCGGCAGAAGTACAAGTGTAAAATCTAAAAGCAGATTGCTATCAAGTTTGCAATGTTGTTTAATGAGCATGTAATTGCACTGCCTGGGGTATTTTGCATATATGATGAAATATTTCACTTTCTTATCGATTAATAAATTACTTATGAAAAGTTTACAGAAATTCATAATTTGGCACATGGAAAGTTACGATAGCTTGAAATGGCTTTACTCCAGGAGTAAACTAAATAATTCCAAGCCTCTGTTATGATGTCGGAAACCTTCACCTTATCAATTCAACTAACATACCTTAGCAGACTCAAGTCATCACCTTAGCAGCAATTCAAGTTTCTAACACACAGAAAGAACTTACATTTATTCAGCAACACTTTTGTGCTCAGGATGCTTGCAGCTAATGGAATTTTTGAAGAGTAAGTATCATAATACGCTGTAAGTAAAAACAGCAATCGACTTCAAAACACTGGAAGCAATATGTGCTTTGAATAAAGGTACAAAATAGATTATTCTATTTTGCCTCTAATTTCACCAAAGGCCAATTTAAGAACAAAATAAAATGGTCTGTCTATTAATATGTTTTAAAGGTTGTAGCTGAGGGATAAGTGCTAGTTAGGGTAACTCATCTGCTCTTCGAGTTGTTTACATCAATTTGAGAAGAAAGACAGACTTCCAGTTTAGCACCAGTGACAAAAAGACAGTCCTCAATTTGGATTATTTGATCATATGTTTGGTGTGGGTTTTGGATAGGTAGGATCCAGATGGATTCAAATTTGGTCAATGCTTTAGCACAATTGTGCCAGAGGAAGTGAGAATCTCTGCAATTTACTAACAATAGCATGATAGAATTTACTGGAGACCAATCGATGCAAAACCTCTGTTGTACTTTCACAGGGAAAAGTCTGCTGTTTAACCACGTACAATTGCTTCATTTTCAGTATTGTTCATTCACGGGATGCAGATATCACTGTCAAGGCCAGGTTTTATTGAACTATCCCGAATTGTTTTTTGAGAAAGAGGTCATGATCTGACTTGGAACCAGTGCAGTCCTTCTGTTTGTAGAAGCTGTGCCGGCACCTGTTGCAACAACCTTCAGTCAGAAATGCTGAGTAGGTGATTCAGCTCGGCCTCCTCCAGAAGTCCCCAGCATCCCAGATCTCAGTATACAGCCAATCCAATTCACTCCACGTGATATCAAGAAATGGCTGAAAGCACTGGATACTGTGGAGGCTATGGGCCAGACAAAATCCCGGCAATAGTCCTGAAGACTTGTGCTTCAGGACTGTCTGCGCCACTAGCCAAGCTGTCCCAGTACAGCTACAACATCAGCATCTATCCGGCAATGTGGAAAATTGCCCAGTTATGTTCTGTACACAAGAAACAGGACAAGTCCACCCAGCCAATTACCGTTCTATCAACCTACTCCCAACCATCAGCAAAGTAATGGAAGGGGTCATCAACAGTGCTATCATGCAGCAACTGCTTGGCAATAACCTGCTTATGGATGCCCAGTCTGGGTTCCATCAAGGCCACTCAGCTCCTGACCTCATCACCTCCCTGGTTCAAACATGGACCAAAGAGCTAAATACCAGAGGTGAGGTGAGGTGAGAGTGATAGCCCCCAACATCAAGGCAGCATTTGACCGAGTATGGCATCAAGGTGCCCTAGCTAAAATGGAGTCAATGGGAATTAGGGGGAAAACCCTCCACTAGTTGGAATCATACCTGACACAAAGGAAGATGGTTGTGGTGGCTGGAGGTCAATCATTTCATCCTCAGGACATCACTGCAGGAGTTTCTCAGGGAAGTGTCCTAGGACCAACCATCTTCAGCTGCTTCATCAATAACCTTTCTTCTGTCATAAGTGGGGACGTTTGCAGATGACTGCACGATGTTCTGCACCGTTCGTGACTCCTCAGATAGTGAAGCAGTTCATACCCAAATGAAGCAGGAGCCTGACAATAACCAGGCTTGGGCTGACAAATGGAAAGTAACATTCGAGCCATGCAAGTGCCAGGTATTGACCATCACTAACAAGAGAGGCTCTAACCATCATCCCTTGACATTCAGTCATCACTGAATACCCTAGTATCAACATTCTGGAGGTTACCATTGACAGGAAACTGAACTAGTCTAGCCATATAAACACCATGGCTACCAGAGCAGGTCAAAGGCTAGGAATCCTGCGGTGTGTAACTCACCTCCTGACTTCCCAGAGCCTGTCCACCAACCACAAGGCTCAGGTCAGGAGTATAATGGAATACTTGCCACTTGCTTGTATGAGTGCAGCTCCATCAACAGTCAAGAAACTTGACACCATCCAGTACAAAGGCAGCCCACTTGATTGGTAACTCTTCCACAAGCCTCCAATCCTTCCACCATCGACGAACCGTTGCAACAGTGTGTACTATCTACAAGATGCACGGCAACAACACACCGAAGTTCCTAAAGCAGCACCTTCCAGACCCGTGACCAGTACCGTCTAGAAGGACGAGAACAGCAGATACGTGGGAACACCATCACTTGGAAATCCTCTTCCTGGTCACTCACCATCCTGACTTGGAAACATATTGCCATTCCTTCATTGTTGCTGGGTCAAAATCATGGAATTCCATCCCTAACAGCACTGTGGGGGTACTTACACCTCAGGGACTGCAGCAGTTGAAGAAGGCAGCTCATCACCATCTTCTCAAGGGCAACTAGGGATGGGCAATAAATGGCTTGGCTGGCAACGCTTGCATCCCATAAATTAATAAATAAAAATAAGTTTTTGGATAGTGTTTCAGAACTTTTACCCAATATTAATGAAATAATGTCAGTTCCTTTCCAAGCAAAATAACATGGCTCAGACAAGAATTTGAGATATGATAGGTTGCATTCTCTTTTCCTTATTACATACCAATAGAAGCACTTAAATTCTGTTTAGATGTTCTTTTAAAAATCAGTCTCCTCCTCATTTTACTTTCCTTTTCTTTACTGGGCAGGTGACAGAAGTTTGTGTAACGGAACACTCTGCATTTGGTGATCATAATGCCATCAGTTTCAAAATAAACGTGGTAAAAGATAGGTCAGGTCTGCGGGTTTAGATTCTAAATTGGCGAGAGGCCAATTTTGATGATATCAGAAAGGATGTGGCAAGTGTGCATTGGGACAGGCTGTTTTCTGACAAATGTATATTTATAAGTGGGAGTCCTTCAAAAGTGAAATTTTGAGAGTACAAAGCTTGTATGTGTCTGTCAAAATAAAAGGTAAAGTAACAGGTTTAGGGAACCTTGGCTTTCAAGAGGTATTGAGGCCCTCCCTGGTTAAGAAAAAAAAAGGAGTTGCATACCTGATATAGGCAGGTTGGTACAAATGAGGTTCTTGAGGAGGATAAGAAATGCAAGAAAATACTTAAGAAAGAAATCAGAAGGGCTGAAAGGAGGTACGAGGTTGCCCTAGCAGACAAGTGAAGGAGAATCCTAAGGATTCTACAGATATGTTCAGAGCAAAAGGATTGCAAGTGACAAAATTGGTCCTCCAGAAGATCAGAATAGTAATCTATGTGTGGAGCCAAAAGAGGTGGGCGAGATCTTAAATTGACTTATTTTGCATCTGTGTTTGCTCTGGAAATGGACACAGAATCTATGGAAGTGAGGCAAAGCAGCAGCCAGGTCATGGACCTGATACAGATTGCAGAGGAGGAGGTGTTTGATGTCTTGAGGAAAATTAGGGTGGATAAATCCCCAGGGCCCAACCAGGTGTTCCCTTCAACCCTGTTGGAGGCAAGTGCAAAAATTGCTGGGGGCCTAGCAGAGATATTTAAATCATCCCTAGCGACAAATGAGGTCCCAGGATTGGAGATAGCTAATGTTGTTCCGCTGTTTACGAGAGGCTCTAAAAATAAATCAAGCAATTATAGGCTGGTGGGACCTGACATCACTAATGGGAAAGTTACTGGAAGGTATTCTAATGGACCGGATATATGAGTATTTGGATAGACATGAACTCATAGGGGACAGTTAGCATGGCTTTGTGTGTGGTAGGTCATATCTAAACAATTTTATGGAGATTTTAGAGGAAGTTACTAGGAAAGTTGATAAAGACAAGGCAGTGGATGGACATGGATCTTAGCAAGGCATTTGACAAGCTCTTGCATGGGTGGTTGGTCAAGAAGGCTCAGTTGCTCAGCATTCAACATGAGGTAGTTATAGAAACATAGAAACATAGAAAATAGGTGCAGGAGTAGGCCATTTGGCCCTCGAGCCTGCACCGCCATTCAGCATGATCATGGCTGATCATCCAACTCAGAACCCTGTACCTGCCTTCTCTCCATACCCCCGATCCCTTTAGCCACAAGGGCCATATCAAACTCCCTCTTAAATATAGCCAATGAACTGGCCTCAACTGTTTCCTGTGGCAGAGAATTCCACAGATTCACCAGTCTCTGTGTGAAGAAGTTTTTCCTCATCTCAGTCCTAAAAGGCTTCCCCTTTATCCTCAAACTGTGACCTCTCGTTCCGGACTTCCCCAACATCAGGAACAATCTTCCTGCATCTAGCCTGTCCAATCCCTTTAGAATTTTGTACATTTCAATCAGATCTCCCCTCAATCTTCTAAATTCCAGAGAGTATAAGCCTAGTCGATCCAGTCTTTCATCATATGAAAGTCCTGCCATCCCAGGAATCAATCTGGTGAACCTTCTTTGTACTCCCTCTATGGCAAGGATGTCTTTCCTCAGATTAGGGGACCAAAACCGCACACAATACTCCAGGTGTGGTCTCACCAAGGCCTTGTACAACTGCAGTAGTACCTCCCTGCTCCTGTACTCGAATCCTCTCACTATAAATGCCAGCATACCATTCGCCTTTTTCACCGCCTGCTGTACCTGCATGCCCACTTTCAATGACTGGTGTATAATGACACCCAGATCTCGTTGCACCTCCCCTTTTCCTAATCGGCCACCATTCAGATAATAATCTGTTTTCCTATTTTTGCCACCAAAGTGGATAACTTCACATTAAATTGCATCTGCCATGAATTTGCCCACTCACCTAACCTATCCAAGTCACCCTGCATCCTCTTAGCAACCTCCTCACAGCTAACACTGCCACCCAGCTTCGTGTCATCCGCAAACTTGGAGATGCTGCATTTAATTCCCTTGTCTAAGTCATTAATATATATTGTAAACAACTGGGGTCCCAACACTGAGCCTTGCGGTACCCCACTTGTCACTGCCTGCCATTCTGAAAAGGTCCCATTTATTCCCACTCTTTGCTTCCTGTCTGCCAACCAATTCTCTATCCACATCAATACCATACCCCCAATACTGTGTACTTCAAGTTTGCACACTAATCTCCTATGTGGGACCTTGTCAAAAGCCTTTTGAAAATCCAAATATACCACATCCACTGGTTCTCCCGTATCCACTCTACTAGTTACATCCTCAAAAAATTCTATGAGATTCGTCAGACATGATTTTCCTTTCACAAATCCATGCTGGCTTCATCCGATGATTTCACCGCTTTCCAAATATGCTGTTATCACATCTTTGATAACTGACTCTAGCACTTTCCCCAGCACTGATGTCAGGCTTACCGGTCTATAATTCCCCAGTTTCTCTCTCCCTCCTTTTTTAAAAAGCGGGGCTACATTAGCCACCCTCCAATCCTCAGGAACTAATCCAGAATCTAAAGAGTTTTGAAAAATTATCACTAATGCATCCACTATTTCTTGGGCTACTTCCTGAAGCACTCTGGGATGCAGACCATCTGGCCCGGGGGATTTATCTGCCTTCAATCCCTTCAATTTACCTAACACCACTTCCCTACTAACATGTATTTCCCTCAGTTCCTCCATCTCACTAGACCCTCGGTTCCCTACTGTTTCCGGAAGATTATTTATGTCCTCCTTAGTGAAGACAGAACCAATGTAGTTATTCAATTGGTTTGCCATGTCCTTGTTCCCCATGATCAATTCACCTATTTCTGACTGTAAGGGACCTAGATTTGTCTTAATCAATCTTTTTCTTTTCACATACCTATAAAAGCTTTTACACTCAGTTTTTATGTTCCCTGCCAGCTTTCTCTCATAATCTTTTTTCCCTTTCCTAATTAAGCCCTTTGTCCTCCTCTGCTGGACTCTGAATTTCTCCCAGACCTCAGGTGTTCCGCTTTTTCTGGCTAATTTGTATGTTTCTTCTTTGGAATTGATACTATCCCTAATTTCCCTTGTCAGCCATGGGTGCACTACCTTCCCTGGTTTATTCTTTTGCCAAACTGGGATGAACAATTGTTGTAGTTCATCCATGCGATCTTTAAATACTTGCCATTGCATATCCACCGTCAACCCTTTAAGTATCATTTGCCAGTCTATCTTAGCTAATTCATGTTTCATGCCTTCAAAGTTACCCTTAAGTTCAGAACCTTTGTTTCTGAATTAACTATATCACTCTCCATCTTAATGAACAATTCCACCATATTATGGTCAGTCTTACCCAAGGGGCCTCGCACGACAAGTTTGCTAACCCTTCCTCATTGCTCAATACCCAGTCCAGAATGGCCTGCTCTCTAGTTGGTTCCTCGACATGTTGGTTCAGAAAACTATCCCGCATACATTCCAAGAAATCCTCTTCCTCAGCACCCTTACCAATTTGGTTCACCCAATCTATGTGTAGATTGAAGTCACCCATTATAACTGCTGTTCCTTTATTGCATGCATTTCTAATTTCCTGTTTAATGCCATCCCCAACCTCACTGCTACTGTTAGGTGGCCTGTACAAAACTCCCACCAGCATTTTCTGCCCCTTAGTGTTATGCAGCTCTACCCATATCGATTCTACATCCTCCCGGCTAATGTCCTTCCTTTCTATTGCGTTAATCTCCTCTCTAACCAGCAATGCCACCCCACCTCCATTTCTTTCATGTCTATCCCTCCTGTATATTGAGTATCCCTGAATGTTGAGCTCCCATCCTTGGTCACCCTGGAGCCATGTCTCTGTGATCCCAACTATATCATATTCATTAATAACTACCTGCACATTCAGTTCATCCACCTTGTTATGAATGCTCCTTGCATTGACATACAAAGCCTTCAGGCTTGCTTTTACAACACTCTTAGCCCTTATACAATTATGTTGAAAAGTGGCCCTTTTTGATTTTTGCCCTGGATTTGCCGGCCTGCCACTTTTACTTTTCACCTTACTACTTTTTGCCTCTACCCTCATTTTACACCCCTCTGTCTCTCTGCACTTGTTCCCATCCCCCTACCACATTAGTTTAAATCCTCCTGAACTGCAGTAGCAAATGCTCCCCCTAGGACATTGGTTCCAGTCCAGCCCAGATGCAGACCGTCCTGTTTGTACCGGTCCCACCTCCTCCAGAACTGGTTCCAATGCCCCAGAAATTTGAATCCCTCCCCCTTGCACCATTTTTCAAGCCACGTATTCATCTGAAATATCCTCCTAGTTAATTAAATTAGACATTAGCTTTGTGGGAGAAGCTAGAGAGTGGTCGTAGAGCATCACCTCTCTGACTGGGGGCCTGTGATTAGTGGAGTGTTGCAGGGATCAGTGCTTGGTCCGATATTCTTTGTCTTGTATATCAATGATCTGAATGATAACGTGGCTAACTGGATGAGCAGATTTGCAGATGATACCAAGACTGGGGGTGTAGTGGACAGAGAGGAAGACTATCAGAGCTTGCAGTGGGATGTGGACCAGCTGGAAAAATGGGCTGAAAGTGTAAGATAGAATTTAATGCAGATAATTGCGAGGTGATGCACTTTGGTAGGGCTAACCAGAGTAAGTTTTACACAAGGCACTGAGGAGTGTGGTAGATCAGAGGGATCTGGGAAGACATTGCAAGCGGGATCCCAGGTAGAAAGGGTCATAAAGGAAGCTTTTGGCTCTTTGGCCTTCATAAGTCAAAGTACTGAGCGCAGGAGATGGGATGTTTTGTTGAAGTTGTATAAGATATTGATAAGTCCTAATTTGGAGTATTGTGTGCAAGAAAGGTGTAAATCAGGTTGAAAGAGAATAGAGAAAATTTACAAGGATTTGAAGACCTGAGTTATAAGGAAAGACTGAACAAGTTAGGACTTTGTTCCTTAGAATTTACAAGATTGAGAGGAGATTTGATAGAGGCATGCTAAATTATGAGGGGTGTAGTTAGGGTAAATACAAGTAGGCTTTTTCCACTGAGGTTGAGTAGGACTACAAGAGGTCATGGATTAAGTTGAAAAGTTTAAGGGGAACATGAGAGGAAATCTCTTCACTCTGAGGGTTGTGAGAGTGTGGAATGAGCTGCCGGCGAAGTGGTTGCATGAAAGCTCAATTTCAACATTTACAAGAAGTTTGGATAGGTACATGGATGGTAGGGATATGGAGGGCTATGGTCCCGGTGCAGGTCGATGGGAGTAGGCAGTTTAAATGGTTCAGCATAGACTAGATGGGCCAAAGGGCCTGTTTGTGTGCTGCACTTTCCTATGACCTTATGCTTCTAATCCTTGGTCCTCCTTTACTGAATTCCAAAGTGATTTCAATGCACAATCGTTGCTCTCTTTGGCAAGATTCCAAGCCCTTTGCTTTGATCTAACATTATTTTTAACTTCTTGTGATAGCCACAGCTGGTCTATTCTTTATTTTTTTTTTGCCTTGAAGGTTCATTGACTGATCTTTATTATATGTCAACAAATTTCCTCATGTACTCTTATTTTGTTTAATTATGTCATGTGCTGCATGTTATGGAAGATCTTTGAAAATTCTATATACAGCACATTAGCTTTTAATTAACATCTGCAACCTTATATCATTCAAATGAATGTGTTTGTATCTCTTTCACCAGCATAACCGGCATAAAATCTATGGGGCTGCATGTGAAGTTCATTCTCTCCCCCAGCTTAGTAGCTGACATCTGAGTTCCAGGTGTAAAAGTCAGATCCAACTTAAACAGTCATGAGCCACACACACAAAATGCTGGAGGAACTCAGCAGGCCAGGCAGCATCTATGGAAAAGAAGCACCAGGGGGAAGGTGACACTTCCCATTCCCATTTGAAATTGTTAGTCCATGGTCTCCTCCAGTGTTGCAATGAGGCCACACTCAGGTTGGAGGAGCAACACCTCATATTCCGTCTGGGTAGCCTCCAACCTGATGGTGTGAACATCGATTTCTCAAACTTCCATTAATTGCCCCTACCCTTCACCATTCCCCAATCCTATTTCTGTCTCTCACTGCATCTCCTTACCTGCCCAACACCTGCCTCTGTTGCTCCTCCCCCTTTTCTTTCTTCAATTGCCTTCTGTCCTCTCCTGTCAGATTCCCCCTTCTCCAGCCCTGTATCTCCTTCAACAATCAACTTTCTTGCTCTTTACTTCACCCCTCTCCCCTCCCCCCAACTTCACCTTCACTTTGTGCTTCTTCCTCCCCCCCCCCCTTACTTTCTTACTTGGACTCCTCATCTTTTTTTTCCAGATCCAATAAAGGGTCTCGGCCCAAAACATCTTTACCATAGATGCTGCCTGGCCTGCTGAGTTCCTCCAGCATTTTGTGTGTGTTGCTTCAGTTTCCAGCATCTGCAGATTTTCTCTTGTTTGTGATTAAACTGTGATGAGTGTGTCATTGGCCATTCTCCACAGAGTCATTGTGTAATGAGCTCTTCAGACCTGTGCAGGGCACCAGAGAGCGATGTGCTTTGAGGCTTTTAGAGCAGCTGAACTAGTTAATTGTGTTTAACGATTGTCATTAGTCATTTAGAATTTCTTGTGTTTTCCTTGGTGACGTTCTCTTTGTAATGTGGTTTCCTGGTGCCTTCTGTTTAAGTTTATTTTAATAGGTTCAGGGACACCACCATGGGTAACAAGGGTGTCCAAGCCAACATAAAAGCCAAAGAGGGAGCATATAATAGAGCAAAAATTAGTGGGAAGTTAGAGGATTGTGAAGCTTTTAAGTACCAACAACAGGCAACTAAAAAGTCATTGAGATGGAATACAAAATTAAGTTAGCCAATAATATTAAAGAGGATACCAAAAGTTTCTTCAGTTTAAAAGAGAGGAAAGAGTGGATATCAGACTGCTGGAGAGTTGGTAATGGGAGATAAGGAAATGGTAGATGAACTGAATAAGTATTTTGCATCAGTCTCCACTGTTGAAGACACTCGCAGTATGGTGGAAGTTCCAGGTGTCAGAGGTCATGAAGTATGTGAAGTTACCATTACTAGGAAGAACAACCTTGGGAAACTGAAAGGTCTGAAGGTAGATAAGTTACCTGGACCAGATGGTGTACACCCCAGGGTTCTGAAAGAGGTGGCTAAACAGATTATAGAGGCATTAGTAATGATCTTTCGAGAATCACTTGGTTCTGGAATGGTCTAGAAGACTGGAAAATTGCAAATGTCACTCCACTCTTCAAGAAAGGAGAGAGGCAGAAGAAAGGGACCTATAGGCCAGTTAGTCTGACCTCAGTGGTTGGGAAGATGATGGAGTTGATTATTGAAGATGAGATCTTGGGATACTTGGAGGTACATGATAAGATAGGCCATAGTCAGCATAGTTTCCTCAAGGGAAAATCTTGCCTGACAAATTTGTTGGAAGTATTTGAAGAAGTAGCAAGCAGGATAGACAAAGGAAAATCAGTTGATGTAGGGGACTGGATTTTCAGAAGGTCTTTGACAAGGTGCCACACATGAGGCTGCTTAACAGGTTGTGAGCCCATGGTATTACAGGAAAGTTTCTAGCATGGATAAAGCAGTGGCTGATTGGCAGGAGACAAAGACTGGGAATAAAGGGAGCCTATTCTGGTTGGCTTCGAGTGACTAGCGATGTTCCATGGGGGTCTGTGTTGGGACCAAATCTTTTCACGTTATATGTCACTGTTTTGGATGATGGATTGATGGCTTTGTTGACAATACGAAGATAGGTGGAGGGGAAAGTAGTTTTGAGGAAATAAGGAGGAAATACAGAAGGACTTGGACAAATTAGGAGAATGGGCAAAGAAGTGGCAGATGGAATACAGTGTCAGGAAGTGTATGGTCTTGCACTTTGGTAGAAGAAATGAAAGAGTAGACTATTTTCTGAATGGAGAGGAATTACAAAAATCTGAAGTGCAAAGGGACTTGTGCATGATTCTCTAAAGGTAAATTTGCAAGTTGAGTCTGTGGTGAGGAAGGCAAATGTGAAGTTAACATTCATTTCAAGAGGACTAGAATACAAAAGCAAGGATGTAAAGTTGAGACCTTATAGAGCACTGTTGAGGCCTCACTTGGAGTATTGTGAGCAGTTTTGGGTCTCTTAGAAAGGCTGTGTTGAAACTGGAAAGGGTTCAAAGGAGGTTCACAGAAATGATTCCAGGATTGATTGGCTTGTCATATGAGAGCATTTGATGGCTCTGAGCCTGTATTCACTGGAATTCAGAAGAATGAGGAGTGACCTGATTGAAACTAATCATATGGTGAAAGGGCTTGATAGAGTGGATGTGGAGAGGATGTTCCCTATGGTGGGAGAGTCTAAGACCAGAGGACACAGTCTCAAAATAGAAGGGTGCTCTTTTAGAATGGAGATGAGGAGGAATTTCTTTAGCCAGAGATGGTGATTCTGTGGAATACGATGCCACAGGCAGCTGTGGAGGCCAAGTCTTTATATATATTTAAGGCAGAGGTTGTAGATTCTTGACTGGTCAGGCCATGAAGGAATACAGGCAGAAGGCAGGAGATTGGGGCTGAGAAGAAAATTGGATTAGCCATGATGAAATGGTGGAGCAGACTCGATGGGCCAAATGGCTTCTATATCCAATGCTCCTATATCTTATGGTCTTATGGTCTTACAGATTCCGTGTTAATTGTGTTATCTAAGTAGATGCCCAATTAATGCTAACCAGAGGGTCTTAGTTTTGAGAATGTTACTTCTTGTGGTGTTGCTTGGCTGAGCCACCCATGTTATTATGACTAAACTCTTGTTGCTGTCTCTACAGCAGACTTCTCTCTTTCCTTTGCACTTGGGTTCTGATGTTGCCAGGGCACATCGTGACACATTGGCCAGAGGGAGGTGAGTTTTGGCACTTTACCACTTGAACTTTAACTGTGTTAAATTCTGATCTGCTGCCCAGCTCATTGCTGCCGCCATCCTGACTGCATCCAAGACTGTACTCTCAGAATTTGGTGGAGGAGTGTTAGCCTCTGGGACTTTCCATCTGTCACATGGGCATATCTGCTCACTGAATCTGCACCAGATTGGACCTGACGTAGGTTCAGCGACTCTATTTGTTTCAGTGGAGAAAACCACTGAAGGGGAAAAGAACATTTCCGATTTGGAGACTGACAACTACTGTATGCATTTCCATTGCTAAATTGACTAGGACCAGGTTCTCTGTGGAAGTTTTGTATTGGGGTAACAAATTAAAGTAATAACAAATGTAGGGGATGGATGACTGGTGTGAAAAGGGAACAGTTAGCTGTAGAAATTTTAATTCAGTACTTCCAGGTCAAGAAGAATAATTTTGCAGATTGGATCCAAAAGATAAGTGGGTATTTCATTTAAACTCATACAATAGCTGTCTCTCTGAAATAAATTAAACAACTATTTCAAATTTATGAAAAATGGTGCAAGTCTACAAGTTATAGATTGCAATGATTTTAACTCAAGTCATTTGTTACTATTGCCCTTATGTACAACGTCTGTTGTTTATCGTATCTATCGATAATATTGTTAAAAAACAAGGATTTCCTCATGTTATTAAAAGTGTTTTAGCAGTCTTCTTGATGTGAAACTTTGACCCTTTTCACTCCAAAATGATACTCAAAAATTTTACGACCTTTTTTTGAAAGTAGGTGACCAAAATATTCCCATACCTTTGAGCTAATTCCTTTCCTGAGATCGAAATTGACTCCACTCTGAATAATTGCTGCTTTATCCAGCGTGACCTCTGTTTCCTGACAATCCATTTTTGGAGTTGTTTCCTGATGAAATTTAATTCAAATTTGAAGTTTGTAAATACGGGAAAACATGTACAGTGCCTATAAGAAGTATTCACCCCCGCTTGGAAGATTTCATGTTTAATCGTTTCACAATATCGAATCAGAGTGCATTTAATTTGATTTTTTTTGACACTGATCAACAGAAAAAGACCTTTGCATGTCAAAATGAAAACAGATCTCTACAAAGTGAGCTAAATTACTTACAAATATAAAACACAAAATAATTGATTGCATAAACCTTTGCCCCCTTCAAGTCAGTATTTGGTAGATGCACCCTGGGTCTGTGTAGATAGGTCTGTATCAGCTTTGCACATCTGGACAATGCAATTTTTCTGTATTCATCTTTAAAAACTGCTCAAGCTCTGTCAGATTGCATGGGGATTGTAAGTGAACAGCCCTTTTCAGATCCAGCCACAAATTCTCAATTGGATTGAGATCTGGATTCTGATTTGTCCATTCCAAATCATTAACTTTGTTGTTTTTAAGCCATTCCTGTGTAGCTTTGGCATTTTCAACTTCTCACTGCTACGGGTGGAGGTTCCCACTTGCTTCATAATTGCAACAATTATACCAATGCCTAAGAAGAATAATGTGGGCTGCTTTAATGACTATCACCCAGTAACACTCACATTGACAGTGATGAAATGCTTTGAGAGTTTGGTCATGACAAGACTGAACTCCTGCCTCAGCAAGGACCTGAACTCATTGCAATTTGTCTATTGCCGCAATAGGTTGATGGCAGATGCAATCTCAATGGCTCAACACACGGTTTTAGACCACCTATGTCACCTATGTCAGGATGCTGTTCATCGACTATCACTCAGCATTTAATACCATCATTCCTACAGTCCTGATTGTGAAATTGCAGAACCTGGGCCTCTGTACCTCCCTCTGCAATTGAATCCTCAACTTCCTAAACAGAAGACCACAATCTGTGCAGATTGGTGATAACATATACTCTTCGCTGACGATCAACACTAGCGCACCTCAGGTGTGTGCTGAGCCCACTGCTCTACTCTCTGAGGATCTAACCTGGTCCCAACATATCAAATGTAGTTATAAAGAAGGCAAGATAGCAGCTATACTTCATTAGAAGTTTGAAGAGATTTGGTATGTCAACAAATACACTCAAATACTTCTATAGATGTACCGTGGAGAGCATTCTGACAGGCTGCATCACTGTCTGGTATGGGGAGGCTACAGCACAGGACCAAAAGAAGCTGCAGAGGGTTGTAAATCTAGTCAGCTCCATCTTGGGTACTAGCCTAAAAAGAACCCAGGACATCTTCAGGGAGCAGTGTCTCAGAAAGGCAGCGTCCATTATTAAGGACCTTCAGCACCCAGGGCATGCCCTTTTCTCACTGTTACCATGAGGTAGGAGGTACAGAAACCTGAAGGCACACACCCAGCTTCAGGAACAGCTTCTTCCCTTCTGCCATCTGATTCCTAAATGGACATTGAACCCTTGGACACTACCACACTTTTTTAATATACAGTATTTCTGTCTTGTTGCAAATTTTAAAAATCTATTGAATATACGTATACTGTAATTGATTTATTTATTATTATTTTTATTTCATTTATTATAATTTTTTTTCTATATTATGTATTCCATTAAACTGCTGCTGCCAAGTTAACAAATTTCACGTCACATGCCGTTGATAATAAACCTGATTCTGATTCTGATTATGCTTGGAGTAATTTTCTTGCTGGAAAACAAATCTTCTCCCAAGTCGCTGTTCTCTTGCAGACTGCATCAGGCTTTCCTCCAGGGTTTCCCTGCATTTTATTGCATTCATTTTACCCTCTACCTTCACAAGCCTTCCAGCATCTGCTGCAGTGAAGCATCCCCACAGCATGATGCAGCCACCACCATGCTTCACGGTAAGAATGGTGTGTTTTTGAGGATGTGCAATGTTTAGCTTACACCAAACATAGTGTATAGTCTAATGGCCAAAAAGCTCAATTTTGGTTTCATCAGAGCATAGAACGTTCTTGCATCTGACTTCACAGTCTCCCACATGCCTTCCGGCAAACTCCAGCTGAGATTTCATGTGAGTTTTTTTTTCCCCCAGCAGTGGCTTTTTCTTTACTACTTTCCCATAAAGCTGTGACTGGTGAAGCACCTGGGCAACAGTTGTTGTATATGTAGTCTCTCCCATCTCAGCAAAGCACCTGGGCAACAGTTGTTGTCTATGTAGACTCTCCCATCTCGGCAATTGAAGCTTTTAACTCCTCCAGGGTTGTCATAGGTCTCTTGGTGGCCTCCCTCACTAGTCCCCCTCTTGCACAGTCACTCAGTTTTTGAGGATGGCCTGCTGTAGGCAGGTTTACAGCTGTGTCATATACCTTCCATTTCTTGATGATTGACTTAACTTGAAGAGAAGTTCAGCAACTTAGAAATTTTCTTGTATCCTTCTCCTGACTTGTGCTTTTCAATAACCTTTTTGCAGAATTGTTTGGAGTGTTATCTTCTGTTCATGGTGTAGTTTTTGCCAGGATACTGACTCACCAGCAGTTGGACCTTCCAGATACAGGTGTATTTTACTACAATCAATTGAAACACCTTGACTTCACACAGGTCTCCAAAAACAAATCTCTATTTAACTAATTTTGTGATTTCTAAAACCAATTGGCTGCACCAGTGGTGATTTGTGGTGTCATATTAAAGGATGTGAATAGTTATGCAATCACTTATTTTGTGTTTCATATTCCTAATTAATGTAGATCACTTTGTAGAGATCTGTTTTCACTTTGACATAAGAGTCTTTTTCTGTTGAGCGGCATCAAAAAAGTCAAATTAAATCCATTGTGATTCAATGTTGTAAAACAATAAAACATGAACACTTCAGGGGGTGGGGGGGTGAATACTTTTTATCAGCACTGTACAAAATGTTTTATATCTCTATACAGATGTATCACAAATTATTTAAAATAGTTTTGCTGAAATTTGAAAACTAAAGACATAGACCTCATATAAAATTTGTCAGAAATGTATCTGGACCATTTCTGAAGACTTTGTCTTGCTGCTTGGTCAAAGGAAACTATTCAGAATGAATGAACATTTCTAAATTTACATTGTAAAAATGCACGTGTGAACTACTAAGGTTCCAATCAAGACCCATAGGCATGTCAGCATGTTTTAATAAATGTCCCTAATGAGTTTTCTCCTAGACCTCTTATAATGTGTGATGCATTTAAGGAAATAATTCACCATTTTATCAATCAATAACTTACTTATAGAACATAGTACATTGCCGCGTACTACAGGGTCTTTGTCCCACAATATGAATTTGGCTTTTTAACCTACTCTAACAACAAACTCTCCCTTCTCTCCCTCCTTCACAACTCTCTTTTTTTCTCTCATCCATGTGCCAATCTAAGAGTTTCTTAAATGACCATAATGTATCTGCTTCTACCACAGCCCTGGCAGGTTATTCCTTATACCTACCACTCATTGTCTGTATAAAGTTAAAGAGTAAATGCTATTATCAAGCTCTACATGGGATTCATTTTCCTGTGAGCAAGCTCAACAAATCTAGAAAAAAGTAACTATAAAAGGGTCAATGAAAGATCAACCAGAAGACAACAAACTGTGCAAATGCAAATATAAATAAATAGCAATAAATTATGAGAACATGAATAAAAGAGTCCTTAAAGTGAGAACATTGGTTGTGGGAACATCTCAATGGATAGGCAAGTGAGTGCCGATACTCCCTTTTGCTCAAGAGCCTGTTGGTTGAGAGGTAGTGACTGTTCCTGAATCTGGCGGTGCGAGTCCCAAGCCTCTACCTGATGGCAGGTGTGAGAAAAGAGCATGGCCTGGATGGTGGTGATCTCTGATGATGGATACTGCTTTTCTATGACAGCCTTTCATGGAGATGTGCTCAATGGTTTGGAGGGCCTTACCCGTGATGCACTGGGCTGAATTCACTACTTTTTGTAGGATTTTCAATTCAACGACTTTGGTGTTTCCATACCATGCCATGATGCAGCCAGTCAATACCACTCTCCACTACATACCTACAGAAGTTTGTCAAAGTTTTAGATGTCATGCTGAATCTCTGCAGACTCCTAAAGAAGTAAAGGCGCTGCCATGCTTTCTTTGAAATTGCACTTACATGCTGGGTGCAGGACAGATCCTCCAAAATAGTAACACCCATGAATTTAAGAACTTATCTGACATTCTCCCATACTTGCCTCCAATCACCTTAAAATTCTGCCCCCTTGTATTAGCCATTTCCATTCTGGCAAAAAAACCTCTAGTTATCCACTTGATCTATGCCTGCTATCAAGTCAGTTCTCATCCTGTTTCGCATCAAAGAGGAAAACCTTTGCTCGCTCAACCTACCTTTATAAGACATGCCCCCTTCTCCTGGCAGCATCTCCTTTGCACCCTCTCTAACAACTCCACATCCTTTCTATAATGAGGCGACCAAAATTGAACACAATATTCCATGTAGGGTGTAACAAAGATTTTATAGAGCCGCAAAATTACCTTACAGCTCTTGAACTAAATGCACCAACTAATGAAGGCCAACTCACCATACACCTTCTTAACAACTCTATTAACTTGTGTGTCAGCTTTGAAGGAGCTGTGTATGTGGACTCCAAGATTCCTCTGTTCTTCCACATTGCTGTTAAGCTTGTATTCTGCCTTCAAATTCGACCTTCCAAAGTTAATTACTTCATAATTTCCGGGTTGAGCTCCATCTGCCACTTCTTATCTCAGCTCTGCATCCTGTCAATGTTCCACTGCGAACAGCCCTCTGCACTATCTCCAACTCTACAAAACTTTGTGTCATCTGAAAATTTACTAATCCACTCTTTCACTTCCACAACCAAAATTGCAAAGAGCAGGGGTCCTAGAACTGAACCCCGTGGAACACCACTGGTCACTGAGCTCCAGGCTGAATACTCTCCGGCAGGCTAGTGTTCCTGGATCCTATGCCTTCTGAGTCTACCATAGCAAAACTTATCACATGCTTTTCTAAAATCCATATACACCACATCCACTCTTCTAACCTTTAACAATGTGCTTTGTCAGATCCTCAAAGTATTCAATCAGGGTCATGAGGTATGAATCAGAATCAGGTTTATTATCACCAGCATGTGTCATGAAATTTATTAACAGCAGCAGCAGTTCAATACAATACAAAATGTAGAAGAGGAAAAAAATAATAAAATAATAATAATAAATAAGTAATTAAGTCAATTACAGTATATGCATATTGAATATATTAAAAATCATGCAAAAAAACCCAGAAATAATATATATTAAAGAAGTCAAGGTTCAATGTCCATTTAGGAATCGGATGGCAGAGGGGAAGAAGCTATTCCTGAATTGCTGAGTGTGTGCTTTCAGGCTTCTGTATCTCCTACCTGATGGTAACACTGAGAAAAGGGCATGGCCTGGGTGCTGAAGGTCCTTAATAATGGACACTGTCTTTCTGAGACACCACTCCTTGAAGATGTCCAAGGTACTTTGTAGACTAGTACCCAAAATGGAGCTGACTAAATTTACAAACCTCTGCAGCTTCTTCTGGTCCTGTGCCATAGCCTGCCACCCCACCCATGCCAGACAGTGGTGCAGCTTGTCATAATGCTCTTCATGGCACATCTATAGAAGTTTTAGAGTGTATTTATTGACATGCCAAATCTCTTCACACTCCTAATGAGGTATAGTCGTTGTCTTGCCTTCTTTATAACTGCATCGATATGTTGGGACCAGGTTAGGTCCTCAGAGATCTTGACACCCAGGGACTTCAAACTGTTCACTCTCTCCACTTCTGATCCCTCTATGAGGATTGGCATGTGTTAAAAACATAGAAAACCTCCAGCACAATACAAGACCTTCGGCCCACAATGCTGTGCCGAACATGTACTAATTTAGAAATTACCTAGGGTTACCCATATCCCTCTATTTTGCTAAGCTCCATGTACCTATCCAGGAATCTCTTAAAAGACCCTGTCATTTATCTGCCTCCACCACTATGGCTGGCAGTCAATTCCACACACTCACCACACTTGGTGTAAAAAAAATTTACCCCTGACATCACCTCTGTACCTACTTCTAAGCTGTGCCCTCCATTGTTAGCCATTTCACCCTGGGAGAAAGTCTCTGACTATCTACACGATCAATGCCTCTCATTATGTTATACATCTCTAAGAGGTCACCTCTCATCCTTCGTCACTCCAAGGAGAAAAGGGCGAGTTCACTCAACCTATTCTCATGAGGCATGCTCCCCAATCCAGACAACATCCTTGTAAATCTCCTCTGTACCCTTTCTATTGTTTCCACGTCCTTCATGCAGTGAGGTGACCAGAACTGAGCACAGTACTCCAAGTGGGGTCTGACCAGGGTCCTATATAGCTGCAACATTACCTCTTGGCTCTTAAACTCAATCCCATGGTTGATGAAGGCCAATGCACCATATGCCTTCTTAACCACAGAGTCAACATGCGCAGCAGCCTTGAGTGTCCTATTCACTCAGACCCCAAGATCCCTCTGATCCTCCACACTGCCAAGAGTCTTACCATTAATACTATATTCTGTCATCATATTTGACCTACCAAAATGAGCCACCTCAAACTTATCTGGGTTGAACTCCATCTGCCACTTCTCAGCCCAGTTTTGCATCCAATCGATGTCCCACTGTAACCTCTGACAGCCCTCCGCACTATCCACAACACCTCCAACCTTTGTGTCATCATCAGATTTACTAACCCATCCCTCCATTTCCTCATCCAGGTCATTCATAAAAATCACGAAGAGTAGGGGTCCCAGAACAGATCCCTGAGACACATCACTGGTCACTCCATGCAGAATATGACCCATCTACAACCACTCTTTGCCTTCTGTGGGCAAGCCAGTTCTGGATTGACAAAGCAATGTCCCCTTGGATCCCATGCCTCCTTACTCTCTCAATAAGCCTTGCATGGGGTACCTTATTGAATGCCTTGCTGAAATCCACATACACTACATCTACTGCTCTACCTTCATCAATGTGTTTAGTCATATCCTCAAAAAATTCAATCACGCTCGTAAAACATGACCTGCCTTTGACAAAGCCATGCTGACTATTCCTAATCATATTATGCATCTCCAGATATTCATAAATCCTGCCTCTCTGGATCTTCTCCATCAACTTACCAACCACTGAAGTAAGACTCACTGGTCTATAATTTCCTGGGCTATGTCTACTCCCTTCCTTGAATAATGGAGAACATCCGCAACTCTCCAATCCTCCGGAAGCTCTCCAGTTCCATTGATGATGCAAAGATCATCGCCAGAGGCTCAGCAATCTCCTCCCTCGCTTCCCACAGTAGCCTGGGGTACAACTTGTCTGGTCCCAGTGACTTATCCAACTTGATGCTTTCCAAAAGCTCTAGCACATCCTCTTTCTGAATATCTACATCTACTGTCTGCTGCAAGTCATCCCTACAATCACCAAGATCCTTTTCTGTAGTGAATACTGAAGCAAAGTACTCATTAAGTACCTCTGCTATCTCCTCTGGTTCCATACACACTTTTCCACTGTCACACTTGATTGGTCCTATTCTCTCACGTCTTACCCTCTTGCTCTTCACATACTTGTAGAATGCCTTGGGGTTTTCCTTCATACTGCTCGCCAAGGCCTTCTCATGGCCTCTTCTGGCTCTCCTAATTTCATTCTTAAGCTCCTTCCTGCAAGCCTTATAATTTTCTAGATCTCTATCATTACCTAGTCTTTTGAACCTATCGTAAGCTTTTCTCTTCTTTTTGACTAGATTTTCAACAGCCTTTGTACTCCATAGTTGCTGTACCCTACCATCCTTTCCCTGTCTCATTGGAACGTACCTATGCAGAACGCCATGCAAATATCCCCTGAACATTTGCCACATTTCTGTTGTACATTTCCCTAAGAACATCTGTTCCCAGTCTATGCTTCCAAGTTCCTACCTGATAGCTTCATATTTCCCCTTATTCCAATTAAACGCTTTCCTAACTTGTCTGTTCTCAACCCTCTCCAATGCTGTGGTAAAGGAGATAGAATTGTGATCAGTATCTCCAAAATGCTCTCCCACTGAGAGACCTGACACCTGACCAGGTTCATTTCCCAATACCAGATCAAGTACAGCTCCTCCTCTTGTAGGCTTATCTACATATTGTGTCAGGAAACCTTCCTGAACACACCTGACGAACTCCACCCTATCTAAATCCCTTGTTCTTGGAAGATGCCAATCAATATTGGGGAAATTAAAGTCCCCCATCATGACAACCCTGTTATTATTGCACAGTTCCTGAATCTGTCTCCCTATCTGCTCCTCGATATCCCTGTTACTATTGGGTGGTCTATAAAAAACACCCCGAAGTGTTATTGACCTCTTCCTATTCCTAACTTCCACCCACAGACACTCAGTAAACAATCCCTCTGTGACTTCCTCCTTTTCTGCAGCCGCGACACTATCTCTAATCAGCAGTGCCACGCCCCCCCACCTCTTTTGCCTCCCTCCTGGTCCTTTCTGAAATATCTAAAGCCTAGCACTCTAAGTAACCATTCCTGTCCCTGCACCATCCAAGTCTCTGTAATGGCCACAACATCATAGGTCAAAGTTCTGATCCACGCTCTAAGCTCATCTGCTTTGTTCATGATACTCCTTGCATTAAAATAGACACATCTCAAAACCATCAGTCTGAGCGCATCCCTTCTCTATCACCTGCCTATCCTCCCTCTCGCACTGTCTATAAGCTTTCTCTATTTGAGAGCCAACCGCCACTTCCTCCGTCTCTTCAGTTTGGTTCCCACCCCCCAGCAATTCTAGTTTAAACTCTCCCCAATAGCCTGAGCAAACCACCCTGCCAGGATATTGGTCCCCTGGGATTCAAGTGCAACCTGTCCTTTTTGTACAGGTCACACCTGCCCCAAAAGTGGTCCCAAAGATCCAGAAATCTGAATCCCTGCCCCCTGCTCCAATCCCTCAGCCACACATTTATCCTCCATCTCATTCTATTTCTATACTCACTGTCATGTGGCACAGGCAGTAATCCCGAGATTACTACCTTTGAGGTCCTGATTTTCAACTTTCTTCCTAAGTCCCTGTAGTCTGTTTTCAGGACCTCCTCCCTTTTCCTACCTATGTTGTTGGTACCAATATGTACCATGACCTCTGACTGTTCACCTTCCCACTTCAGGATATCGTGGATGCGATCAAAAACATCCCGGACCCTGGCACCTGGGAGGCAAACTACCATCTGTGCCTCTTTCCTGCATCCACAGAATCTCCTGTCTGACCCCCTAACTATAGAGTTCCCTATTACTGCTGCCTTCTTCCTTTCCCTACCCTTCTGAGCCACAGGGCCAGGCTCTGTGCCAGCGGCATGGCCACTGTTGCTTCCCCCAGGTAGGTTGTCCCCACCAACAGTAATCAAGCATGTGTACTTATTGTTAAAGGGAACAATAAGTACAATGTGTTCCTTTGTCTTACCCTTTCTGAAGTCCACAATCAGCTCTTTCATCTTACTGACGTTGAATGCAAGGGTGTTGCTGCGACACCACTCCACTATCTCGCTCCTATACACCCTCTCATCTCCATGTGAGAGTCTACCAACAATGGTTGTATCATTAACAAATTTATAGATTGTATTTGAGCCGTACCTAGCCACACGGTCATGGGTATAGAGAGAGTAGAGCAGTGGGCTGAGCACACACCCCTGAGGCCCGCCAGTGTTGATCGTCAGCGATGAAGGGATATTATCACCAATCCACACAGATTGTGGTCTTCCGGTTGGAAAGTCGAGGATCCAATTGCAGGGGGAGGTACTGATCTCCTCTGACCTGCCCCTCTCAAAGCCATGCTGACTATCCCTAATCAGCTTTCCCAAATAATCATCAACTCTGTCTCTAAGAATCTTCTGCAATAATTTGTCAACTACTGAAGTAAGACTCACTAGTCTGTAATTCCCAGAATTACTCCTCCTTCATTCCTTGAACAAGGGAATAACACTTGCCACCCTCCAATCATCTGGTACTACTCAGGTCATGCTCCTGTTCTTCACATACTGTACATGTGGAATGTCTTGGGTTTTCCTTAATCCTACTCGCCAAGGCCTTCTCATGCTCTCTTCCAGCTCTTCTAATTGTATTACAGAAACATAGAAAACCTACAGCACAGTACAGGCCCTTCAGCCCACAAAGCTGTGCCGAACATTTCCTTACCTGAGAAATTACCTAGGGTTACCCATAGCCCTCTATTTTTCTGAGCTCCATATACCTGTCCAGGAGTCTCTTAAAAGCCCCTATTGTATCCGCCTCCACCACCGTCACTAGCAGCCCATTCTACGCGCTCACCACTCTCTGCATAAAAAACTTAACCCTGACATCACCTCTGTACCTACTTCCAAGCACCTTAAAACTGTGCCCTCTTGTGCTAGCCGTTTCAGCCCTGGGAAAAAGCCTCTGACTATCTATACTATCAATGCCTCTCATTATCTTATACACCTCTATCAGGTCACCTATCATCCTCCGTCACTCCAAGGAGAGAAGGTTGGGTTCACCCAACCTATTCCCATAAGGCATGCTCCCCAATCCAGGCAACATCCTTGTAAATCTCCTCTGCACCCTTTCTATGGTTTCCACATCATTCCTGTAGTGAGGCGACCAGAACTGAGCACAGTTCTCCAAGAGGGGTCTGACCAGGGTCCTATTTAGCTGCAACATTACCTCTCGGCTCCTAAACTTGATCCCATGATTGATGAAGGCCAATGCACCGTATGCTTTCTTAACCACAGAGTCAACCTGCGCAGCAGCCTTGGGTGTCCTATGGACTTGGACCCTAAGATCCCTCTGATCCTCCACACTGCCAAGAGTCTTACCATTAATACTATATTCTGTCATCATATTTGACCTACCAAAATGAACCATCTCACACTTATCTGGGTTGAACTCCATCTGCCACTTCTCAGCCCAGTTTTGCATCCTATTGATGTCCCACTGTAACCTCTGACAGCCCTCCGCACTATCCACAACACCTCCAACCTTTGTGTCATCAGCAAAATTACCTATCCATCCTTCCACTTCTTCATCTAGGTGATTTATAAAAATCACGAAGAGTAGGGGTCCTAGAACAGATCCCTGAGGCACACCACTGGTCAGTGACCTCCATGCAGAATATGACCCGTCTACAATCACTCTTTGCCTTCTGTGGGCAAGCCAGTTCTGGATCCACAAAGCAATGTCCCCTTGGATCCCATGCCTCCTTACTTTCTCAATAAGCCTTGTATGGGGTACCTTGTCAAATGCCTTGCTGAAATCCATATATACTACATCTACTGCTCTAGCATCATCTATGTGTTTAGTCACATCCTCAAAAAATTAATTCAGGCTCGTAAGGCATGACCTGCCTTTCACAAAGCCATGCTGACTATTCCAAACCATATTATGCCTCTTCAACTTCTTTCTGGCTACCTTGTAACTCTATAGAGCCCAGTATGATCCTTGCTTCCTAAAACTTAGGTGAGCTTCTTTCTTTCTTTTGACTAAATGTTCCACATTCCTTGTCAACCATGGTTCCTTCACTCTGCCATCCTTTCCTTGCCTCAATCGGACAAAACTATCCAGAATCCTATGCAAGTGCTCCCTTAGAAACCTCTACATTTTCATTGTGCATTTCCCTGATTACATCTGTTCTCAATTTATGCTCCGCAGTTCATGCCAATTAGTACTATAATTCTCCCTCCCCCACTCAAATACTTCCTCATACTACCTGCTCCCATCCCTCTCCAAGGCTATATAGTAAAGGTCAAGGAGTTATCACAGTCTCCAAAATGTTCTTCTGTTGAGAGATCAGAGATCTGACACCTGACCTGTCTTGTTGTCTAGCATCAAATCCAATCTGGCCTTCCCTCTAGTCAGCCTGTCTACAAAATGAGTCAAGAATACTTCCTGGACATGCATAATGAATTCTGCCCCATTCAAACCTTTTGTACTAATTTATATTGGGGGAGTTAAAGTCCCCATTACCACAACCCTGTTATTTTTGCACTTTTCTGAAATCTGACTCCTGATCTGTTCCTCAGTGTCTCTGTTGCTGTTCGGGGGGTGGGGGTGGACTATAGAATACTTCCAATAGAGTGATTACTCCCTTCCTGTTTCTGACTTCCACCTGCACTGACTCAGCAGATAATCCCTCCACGGCATCCTCCCTCTTAGCAGCTGTGATACTACTTCTGTTTTTGCTTTACTTATGAAAGTTTGACTTGAACAACTGATTCCCTACAGTAAAAAAAAATTGGACTCTCCTGTTCCCAGAATTTAACTGTTTGCTGAATTGATTTCACATACAGAGTGACAAAGTAAAGCAGAGTTTGGGATGGCATTGGGGGAATAGGATATTGGCATTCAATGTAGCGGAACCCACACTCACTGTTACAGATGTTAGACAGTTGTCCGGAGAGAGGGCCCATGGGAAGCATCGGCTTAAATGGTGTCCCCCGGCTCTGTGTCCATAATTCCTGCACAGCCCAGCTGGCATGGTTATTTGCAGATATTTTTAACCTTTCCTTATGTCAATCTGTGGTCGCCTCCTGCTTTGAGAAGGTTTCTATCATTTTGGTGCCTCAGAAGAACAAGGTAAATGTGCCTTAATGATTACCACCTGCTGGCTCTGACATCCGATGTCATGAAGTGCATTGAGAGGCTGATCAAGGCAAGCATTAATTCCTGCCTTCCAAACAAGCTTGACCCACTGCAGTTTGCCTTCTCCCAAAAGAGGAACATGGCAGACGGCTTCTTCTTGGAGCGTCTGGCATCTATGTTTGACTATTGTTTATTGATTATAGCTTGGCCTTCAATACTATAATTCCAAGCAAACTCATCTTCAAACTCCGAGACTTTGGGCTCAGCACCTCCCTTTGCAGCTGGATCATTGACTTCCTGACCAACAGACTGCAATGACTATGGACAGGCAGAAACACCTCAGCCATGATTATCCTCAGCCCCCTTCATTACTCCCTAAACACCGATGAATGTGTGGCCAGATTCTGCTCTAACTCCTTCCATAAGTTTGCACATGATACAATTGTAATGGGCTGAATGTCAAATCATGAATTGGAGTACAGGAAGGAGATGATGGGCTTAGTAAGATGATGTTAGGACACCCCTCTTTCCCTCAATGTCAGCAAAATGAAAGATGTGATCATTGTCTTCATGAAAGGGGTTGGTGCATATACTCCTGTCTGCAGTTAGGCGCTGAGGTCGAGAACTTCAAATTCCTTGTAATTAACATCACTAATAGTCTGCCCTGGTCCAATCATGCCAATTTCACAGCCAAGAAAACTCACCGGTTCCCCTACTTCCTCAGGACATTTGGCGTGTCCCCTTCAACTCTCACTATTCTTATCAATACACCTATAGAAAGCATCCTATAGGATGTAACATGACTTGGTATGGCAACTGCTCTGCATAAGACCACAAGAAACTAAGGAGGGTTGTGGACACAGGGAAGCATATCACCAGCTTTCCCTCCATGAACTTCTTGCTGCCTCAGTAAAGCAGCTAACATAATCAAAGGACCCCATTCATCTCTTGTCTCCCCTTTAAAGCGTTAAACAGTCCTCTAGTAGGGTAAGGGGGACTCTTGACCTTACAGTCGGCCATCTTATGGTTTTGCCTGCGCTACCCTTTTTCTGAACTGTGACACTTTATTTTGCATACTATAATTGGTCACCCTTGTACTACCTCAATCCATTATTGTAATGACATGATTGGTATGGATGTAATGCAAAACAATTTTTTCACTGTATCTCAGTATATGTGACAATAATAAACCAATTTATCAATTTACCTGTGGTAGGAGTTGGGCAGTGTAATTACTGTTTTGAAACAAAGATATAATTGTTAGAGTGTACTGTCAACTTCCAAAAATAACCTCATGATTATCAGTAATAATCAAAAATGCCTTTAGGTAAAAATAATCAAACAGAACAATAGAGATGCTTGTTTTGCAATATCCCTTACATATTCTAGTTTGTTAAGGAAAATTTATTGTTTTTTTGAAAGGCTGAAATGCTTATGAATTAAATTGTATATAAAACGTAATCTAGGGTTTATTTGAATTTGCTCTTGTTTTTTCAAATTTTTTCAGAAGTAATGGAGATATATATTTGCATCTCTGAGTGCAGGTATAACTGTAACAGCAGAGAGAGGGAGGGAGAGAGAGGAAGGGAGGAAAGGAGAGAGAGAGAGAGATTTCAAAGTATGTACATTTATTATCGAAGTATGTATACTATATACAACCTTGAGATTCATCTTCTTGCAGGCAGCCATTATGGCGTCATATGACTCAAGTACAGGCAATTCATAATCTTGAACAAGGCTGGAGATTGGAAGAAAAGTCTTTTTCTTTCAAATAAAAGAAAAGTAAACAGAAACTTTATATAAAAACGAGCACCAGGTTGATATTTCTGAAGAGCTGGGCTTGAAAATTAGAGATAAATAATGTCTGATAAAATATGGAAGGGAATTATAATTTTCTAAGTTAGGGCTCATGAGGTGTAGGTGGGTGGAAAGCCTACAATATTTGTCAGCATTACTTTGATAATAAATGTACTTTGAAGTTTGAACTGTAACTTCATGATTGCATGGTCAATATTTTGGAAGCTGCTATTAATCATCACCGCAAAAATATCTTCATCATCAGACAACACACCACAATTTTTTGAGAGCAGTTAGGAACAGAAAGAAATACTGACCTTGCCAATAATTTTGCACAATAGACACTTCTTTAAATTGCTGAGATCAGAGCAGAAGTATTGTTATCTATTTATAAACTCAGGATATTCTACAGTGCTTTACAGCCAACAAAAAGATTTTAAGGTATAGTTCCTTGTAATGTAGCGGCCAGTATTTGCATAGCAATGTTCTACAATGATAATAAAATTCAACTATATTTTTCATTCCTGAAGGCAGAAAATTCTTGGGAGAGTAAGGAATTTTCAGTGGGAAAGGAGGTGTTCTGGTCAAGCATAAATTTTGAATGGCAAATGAGAAAGAGATAACTGTCAGATCAAATGAAGGACACCAATACTATACACACTGCCACTTATAGGATTGAAGGATAACCTCATGTTTTTGTATTTAATTCCACTAGCAGAACACTTTGTATCAGCTATTCTAATTACTTGCAGTACCTGAATATTAGCTTTTGCAAATCATGTAATAAATCCAAATCCCTATGTATTTCAAGATGCTAATTTACAGCATTTAATTAAAACAACAGGAATTCTGCAGATGCTGGAAATTCAAGCAACACACATCAAAGTTGCTGGTGAACGCAGCAGGCCAAGCAGCATCTGTAGGAAGGGGTGCAGTTGACGTTTCAGGCCGAGACCATTTAATTAATATGCTTTTTCATAAAAGTATTGTCAAAATGGACGATATCACATTTTTCCACCTATTACCTTTACCATTTCACTTATCGATAATGCTTTTATGGCTTCCTTGTGTTCTCCACAAAATTTACTTTCCTGTCTAGTTTTGTGACATGGTTAAAATTACCCATAAATGACTTGGGAATCTTTATCTAAATAATCTACTTAAATTGCAAAAGTGTGAGGCCCAGCACTGATCCCAGCAGTACATTGATCATTACCTCTTTCCAATTATAATAGACCCATTTACACCTATTTCCCATTCTATCCACACCAATATGTTACCTCCTAAAGCTTTTAGGTTTTAGTGAAGCAAAACAGTTAATTTTCTGATGCAGCTAATAGTTGGACTGATTTGAAAAAGTAAGTACTCAAAAAGTTAACAGTTAAAAGAAGTCAATATTTAGAACTACAGAAATAAGAATACAAGGAATAGAAGCAACCAAGGCCATTTGACCCCATATGCTCGTACACTTTTAATGAAATCATGGTTAATAATTTAGTGATCTTCAGTGTCACTTTTTTGCACCAACCCTACAACCCTCGACTCACTTAATCTTTAAACAACACATCAGTCTTTATTTTGAATGCAAAGAGCAACTAAGCCTCCACAGTCACAACTGACTGGGTGAAGAGATGTCTTCTCAGCTCTGCCCTGAATAGCCCTTATCTAAGACCATGAGCTCTGTATCTAGACATCCCATCCACAGGAGCATGAAATCTGTATTTTACTATAAAGGCATGTCATAATTTTGAGTTTCTCAATGAGACCAGCTCTCATTATTTTAAATTTAAGAGATTATAGGCTTAATCTATAATCATGGGATGGCACAATAACAGAGTGTTAACCTCACTGTCTGTACGGAGTTTGTACATTCTTCAAATCACTATGTGGTTTCCTTCCACAACCCAAGGACATAGGAATTCGGGTTAATAAATTGTGGGCATGCTATGTTGGCGCTGGAAGCATGGCGACACTTGTGGGCTGCTCCCAGCACATCTTCCGATGCAAGTGAGGCATTTCATTGTATCGATGTCTCAATGTACTGTGAGAAATAAAGCTAATCTTTAACCTCTCATAGTAAAACAAACCGAGGAATCTTTGTTGAAGTCTTTCTTTTTAAATTACTCCTTTGTTCAGAAAGACCAGACTCTACACAATATTCTAAATGTGTTCTGGTTGGAGAATTATATAATGGGAGTAAGAAGTATGTGGTTGTTTACTCAAAGCTCCCGCAATAAGTGCCATCATATCATTTGTCACCTTAGCTGCTTTTCATACCTATGTATTAACATTCAGTGATAGTGTTAAAGTCCTCAGATCTATTTTTAAACAGTAAAGTGAAGGTGACAAAGAATTGATTTCACATTTGGCTGTTTCTCAGTGTTTAGCAGTAAGGAGAAAGTAATACAGAAACAGGGCAAGATATTTTTAGCTATTGTTCTGGGAAGGCCAAAAGAACAAGATAATTTGCAAAGGGAAGAGAATTCAAAATAAGCATTTAATATAATGGTCTTGAATCATGATGTGAGGTAGTTAATATTGACATTATGATAATGTAAAATGTGAGATAGCTAAATTGACTTTAATAGAAATAAAAAGCGGAGGAGGTGAAAAACAAACAAATTTGTTTTCAGTAATTTGTCCAATATCACACAAAGTCAAATTCCGAATTTGAGTTGCAATGCCAACTTATGTCGGTAAGAACACAAATGCACGGTCTACTGCTCTGGGGAGATAGGTACAGAAAGACTTTCTTGGTCCTTTCCACAAATAATAAGCACCTGCCTGGCCATTATCTCAGGCTGTACTGTAATGTTCATATTATTAGTGTATTAGAGTGAAAGACTTATACAGCACAGAAACACCATGTATTTGCTGGTCATCAAGTACTTTTTCAAACTAATCCCATTTAGCACCACTTGGTCCATATCTTACTCTACCATGAGGACTTAAGTGCTTCTTAAGTGCTTGTTCCAGATTACAACCACTCTCCACATGGAAAAAGTTATTAGATCCCCTGTCATACCTAAACCTATGCTCTCTGGTCTTAGAAATCTCTGCCAGAGGACTAAGTTTCTTTTTCTCTACCTATTTAAGCTTCATTATTAAACTTTGAACTATACCTATGGCATTATGTCACCTTCATTGCGATAGCAATTTGCTCATGACATTGCTAACCTATGTCATTCCTCTATCACTGTACTGGAGACACTAAGGCTATCTGAATTTGAATGTTAGGAGAAATATTAAGAGGAATCCTCACACTGCAAGAAGCAATTGGGAAGCTTGGGAGAATATTTGCAGGAAGCAGACCTAAAGCTGGGTATAACATCACCTATATCCTGGGACAATCAGTTTATCCTCTCAGTGTTGTGAAGGAGAAGCAAGTTTGAGTTTGAGTAACTTTTCAAGCCTTTTCAAAACTGCAAAGAGCCATTTAATTGAGGATCAAATGATATGCCTTCCTCTATGAATTACTGAACAACATAATTTTGTTTTCAGTACAGGCCTAGTGCCAAAATAGAGGATTTGCAAATTAAATCAAAAGCTAAAAAGATGAGGAGGAAATTCTTTAGCCGGGGGTGGCGAATCTGTGGAATTCTTTGCAACAGATGGCTGTGGAGATCGAGTCATTGGGTAAAGTGGTGGTTGATAATTTCCTGATTAGTAAGGGTAGCAAAGGTTACAGGGAGGAGTAAAGAGAATGGGGCTGAGAGGGAAAATAAATCAGCCATGATTGAATGGGAGAACAGATTCGATGGGCCAAATGGCCTGATTCTATCCTATGTCTTATGGTCTAAACAGAATTCAGATGGAGATTTAAAAGTTGATTTATTAAACTTAGAACACAATAAATTGTTGCCTGAGATGTTAAAAACAGGAAAAATAAATCTTAAAAATAAAAGTACTTAAACTCTTAACAATAAAAAATACTTTAACAGAATCAGACAATTAGTATATTTGCGTGAATGCTTGACTAACTTAGAAATATTCAAATGGATAAATTCACAAATACAATGTAGTCTACTCTAGTGTGACATCAGTAGGTTGTAAAACTTGCTTCCATACTTCACCTTAATGTTGCATTGCTGGATGTTGTTCATATAGTGATCGGTGTGAACACTCATCTTTAATTGCGGCCCGTGAATTCTTGATAATGTGTTTGTCAGAAGCTATTTATCTAGGATTATTGACTATTCATTGTTTTACATTAAATTATCATCTGGCTGAATACAATTCTTCCCATCTAGTAGATCCGAAGTCCACTTGCCATTTACTAATAAACCCCCTAGGTTTGTCCAATTACGGTGAACTGCTATTTGTTTCTATAACCAATAGGAACAGTGGAATGTGGGAAAGCTGGCAAATGCTTTCAATCATGTTCACTAGTGTTAGTGCATTGAAACTGAAATGCATTCTGGCTTAGAAACCTCTGCCAGGATTGGCAAGTTGAAGACTGTATTTCATGCTTAAAACTTTCCATTAGTTTTGATTTTAAAATATAGGTCAACAGGGAGAATGGAAATTTTCATCAAAATGTACGCTGGAGTTTTAGATGCTACATTCATCTAAAATAACTGTTGGAAATTGATCCACTTGATCAAGTTGATTTTTAATTCACAGGGGATAAAACTTAAAATTCTAAAAACCAAAAAGCTGAAATGCAAACTCAACAGCCCTACAAAACCTTCAATTTCCTCCTCAGCCTACCCACCCGCTTGAAATTCTAATGAAATTCTAATAGAGACGAGAGGTGGGCAGGAGAGGGGTTAATAGCTGCACATTTTCATTTCAGTGTGCTGGATTTGTGGATTTGTTAGTATGGAAATGAAACCAATGGGAAATATTGGAGCAACGCCACACAGAATGCGGGAGGAATTCAGCAGGCCAGGCAGCATCTGTGGAAAAAAGTAAGCGGTCGACATTCCGGGCTGAGACCCTTCATCAGGACTGCTGAAATATTGGACCTTTGTTATAGACTGGTACTTTATAAATTTAACATTCAAATTAAATGCTAAATACAATGGCAGGATGGGAGTAGAATGCAAGTAGGAAATAAAAACATATTTTCTTGTCACTAGTAAATCAGAGATAACATGGACATTGTGAATAATGTTGAGATCTGATGGTAAATCTTCCTGTGGAAAATACCTGTGGCAACATAGTGAAATATCTGCAATTACCTCTACAAATGCAAGCAAGTTTTGGATTTTGAGATGTGCAAGTAAAGCAAGACAGTCAATCAACTTTATGCTTTTGAAGGGCATTTGTTTTCTGCCATATTATATTTCTCCAATATTCTAATGTTCCAACGCATGCAGTATATTTCAACTGAGATGAAAGGTTAAATCAGCTATTAATATTATCTCTCCACAACCTCAGTCTACAAAAGCACGATCAAAATATTATCACCACAGTTGTACAGGGCATTCACAGACCTTTTTTTGCTCTTCCTGTCTGGAGCTGACTTCAGGAGGGTGAATCCACAGAAAGCATCCAGATCAGAAGGGATTCCTGACCATGTACTAAAGACCCGTGCTGACTAACTGGCTGGTATGATCACAGATATCTTCACCTCTCGTCTCAGCAGTGTGTGGTACCCACCTGCTTCAAGCAGAGTTCAATTATGCCGGCGCCCAAGAAGAGTGTGATGACCTACCTGAATGACTATCACCCAGTTGCACTTACATCCATGGAGATGAGCTGTTTTGAGAGGCTGGTGATGAAATATTTCTGCCCTTGAAATATTGCAGAATATTGGTAGCTCAGTTTGGCTATGTGGAGGTTTGGTTGATCTCCGAGCTTGGCAAAATGTTTGCAGACATTTCAGTCGAGAAGTCATCATCAGTGTGCAGTTGAAGGTGTTGTCCCTCAGAACGTTGGCTTATATACAAACACTTTCAACGGACCTCCCTCGAAGCTAGCCACTCAGAATCTTCTGCTGCTAAACTGTTCACATTGTTTTAAACCAGCCAACCAGGTCATGGTGGCTAATCAATATCTACTCGGACCCCGGCGGAGTATGTAAGCTAGCGTTCTGAGGAGACAGCATCCTTAACTGCACGGTGATGGTGGCTTTTCAATCAGAGCTGAATATCTGCCAACATTTTGCCAAGCTCAGCAATCAACCAAACTTCCAAGTATCAGCTCCTGCCTGAAAGGTGACTTGGAGCTGCTCCAGTTCACCTACCAGAGTAACAGGCCCACTGCAGATGCCATTTCATTGACTCTTCACTCAACCCTGGAACATCTGGACAGCAAAGATGCATACATCATAAAATGCTCTTTATTAACTACAGCCCTAATTGTTTTACACCTATGACTGTGTGGCTAAGCACAGCTCCAAGGCCATATTCAAGTTTGATGATGACATCAGTGTTGTAGGCCAAATCAAAGGAGGTGATGAATCAGCATTCAGGAGGGAAACTGAAAGTTTGTCATAACAACAACCTCTCAATCAATGTCAACAAGACCAAGGAACTGATTGTAGACTTCATGAGAGAGAAACCAGAGGTCCATGAGCCAGTCTTCATTGGAGGATCAGAGGTGGAGGGCATCGGCAACTTTAAATTCCTGGATGTTATTATTCCAGAGGACCCAGCGGGTAAGTGCAATTGCAAGGAAGGCATACCAGTGCCCCTACTTCCATAGGAGTCTGTGGAGATTTCGCACAACATCTAAAACTTAAACAAACTTCTATAGGTGTATAGAGGAGAGTGAATTGGCTGGCTGCATCATGGCCTGGTATGGAAACTCCAATGCTTTTGAGTGGAAAATCCTACAAAAGGTAGTGGATTCAGCCTAGTACATCACGGGTAAAACCCTCCCAAATATTGAGCACATCTACATGAAATGCTGTTGTAGAGAAGCTGCATCAATCATCAGAGATCATCACCACCCAGGCCATGCTCTTTTCTTGCTGCTGCCATCAAGTAGAAGGTATAAGAGCCTCAGGACTTGCACCACCAGATTCAAGAACAGTTACTACCTCTCAACCATTAGGCTGTTGAACAAAAGGGGATAACTACACTCACTTGCCCATCCATTGAGATGCTCCCTCAACCAATGATCTTACTTTAAGGACTTCTGAACTCTGATTGATCTTTCATTGATCCTATAGAAAGAACAGTTACTATTCTCAGATTTGCTGACTATGCCCACAGAAAAATGAATCTCAGGGTTGTATACGGTAACGTGTTTATACTCCGAAAAAAATTTACTTTGTGACTTTGAAACTTTGGAGATATCCAGAACCTCCAGAAATTCCCTCCTGCAATGGTCTTACCACCTTAGGGGAAAGGCAGAAAGATTCGCCTAGCGCAATTTACACCCTCAAGTTATCCCAGATTCGCTAGAGTCAAAATGGAAGTAGCAGTAATTTCAGGTGATAAAGACCAGGGAAAAGCCACAGAAGGAGAAGGAGAATGACAAACCTAACACTCTCCTTGTGTCCATTTGGTTTGCCTCAAATTTACCCATTGCCTATTCACATTGTTAGACTTGATATACAAATCCCTTAATCCTGGATGAAAGGAGATTCAGCCCTTTTGTAAAATTAAAATTGAAAATGCTGGAAACGCACAGCAGGTTAGGTAGGAAGAGGAACAGTTAATATTTTAGATGTAAGACTCTTGATCAGAATGGTGAAATGTAAAATATTGAAAGTTATATAATTTATTCATAAACATTTATTACCTAAAGTCACGATTTTAAAGTGATCTTAACCCAAGATAGAAAATTGATGCTTTCTTATCCATGGTGTAGATCACCTCTAACTAACTTAAACCTGATGAAAATGTTTGATTTCCAGAATGTTTTATTTTCTTGTATTCCATCTTAACCCATATAACTCCTCAAAACCAGTTCTCGGCCTGCTCCCTGTAGCCTTTGATGCAATGTCCAATTAAAAACCTATCAATTTCTGCCTTAACTACATCCAATGACCTGGCCTCCACAGCTGCATGTGGCAACAAATTCCACAAATTCACCACCCTTTGGCTAAAAAAATTTCTCCGGATCTCTGTCTTGAAAGGGCACCCCTGTATCCTGAGGTTGTGCCCTCTTGTCCTAGATTCTCCCACTATGGGAAACATCCTTTCCACATCCACTCTGTCTAGGCGTTTCAACATTCGAAAGGTTTCAATGAGATCCCCTCCCATCCTTCTGAATTCCAGCGAGTACAGACCCAAAGCTATCAAACATTCCTCGTATGGTAACCCTTTCATTCCTGGAATCATCCTTGTGAACCTCCTTTGGACTCTCTCCAATGCCAGCACATCTTTTCTAAGATGAGGGGCCCAAAACTGTTCACAATATTCAAGGTGAAGCCTCACCAGTGCCTTATAAAGCCTCAGCATCACGTCCTTGCTCTTGTATTCTAGACCTCTTGAAATGAATGTTAAAATGGCAATTGCTTTCCTCACCACCGACTCAACCTGCAAGCTAACCTTCAGGGTGTTTTGCTCAAGGACTCCCAAGTCCTTCTGCATCTCAGATTCTTGGATTTTCTCCCTGTTTAGAAAATAGTCCACACATTTATTTCTACTACCAAAGTGTATGACCATGCATTTTCCGGCATTGTATTTCATTTGCCACTTTCTTACCCATTCTCCTAATCTGTCTAAGTCCTTCTGCATCCTACCTGTTTCCTCAACACTACCCGCCCCAGCACCAATCTTCGTATCATCTCCAAACCTGGCACCAAAGCCATCTATTCCATCACCTAAATCATTATATACAGCATAAAAAGAAGTGGTCCCAACACCGACCCCTACAGAACACCACTAGTCACTGGCAGCCAACCGGAAAAGGATCCTTTTATTCCCACTTGCTGCCTCCTACCAATCAGCCAATGCTCTAAGCAGGTTAGTAACTTTCCTGTAATACCATGGCTCTTAACTTGGTGAGCAGCCTCATGTGTGGCTCCTTGTCAAAGGCCTTCTGAAAGTCTAAATATACAACATCCATCGCATCCCCTTTATCTATCCTACTTGTAATCTTCTCAAAGAATTCCAACAGGTTCATCAGGCAGGATTTTCCCAGAAGGAAAGCATGCTGACTTTATCCTATCTTGTCCTGTGTCACCAAGTACTCCATCACCTCATCCTTAACAATTGACTTCAACATCTTCCCAACCACTGAGGTCAAACTAATTGGTCTATAATTTCCTTCCTGCTGCCTTCCTCCGTTCTTAAAGAGTGGAGTAACATTTGCAATTTTCTAGTCCTCTGGCACCATGCCAGAGTCCAATGATTTTTGAAAGATCATTTCTAATGCCACCACAATCTCTAACTCTACATCTTTCAAAAATCTAGGGTGCAGTTCCTCTGGTCCGGCTGACTTATGTACCTTTAGGTCTTTCAGCTTTTTGAGCACCTTCTCTCTTGTAACAGTAACTGCACCCACTTATCTTCCTTCACACATTACAACATCAGGCATACTGCTAATGTCTTAGTGTCTTCCACAGTGATGCAAAATACTCATTTAGTTCATCAGCCATCTCCTTGTCCCCCATTATTATTTCTCCTGCCTCATTTCTAGTGGTCCTATATCGACTGTCATTACTCTTTTATTTTTAACGTACTTGAAAAAACTTTTACTATCCACTTTGATATTATTTGCTAGCTTGCTTTCATATTTCATCTTTGTCCCTTCTAATCAAATTTTTAGTTGCTCTCTGTCATCATCATCATCATCATCAGGTGCCATGCCCAGATTGAGCTTTGACTGCCATGGCCCACACACTTCTGTTTTGGGTCAAGTGGATCAATTCATTGGTATTCATTTCCAGTTCTCTGGCTGCTGTCTCCATTATCATTTACCTTTGCCTTCCTCTTGCTTTCTTCCCTTCTACCTTTTCCATAATTACCTTGCATTCTAACTCCTCTTTCCTAATCACATGTCCAATGAAGTCACATTGCCTTTTCATGATCTCATACATTATTTCTTTTTTTCTGCTTACTCTGTTCATGACATCCTCATTAGATATTTGTTTCATCCATAATATTCTTTGCATCCTCCTCAAAAACCACATCTTTGCTGCTTCAATTCATTTCCTGATGTTACTGGATATTGTCCAACATCCTGAGCCATATAACATAACTGGATAAACGTAACATTTCAGTACACTGAGGCGGGTTGTCATGCCAAGTTTAGTGTTGGTCAGTATACTCTTCATTCTCGTAAAGGTGTCTTTTGCCATCTCTATTCTTCTTTTGATGTCCATGTTGCACCTGCCATCTGATGTCACTCAGCTTCCTAAGTACCAAAAGTTCTGTACTTGTTTCATGACTTCCCTGTTTAGTCTCAAACTGCAGATGGGATTCTTCTTTTTGGATATCACCATACATATTATCATGGAAAAAGATGAGATTATGAACAAATGGATTGAATATATTCAGGAATTGTTTGCAAACGATCGAGGCAAAAAACCAGAAATTAAGTAGAACATTGAAAGTCCGAGTATTTTAAAATCTGAACTTTGTAATGCAATAAATAAGATGAAGAAAGGAATGGCAGCAGGTCCTGATGAGTTAGTAATAGAACAAATTACCACCCTTGAAGATTATGGAATTGAAAAACTTACTGATTGAATCAATGACATTTGTGAGACTGGAATAATACCAGAAGAGATGAAGAAATCAGTATTTATCACTCTTCCTAAGAAAGCTGGAGCAATAGAATGTGAATTACATAGGACCATAAGTTTAATGAGTTGTATCACCAAGATACTTCTAAGAATTTTGATGACAAGAGCTAAAAGTAAGATACAAGCTGAAATAGGCAAAGAACAATGTGGTTTTGTGAAAGACAAAGGTACAAGAAACGCAATATTGATGTTAAGGATACCATCAGAACGAGCTATTCAAGTGCAAAAAGATTTGTTTGTTTTATCGACTACACAAAAGCATTTGATAAAGTGAAGCACAATAAGTTGTTCGAAATATTACAGGAAACTCTAGATTTGAAAGACCTCCGCCTAGTCAGAAATCTGTACTGGGAACAAACTGCCACTGTAAGAATAGATGGAGAAGAGAGTCAGTTTACAAAAATCAAGAGAGGCGTTAGACAAGGGTGTGTTTTCTCCCCTGATTTATTTAATGTGTACAGTGAAACAATATTACAAAAAATAAGAGACATCTTGGGAATCAAAGTTGGCAGTGAAAACATCAATAATTTTAGATATGCGGATGACACTGTGTTAATTGCAAGTATGGAGGAAGAACTACAAAACTTAATTGATATAGTTGTTGAAGAAAGTGCAAAAATGGGTCTATCTAACAATTGCTCCCTGTAGGTCTTTAAAAACTTCCTAATCCTCTATCTTCCCACTAATTTTTGTTTTGTTGTATGCCCTGTCTTTCGCTTTTACAGTAGCTTTGACTTCCCTTGTCAGCCACGGTTGTACTACTTTACCATTTGAGTACTTCTTCATTTTTGGAATACATACATCCTGCACCTTCCTCATTGTTCCCAGAAATGCACGCTGTTGCCGTTCAGCTGCCATCCCTGCCAGCAGCTCCTTCCAATCCACTTTGGCCAACTCCTCTCTCATACTACTGTTATTTCCCTTACTCCACTGAAATACTGCTACATCAGACTTTACTTTCTCCCTATCAAGTTTCAAGTTGATCTCAATCATATTGTGATCACTGGTTCCTAAGGGTTCTTTTACCTTCAGCCTCCAGTTCATTACATAACACCCAATCCATTATAGCTGATCCCCTAGTAGGCTCAATGACAAACTGCCCTAAAAAGCTATCTCTTCGGCATTGAACATGAGATCCATTACCAACCTGATTTTCCCAATCGACCTGCATGTGAAAATCTCCCATGACTACCAGAGCATTGCCCTTTTGACTCGCCTTTTCTATTTCCTGTTGTAACCTGTGGTCCACCTCCCAGCCATTGTTGGGAGGCCTGTATATAACTGCCATCAATGTCCTTTTACCCTTGCAGTTTCTTAGCTCAACCCACAAGGATTCAACATCTTCCGATCCTATGTCACATCTACTGATTTGATGTCATTCTTTACCAGTAGAGCCACACCACCCCCTCTGCCTACTTTCCTATCCCTCCAATATAACATGTAACCTTGGACATTTGGTTCCCAACTACAACCATGCTTCAGCCATGATTCAGTGATGGGCACAACATCATACCTGCATCAGAAACCATGTTATTTTGTGGGGGCCCTTGCTCCCACTGTGATATGAAAATTCAAATTAGAGATGAGGCTAAAATATCGTAGAGGTCCTTCCCTGAGTGAATGAAATTCATAAACCCATCCACAGAGCGGACTTTATTTTAAATGCATTATTTTCAGCTAAAGGAAGAAAACCCAAAGGGGAAAAGTGCTCACAGTGTTGGCACAGAAATATTCCGGAGAAATATCTCCAAGGAGTTCATTGCCTGAATGTACTCTAAATGAAATACTTTGTCAAATCATCGAAGTCAGCAGTTCCTAAGGTGTCCAAGTGCTTGGATTAATAAAACTAATCCTGTGCACCCAGTTGGAGATAAATGGCTAAAATATGAAGCACGATTTTCTGACGCATGCTGTTGGTATTGTGTACTTTTATTCCAGAGAATGGAATTAATTCTATGATTTTTAACTTGATAATTTCACAGAAGTATTTTGGCACATGAAAATGTTCCCAGGGCTAAGTAACCCACAAAGAAGTTGAATCTTAACCATTTGACTGCAAGACACATGTGAACTTCTCAACAACATGGAAAAAAGTAAAATTTTGGTCTACTCATGTTTTATCATTCAAAGCGGTTTTAGTATTCTGTCTGTTAACTCATGGATGGTTCATAGGCTGAAATACTTACTGCAGTCAACGCACACAAAATGCTGGAGGAACTCAGCAGGCCAGGCAGCATCTATGGAAAAGGGTGTAGTTGACATTTCAGGCCGAGACCCTTCTTTGTCTGTTTTTTATTTTCTGCAGTCTTTCTGCAGTCCGTTTTTATTTTCTGGTGGCAGCTTCCCTCTGCTGAAAATAGTACTTCAATTAATGATAGGATCAATGACCAGTGACATTAATTTATTCTTCAGTTAGAGGTGTAACAATAAAAGTTGGTTGTGGTATCAAATGGCAGTTAACTGGGAATAAACTGCTCACTGGTGCCCAATATCGGTTTCACCAGGACTACTCAACTCCAGATCTCAACACTGCCTTAGTCCAAAAGTGGATCAAAGAGCTGGATTCCAGAGATGAGATGTCTGTCACCAAGGGCCCATTTGACTGAATATGGCTTCAAGGAACCCTGATTAAAAAAAAGAAACAGATTCAATGGGCGTCGACAGTTGAAGTCCTATCTTGGACAGATAAAGATAATTATAATTGCTGAAGATTAATTATTCCAGCCCAGTGCCTTACCACAAAAATTCCTTAGGGTAATGCGTCATCTGTGACTGTCCTTCTATCACAGAGCTGGAAGTGGGGAGGTTTCGCTGACAATTGCATACAGCAAATGAAACAGTTCACATCTGCATGAAGCAAGACCTAGAATAACATCTGGGTATTGACTGATAAGTGGCAATAGTAACATTCCTGCCACCTTCACTCAGTGGCCACTTTATGAGGTACCTCCTGTATTCAATAAAGTGGCCACGAGATGTGTACCACAGCTATTTTAGCTGTTAATTCTGGTAATATATTTCACAAGACACAACCCATTATTTAAGAAAAAAAAAATTGTTCTCTGCTTTTAAAAGCTTAGATCTTTCTCCCAATTCATTCTGGGCCATTGGGATATCCTGAAATTTTAAACACCTCTATCAAATCATAGTCATATAGTCATAGTCATAGTCATACTTTATTGATCCCGGGAGAAATTGGTTTTCGTTACAGTTGCACCATAAATAATAAATAGTAATAGTAATATTACTATTAGTAAATAGTAATAGTCATAGAAATAATAAATAGTAATAGAATAGTAGTAGAAAATAGTAATAAATAGTTAGATAGTAATATGTAAATTATGCCAGTAAATTATGAATTAAGTCCAGGACCAGCCTATCGGCACAGGGTGTCTGACCCTCCAAGGGAGGAGTTGTAAAGTTTGATGGCCACAGGCAGGAATGACTTCCCATGATGCTCTGTGCTGCATCTTGGAGGAATGAGTCTCTGGCTGAATGTACTCCTGTGTCCAACCAATACATTATGTAGTGGATGGGAGAAATTGACCGAGATGGCATGCAACTTAGACAGCATCCTCTTTTCAGACACCACCGTCAGAGAGTCCAGTTCCATCCCCACAACATCACTGGCCTTACGGATGAGTTTGTTGATTCTGTTGGTGTCTGCTACCCTCAGCCTGCTGCCCCAGCACACAACAGCAAACATGATAGCACTGGCCACCACCGACTCGTAGAACATCCTCAGCATCATCTGGCAGATGTTAAAGGACCTCAGTCTCCTCAGGAAATAATATTCAAAATCAGCATATCATATCTTTTTCTATTGAAAATTTGCAATTAGCCATCCTTATCTTTAAGTCCATGCCTTATTTTTTCTGTAGTTCTTCTAAAGTTTACAGCCTTTTGACTTCACCAATATGTAAGAAACTAATATGAATTAGCTAATACCTAATCATGGAAGTAACTCTGGACCCACAACAATACAGTTGTTGTTGAAGCACTACTGCAGTGGCCTTACAGAGGTCAGAAATAAATGATAGCCCTGCCAGAGATATTTACATACTCCAAATGAACTAGAAAGGCCTTTATTGGAAATCCAGATTAAAATGTTATTTCCTTTAGTTTAGCTTTCATCCAAAACTGACACTATTAACATATCAGCATTCTGTTAGTATCGCACATGTAGTGTCCTTGGAATGGGACCTGAACCCATAACTAAACCTGCAATGTTACAAATGAGTCATAATTAATATCTCGTGCTGTTGGTTCCTTTCCATGCAAGGTAATTTCATGTTCAAAAGGCTTTCTCAGAAGAAAACTATGTTGTATTAAATAACTTTCAAAGGCAAACATTGCCCTCTAAGGGAAATCATTGATTCTCTTTGCAAATAATTCAAATTCTAATTTAAAACCAGCCAGACAAAAAAAAAACTATTATGTTCAAAGGCTTGGAAATTTGACCACGAGTGACTCAAGCATCAGAAACAAAATGCCAGGTACCAATGTACCAGGTTTTTGAAGTTTTAGAAAAGATAGAGGAGAGGTAAAAGAGGGTGGGGGAGGGAGTTGCACTACTACTCAGGGAAATCATAACGGAGGGGGTCAGACACAGTCCATTTGAGTGGAACTCAGGTGTAGGAAGGGAGCGATCACACTGATGGGATTGAACTACAGACCCTCTAATAGACACCAGAATATGGAGGAACAGATATTCAAAGTCCCAAAAGTTTCAAAGTACATTTATTGTCAAAGTATATATAAATTATACAACCTTGAGATTTGTTTGCTTACAGGCAGATGTGAAGCAAGTGTAATCAGATTAAGGAAATGTGTAAAAATAATAGGGTTGTTGACATGGCGTTTTCAACTTCCTTTATATAAACTGGACCATCTTAATGTAAGAGGTTTAGATGGGGCGGAATTTGTTAAGTGTGTCCAAGAAAGTTTCTTAAATCAATATGTGGAAGTTCCACCGACAGAAGGGGCCATGCTGGATATGGTGTTGGGTAATGAGCCTGCCCAGGTGACTGACCTTTCAGTTGATGAACAGTTAGGGAACAGTGACCACGATTCCTTTGCTATAGATAAGGATACGTATGGTCCTTGTGGGAGAGCTTTAAATTGGAGTAGGGCAAATTATGTGGACATTAGGCAGGAACTAAGAAGCATTAATTAAGAACACCTTTTCTCAGGCAAGTCTTCATCAGACATGTGGAGAGTGTTTAAAGATCAATTGCACAGAATACAGGAAAGGAAGGACAAGAATGCAAAGAAGTAGAAGGGTGGGTTAGTAAGTTTGCTGATCACACAAAGGTTGGCGGTGTTGTGGATAGTCTGGAGGGTTGTTAGGAGTTGCAGTGGTACATCAATAGGATGTAGAACTGGGCTGAGAAGTGAAAGATGGAGTTCAACACGGGTAAGTGTGAAGTGGTTCATTTTGGTAGGTCAAATTTGAAGGCAGAATATAATATCAATGGTAAGACTGTTGGCAGTGTGGAGGATCAGAGAGATCTTGGGGTCCGTGTCCATAGGACACTCAAAGCTACTGTGCAGGTTGACAGTGTTGTTAAGAAGGCATATGGTGTGTTGGCATTCATCAACCATGGGATCTGTGCTGGGACCTCTGCTGTTTGAGATATATATAAATGATCTGGGTGAAAATGTAGATGAATATACATTTTACTCCTTACATCAGTAGGTTTGCAGGTGATACCAAGATTGATGGAGTTTTGCATAGTGTAGAAGACTGGCAAAGAACATAGCACGATATAGATCAGTTGCAGATATTGGCAGAGAAATGGCAGATGGAGTTTAACCCAGATAACTGTGAGGTATTGCACCTTGATAGGGCAAATGCCAGGGGACAGTACACTGTTAAGGGCAAATCCTTAACAGTGTTGCTGAGCAGAGAGATCTTGGGATCCAAGTTCATAGCTCCTTGAAAGTGGCTACACAGGTCGGTAAGGTGGTTAGAAAACTAATGGAATACTTGCTTTTATTAGTCAAGGTATTGAGTTCAAAAGTCAAGAGGTTATGTTGCAACGTTATAAAGCTCTGCTTAGGCCATATCTGGAGTATTGCATACAGTTCTGACTGTCCCACTAAAGGAAGGATTTTAAGGCTTTGGAGAAGTGCAGTAGAGCTTTACCAGGATGCTGCCTGGTTGAGAATGCATGCTGTATCGTGAAAGGCTGGATATATTTGGGTTCTTTTCCCTGGAGCTCCAGAGGCTGAGGAGAGATCTGATAGAGGTTTACAAGATTATGAGAGGCAGGGATAGAGTGGACAGAGAGTATCTGTTTCCCAGGGTTGAAATGTTGAAAAGTCTAATACCAGAGGGCATGCATTGAAGGTGAGTTGGGGTAAGATCAAGGGGGATGTGAGAGGTAAGTTTTTTCTCAGAGACTCTTGGGTGTCTGGAATGTGCTGCCTGGTATGATGGTAGAGGCAAATACATTAGAGGCTTTTAAGAGATGTTTGGATAGGCACATGAATGTAAGGAAGATGGAGGGATATGGACATGGTGTAGGTAGTAGAGCTTAGTGTTTGGCTGTTTTGATTTGCCCTTTAGCCGGTTTGCCTCAACATTTTGGGCCAAATGGTCTGTTGCTGTACTGTACTGTTCTATGTTCCAAGTATTTTTGCATGGGATCTGGAATGGTTTCTTTAGGATATAATGTGGCTCATACGCTTCTTCGATGACTAGACTCAAATGGTCAGTGACAGGAGGAAGTAAAGTGCAAAGCTATGAATGGGTGGAAAGTTGGGCTGCTGGTGATTGTACTGGAATCATACCTGTAGCAAGTAAAAAAGCAGTGTGTACCTCATCTCTTCCCCTCCTCTTCAAGCCTTCTCTGACTCTCCAACTTCTGTTTTTTTTCCTGAAGTTCTCCCTGTCTCTCTTCTCTCTTCCAGCAGCTTGTCCACCTTTGGATATTTCTCAATTGAATTGAATTGACTTTATTTCTTACATCCTTCACATATATGAGGAGTAAAAATCTTTACGTTACATCTCTGTCTGAATGTGCAATGTGCAAATTATAATAATTTGTAATAAATAGTATGTACAATAAGATATATAACAGAACAGTCAATATAGCTTAGAAATACAATTGTGTCAGTGTGAATTAATCAGTCTGATGTCCTGGTGGAAGAAGCTGTCCCGGACCCTGTTGGTTCTGGCTTTAATGCTGCTGTACCATTTCCCAGATGGTAGCAGCTGGAACAGTTTGTGGTTGGGGTGACTCGAGTACCCAATAATCCTGCAAGCCCTTTTTACGCTCCTGTTGCTGTAAATGTTTTGAATAGTGGGAAGTTCACATCCACAGATGAGCTGAGCTGTCTGCACCACTCTCTGCAGCGTCCTATGATTGAGGGAAGTATAGTTCCCATACCAGTCAGTGATACAGCCAGTCAGGATGCTCTCAATTGTGCCCCTGTGGAAAATCCTTAGGATCTGGGGACTCATGTCGAACTCCTTCAACGGTCTGAAGTGAAAGAGGTGGTGATGTGCTTTTTTCACCACACAGCCGGTATGTACAGATCAAGTGAGTTCTTTGGTGATGTGTATACTGAGGAACTTAAAGCTGTTCACCCTCTCAACCCCAGATCCATTGAGGTCAATGGGGGTCTCCATTCCTCCTGTAGTCCACAACCAGCTCCTTTGTTTTTGCGACGTTGTGGGAGAGGTTGTTTTCTTGACACCACTGTGTCAGGGTGATGACTTCTTCTCTGTAGGCTGCTTCATTATTATTTGAGATAAGGCCAATCAATGTAGTATCATCTGCAAATTTAATTAGCAGATTGGAGCTGTGGGTGGTGACACAGTCATGGGTGTACAGAGAGTGAAGGAGGGGCTTAGGACACAGTCCTGGGGGGGCTTCTGTGTTGAGGGTCAGAGGGGCAGAGGTAAGGGAGCCCACTCTTACCACCTGCCTGTGATCTTACAGGAATTCCAGGATCCAGCTACACAAGGAAGGGTGAAGGCCGAGGTCTCTGAGCTTCTTGTTGAGCCTGGAGGGAATGATGGTGTTGAATGCTGAACTGTAGTCCAAGAACAGCATTCTCACATAAGCATCCCTCTTCTCCAAATGTGTAAGGATGGTGTGTAAAGCTGTAGTTATTGCATCGTCTGTCATCTGGATTTTGTCCCTGTAATGTTTTGCGGTCTTGATGACTGCGCATAGATTGTAGCTGCATTTCTTTAGTTCCTGGTGGTTACCAGTGGTGAAAGCTCTGTCTTCTGTGATGAATGCAGTGTGCAAGGAATGGTTGATCCAGGATTTCTGGTTTGGATAGACCCTGAATGATTTTTGGGGGACTATGTCCTTGATGCACTTCTGGATGAAGCTTGTAACCCCTTCCATGAACTCGGAGACATCCTCATCGCGAAAGACATTCTAGTTGATGTTGTCAAAGCAATCTTGTAACATGGAGACTGATTGATCAGACAAGCTGTGGACCGTTTTAACTCTGGTTGCCTCCTGTTTCAGCTTCTGCCTGTACATGGGCAGAAGCAGGATGGAGGAGTGGTCAGACTTCCCAAATGGTTCATTTCCCAAGATACAAGATTTAAGATTCATTTATTCTCAAAGAATCTATGAATTATACAACCTTGAGATTTGTTTACTCACAGGCAGCCACAAAACAAGAAACCCGAAAAAAAATTAAAGATTAAGAAAGAATAAAAATAAAAATAAAAGACTAACACTCGATGCGCAAGAGAAGAATAAATCATGCAAACAATTGAAAAGAATAACAGCATTCCGAACCAAAATTCAGACCTCAGCTCCAAACCCCGGAGGTGCCAGAGCAGGCCCAAAGCCTTGCTTATTAGATCTTCATGTTAGCAAGCATGGAGCAGTGCAGCCGGGGCAGTCTTCATAGCCTCAGCGCCATGGAGATGACCATTGTGGGAGTGAGCAAAATCAGCTCTTGTCTCCTGGCACCCTGTCTTTTCAGTCTATCTGGGCTGGCATTTAAATTGACCAAACAATAGAACGGCAAAAGGCTTCGCACCCTGGAGGGAGGAGTGAAGATCGCGGAGAGCGAGCAAAATCGGCTCTCACCTCCAATCTGGACCAGCGTTTAAATTATCTAAACAGCGTATTGTAACTTGTACTAGGCCCCAGGCACTGCTGCTATGAAAGGCTCTGGGCCTAGACCGTGCCACCCAGCGGCTTGATCCAGGTCCAGATTTTGTTGCCCAGTCTGAAGCTGCCCTCAAGCTCTCTCATTCTGTCAGTTATGTTGCATTGCAAGGTAAATACCTACTAACACATCCATGACTGAAAAGAAAAGATTGGTGGAGAAGTTGAATATCATATTAAATAAAGTTCTGGAGCATCTGCAGCAAAGCAACTTGGATCAGCTTTTAGTGAGTATCAACTGCTTACAGAATTACAATGGCAAGAAACCAACCAGCAACTAAGCTATTAATGATTCCTTAAAAATCATTGGCATTCTCCTTTCTGCTGATGAATGTATGGTCAGAAAAGCAAATTAACAGCAGCATTTAGTTTAGACATGTATTGGATCAGATTGGGACCTACCCTTTCCAACAGACTCCTGATACAAGCCTGTAGAAACATTATAAACACTATTTTGGATCTCCTAATAATTGTTGAAGTGCCTGAAAAATAAGGACCAACAAATCAAATTTCAGGCCCTAAGTCTATACATTTCCACCATTGTTATTGGATGGATGGTTGTATGTATTGTGCATGTAGACCAGGAGATCAGCAGTTTCTCAGATAATCCTACCACCCCATCTGGAACCAACAATCATTCTACGGTCAAAGTCACTTAGATCATATTTCTTCCCCACTCTGATGTTTGGTCTGGACAACAACTGAACCTTTTGAACTTGTCTGCATGCTCTAGGCATGGAGTTGCTGCCACATGATTGGCTGATTAGATACTTGCATTAACGGGCAGGTGCACAGGTGTACCTAATAAAGTAGCCACTGCGGATAGATCATTTCCGCATTTTAAGAGTAGGTTTAATGAAAATGAAATGAATGGAAACAGGATTGGGATGAAAGCATGAGATTAGGATTAATATACAGAAACAAAAATGTGGAATTATTGATGAAATCGTCTGAAATTCCATTAAAATGTTTCTTGAAAGGCTTTAGAACATAGAAATCTGCAGCATATTACAGGCCCTTCAGCCCACAATGTTGTGCTGACCATGTAACCTACTCTGGAAACTGCCTAGAATTTCCCTACCGCATAGCCCTCTAATTTTCTATGCTCCATGTACCTGTCTAAGAGTCTCTTAACAGTCGCTGGCAGTGTATTCCACACACCCACCACTCTCCACTTTGTATGGAGTTTGCCTGCCATTTGCATTATAACAGTTCTTTGGATCTCCTGAAAGCACTATTCTCAATGGAACTTGATGGTGAGCACTTTCTGTTGCAAAGTTATCAGTTCCTCACACCCGCTGCTTCACTAACTATGCAAAGAAATGCAGTATCCATCATCAAGGACCCCCATCACCCCACATGTTCTCTTCCCACCGCTGCCCATTGGAAAGGAGGTACAGGAGACATAGGCTCCACATCACCAGCTTCAGGAACAGTTCTTCCCCTTCAACCATCAGGTTTCTGAACCTTAGTGGATAATTTTACCCTCCTCAGCTCTGAATGTATTCCACAACCTCTTGCCTCCGATCTGGGCTGGCGTTTAAATTGTCCAAAACAGCGCATCACAGCCTGGTGTGGAGCATCCAAAGCACAGGATTGTGAGAGGCTGTAGAAGGCTGAAGACTCAGCCAGTTCCATCACAGACACAATGCCCCCACCTCCACCACTGAGGATATCTCAAGAAAGCAGCATTCATCATTAAACACTCTCACTCTGCTGGGTTGAGCGTCGAGCTAGCCACTCGGCCTCGTAAAAAAAGAAGGATCACATCAGGAACATTCATGTTGTGACCCGAGTTAATCTGAAAGGAGACCAATCCTGACACTGCACGCCAGACAAGAATGGCTGACTGGTGCGACACGCTAGGAAGGAAGGACCATCTGGGACATGCCCTCTTCACATTACTAGCTTACTCAATGTATGGAGACCCTTACTCAATGTTTCAAGAACAGCTTCTTCCTCTTTGCCATTAGATTTCTGAATAGTCCAGGAACCCATGAACACGACCTTGTTATTCAGCTTTTGCACTTTTTATTTATTTTTGTAACTCATAGTCATTTTTATGTCTTGCACCGTAACTGAAATTTAACTCTCGGAAGGATGCCTTGGTAGAATCAGCAAAATTAGTGATTCCTAAAAAAGAAAAAAGCACAAAGAATAAATGGATGACAGATGAAATCTAAAATCTAATGGAAGAAAAGGAGAAGGAAGAAAGCAAATCCTATAGAATATAAGTCTTTAGATAAAAAAGTTAAAAGCTTATGTCAAAAAACCAAAGAAGAATGGTTAAACCAGGAATGTGAGCAAATAGAAAGAATCCCTATTACTGATCCAAAAAAGTTACATCAACAAATGAAAAATATCACTGGTAAAAAGCTCCTCTGTTCTTCAGGTGGATGTTTAAAAGCAAAGGATGGTACCATTATCATGGAAAAAGATGAGATTATGAACAGATGGACAGAGTATATTCAGGAATTGTTTGAAGACGATTCAGGCGAAAAACCAGAAATTAAAAAAAACATTGAAGGTCCAGGCCCAAGTATTTAAAATCTGAAGTTCGTAATGCAATAAATAAGATGAAGAAAGGAAAGGCAGCAGTTCCTGATGAATTAGTAATAGAACAAATCATCGCCCTTGAAGATTATGGAATTGAAAAACTTACTGATTGAATCAATGACATTTATGAGACTGGAATAATCCCAGAAGAGATGAAGAAATCAGTATTTATCACTCTTCCTAAGAAAGCTGGAGCAATAGAATGTGAATTACATAGGACCATAAGTTTAATGAGTCATATCACCAAGATACTTCTAAGAACTTTGATGACAAGAGCTAAAAGTAAGATACAAGCTGAAATAGGCAAAGAACAATGTGGTTTTGTGAAAGACAAAGGTACAAGAAACGCAATATTGATGTTAAGGATGCCATCAGAATGAGCTATTCAAGTGCAAAAAGATTTGTTTGTTTGTTTTATCGACTACATAAAAGCATTTGATAAAGTGAAGCACAATAAGTTGTTCGAAATATTACAGGAAACTCTAGATCTAGATTCGAAAGACCTCCGCCTAATTAGAAATCTGTACTGGGAACAAGCTGCCGCTGTAAGAATAGATGGAGAAGTGAGTCAGTTTACAAAAATCAAGAGAGGCATTAGACAAGGGTCTGTTTTCTCCCCTGATGTGTTTAATGTGTACAGTGAAACAATATTACAAAAAATAACAGACATCTTAGGAATCAAAGTTGGCAGTGAAAACATCAATAATTTCAGATATGCAGATGACACTGTGTTAATTGCAAGTACGGAGGAAGAACTACAAAACTTAATTGATATAATTGTTGAAGAAAGTGCAAAAAATGGGTCTATCTATGAATTGCGAAAAGACAAAATGTATGGTGATATCCAAAAAGAAGGAGAATCCTATCTGCAGGCTGAGAATAAATGGGGAAGACATAAAACAAGTACAGAACTTTTGCTACTTAGGAAGCTGGGTGACACCAGATGGCAGGTGCGACTTAGACATCAAAAGAAGAATATTAATGGCAAAAGACACCTTTACGAGAAAGAAGAGTATACTGACCAATACTAAACTAGGCATGACAACCCGCCTCAGTGTACTGAAATGTTATGTTTATCCAGTTATGTTATATGGCTCAGAATGTTGGACAATATCTAGTAACATGAGGAAACGAATTGTTTTTGAGGAGGATGCAAAGAATATCATGGACAAAACGAATATCTAACGAGGATGTCATGAACAGAGCAAGCAGAAAAAGAGAAATAATCTATGAGATCATGAAAAGGCAATGTAACTTCATTGGAAATGTGATTAGGAAAGAGGAGTTAGAATGTACGGTAATTATGGGAAAGATTGAAGGGAAGAAAGCAAGAGGAAGACAAAGACAAATAATGATGGAGACAGCAGCCGGAGAACTGGAGATGAATACCAATGAATTGATCCACTTGACCCGAAACAGGAGTGTGTGGGCCATGGCAGTCAAAGCTCAAACTGGGTGTGGCACCTGATGATGACTGTAACTGCTGCCACAAAACAATAAATTTCACAACATATATCAGTGTTAATAACCCCGATTCTGAATAGAATTGGCATGTTAGCAAGTTCAGTGCCTAAGACTAGCAATTAGTCCCTTTACATACATGCCCAGTCTGAACTTGTAGGAGACACAGATAGTAATAACCCACCAGATCTTTTGGCAATTATTTGAACCCAGAGAAATCCCATATGATTACAGGAAAAAGGTGCAGACTTCTTACAGGCAGTGCCAGAGGTGAGGACTGAAGCCGGGTTGCTGAAGCTTTAAGGCAGCAGCTCTAGCAGCTGTGCCTGTGAATCATCCTGTCAAAGGCCTTCAAAGCCTTCCTGAAGTGTGGTCTCCGTAACTGTATGAGGGGTGATTGATAAGTCCGTGGCCTAAGGTAGAAAGAATCAACTTTAAAAAACCTAGCACTTTTATTTTTCAACATAGTCCCCTCCTACATGTACACACTTAGTCATAGTCATAGTCATACTTTATTGATTCTGGGGGAAATTGGTTTTCGTTACAGTTGCACCATAAATAATAAATAGTAATGGAACCATAACTAGTTAAATAGTAATATGTAAATTATGCCAGTAAATTATGAAATAAGTCCAGGACCAGCCTATCGGCTCAGAGTGTCTGACCCTCCAAGGGAGAAGTTGTAAAGTTTGATGGCCACAGGCAGGAATGACTTCCTATGACACTCTGTGCTGCATCTCGGAGGAATGAGTCTCTGGCTGAATGTACTCCTGCCCACCCAGTACATAATGTCGTGGATGGGAGACATTGACCAAGATGGCATGCAACTTAGACAGCATCCTCTTTTCAGACACCACCGTGAGAGAGTCCAGTTCCATCCCCACAACATCACTGGCCTTACGAATGAGGTTGTTGATTCTATTGTGTCTGCTACCTTCAGCCTACTACCCCAGCACACAACAGCAAACATGATAGCACTGGCCACCACAGACTCGTAGAACATCCTCAGCATCATCCGGCAGATGTTAAAGGACCTCAGTCTCCTCAGGAAATAGAGACGGCTCTGACCCTTCTTGTAGACAGCCTCAGTGTTCTTAGACCAGTCCAGTTTATTGTCAATTCGTATCCCCAGGTATTTGTAATCCTCCACCATGTCCACACTGACCCCCTGGATGGAAACAGGGGTCACCGGTACCTTAGCCCTCCTCAGGTCTACCACCAGCTCCTTAGTCTTTTTCACATTAAACTGCAGATAATTCTGCTCACACCATGTGACAAAGTTTCCTAACGTAGACCTGTACTCAACCTCATCTCCCTTGCTGATGCATCCAACTATGGCAGAGTCATCCGAAAACTTCTGAAGATGACGAGACTCTGTGCAGTAGTTGAAGTCCGAGGTCATGGAGCATACGGATCCCTACTTTGTAGAAGTGGTCCACAGCATGGGTCATTGCTAAGTTCGTAGCCTAGGAGATGAGTTATTAACTTCAAACTTTCTGCATTATCACTCAAAGAGTTGAACTGCACGTGCATGTAACGAGAGTGTCCTGGACCTCCAGGTTGTCCACAGCAGAGGTGATTGATAAAAATTTGTGGCCTAAGGTAGAAGGAGATGGGTTATACAGCTCTTGTTACATGCACGTGCAGTTCAACTCTTTGAGTGAAAATGCAGAAAGTTTGAAGTTAATAAACTCATCTCCTTCTACCTTAGGCCACAAACATATCAATCACTCATGCTGTAGACCACTTCTGGAGGTCCAAGACACCGACTTCTACAAAGAAGGGATCCGTATGCTCCACGACCGCTGGACTAAGTATGTAAATGTAGGAAAAATAAATGTGCCTAGGTTTTCTAAAATTGACTTCTTCTAACTTAGGGCACAAACATCAATCACCCCTCGTTCACTGTAGTCTAGAGTATCTTCTCCAAGTGAGAATTTATTTTGTTCCTGACTATAGTCTCTAGTATTTTTCTTACCACAAGCATTAGACTTATGGGTTGAAAATTTGTCTTCAGTTGATTGTGGTAAGTATGCATGGGTGATGACTCTGTATCGTATTCTGTTTCTGACCTTCTGTTCCATTGTTTCCAATGGAGCCACATTTTGAAAGCTGTATAGAATTGCTGATACTACTCTGATATACTGTGTCTATTTAGTACAAATCACTTGATGATGCAGCTCCACTTCAATGACTTGTATTTACAATGTTTAATCAATTGAAATACCTTCAATCCTTCAAGGATGTTATCCTGGAATTTCAATATAGTCAGGGGTTCCAGACCCTTAGCACTGTTCGGATGAAAATAAGATATGTTCACCTCTCCATTAATCTTATTGTTTATTATTTTAAATTTCACCCCCCAGCTTTTGATCTCTCAACTAGAGGGAAATAAATCCTTTCCATTTGCTCCATATAGCCTACTCACAATTTTAGACATCTCATTTCAGTCTCAGCAGCCTTCTTTATTCTAATCTTCTGTTATACCTAAAATTTTCCAAAATTTGGCAAAATCTTTTCTACACTCACTCAAATACTCTCAAAGCTTTTCTGTAAAGTACTGAACAAACCATTAACAAACCTCAAGCTGCGACTTAACAACCATTTCTTCCATAAGTTATTGTGTGCATTTTTGGTTGCCCAGTACAAAAAAGATGTGGAGCCTTTGGAAAGAATGCAGAAGCTGTTTACCAGGATGTTGCCAAATTAGAGAGTATGAGCTACTGTATAGGGATAGGTGGGACAAACTTGTGTTGATTTTCTTTGGAGCGTCAGAGGCTAATGGAAGTCTTGATTGAAGTTTATAAAATTATGAGAGGAATAGATGGGATAGACTGTTAGTATTTTTCTCAAGTTAAAATAACATGTACCAGAGGCCCACATTTAAGATGAGAGGAGGAAAGTTAAGGAGATGTGTATTATACAGAGACTGGTTGGTACCTGTAAAGGGCTGCTGGGGTTGTGGTGGAGGCAGATATGATGGTGGCATTTGAAAGGCTATTAGATAGAACATGGATTGGAAAATTTAGAGAGATATGGACCAAACAAGGACAAAAGCTTAGATATGAATCTTGGTCAGTAGGGAACAGCTGAGCTTAAGGGCTTTTTTCTGTGCAATATGACTCTATAACTCCATGATACCTGACTATAATATGTGTGGGGGGGGGGGAAGCTATAGATTATGTGAGAGAATTAGTTTAATTTGGCATCACGTTCTGAACAGACGTTGTAGGCCAAAGGGCCTGTTTCTATGTTCTAAGTTACTGTGCCTTGATTAATAAAGAGAAGTAACCTGTATGCCTTTTTAACCATTTTATTCCTACTAGTTATATTACCTTTTCGGGTAACTGACACTCTGTACATCAATATCCCTTTCTTTAAAAGGCCATTGTGCCTTGTTGTGTCATTGCAGGTGTCACACTTCCCTGTGCCATATTATCATTTTCCACTTTGCTCCCCTTTCTTTCATTTGTCCTGAATTAAACACAGCCTTCCCTTAATTATCATTTACTTTTACATTTTGACAAGCAATTTTAGAAACCCTTTCTTTTTAAATATTTTTATTAATTTTTCAAAATTATAAACTCAATAACAAAGTTGGTACAAAGAGATTGGAAAAATGTTCATCAGCATATATAAAATGAATTATAAGTAACATAGATATAAAAGACTTCCAAACTCATAATGAGATTAAACATTAAAAAAGAAATAAAAAGAAAAAAAATATATAAACAAAAAAAAACCCCAAAAGAAAAAGAAAAAGAAAAAAAAAATCCAAGAAAAAAAAACAAAATAAAACAGGGCTAGACCAACAGCTTGTATCAGACACGTTCAATAATGTCATTAACTCCGCTTCTCTCATCATATAATTTAAGTTTAGAAAAAAGATTCAGAGAGGTCAGATTACATCATATGAAAATGTTGCATAAAAGGTTTCCAAGTTTCTTCAAATTTAACCGAAGGGTCAAAAAATAGAAACTCTTTCATGTAACCCATTAATCGTTTCTCACACACATTTTCCCCTTTTGAATCACTCTTCAATTTTCCGAGCACAGCTTGTGTCCTGTCTGGTGTAGGTAATATTTGCCATAAAACTTACTTGTCTTTTTATTATCATTTTTATTTATTTTTCATCCACCTTTCCTTTACTCCTTTTAAAAGTGTGTTTGGATTGTAGCCAGGGGTAAAATTAACAAGTTTCTCAATTGTAATAATCACGTTTGTAACATTGACAATTTAACCCATTTATACTGATTGCTTCAACTACTTTCTTACCAGTGCATATATTGACCTGTAGCTGACTTACTTTTGCCACTGTCCGTACATGAAGTACGTTTGTATTTCTGCACCAAGTTCTGCCTTTGTTCAGTTTTTGTTTTTCTGACTAGTCTTTGTTTCTATTTCGCTGAAAGAGATCCTTTTATGTTGCAAATTTGATTTCTCTTTTCCCTAATAACTTTAATAATTATAAAATTATCACTATTGCCTGGCTATCTTTCCATTGAAATGTTCTACGTATTGCTCCAGAAATGGTTTCAGTGCTTCTTCCTTTCTTATTCATTTACAAAATGCGTACATTTCTGGATTACAAAATCTGCAGGAAATGCCACACCTGGTTAAACACTGGTTTAACCAAAACAGAATATAATTCTCAGCGCTACACTGCAGAATGGACGTGCAAACACAGACAGGATGAGGAAATATTTGCTACAATGATTCCAGAAATATCGACCTGAAGTTATGCGGACAGTCTGGAGAAGCTAGGGTTGCTTTCCTTTGATCTGGGAAGCTGAAAAATGGTTTGACATAAGTACTGAGAATCTAAACAAAGTAAATAAAAGGGAAATTGTTTCTAATACACAACTGCAGGGGAGATTTAAAGTGGATGCCAAAAAGACAAGGAGTGACATGAGAAAAAGCATTTTCATTCAATGAGTCATTAAAATCTGGAGTTTTTTGTTTAATATGGTGTTGATGCTAAATTCAATTGGTTAGGTGGATAGGTGTACTTGGTAGATGGAAGCGCACTCTGCATGGAAATATGGAGTGAAATGGGTTGGGGGATGTGCAGCATGGTAGCATAGTAGTTAGCACAATGCTTTACAGTACAGGTGACCTGGGTTCAATTCCTGTAACACACACAAAATGCTGGTGAACGCAGCAGGCCAGGCAGCATCTATAGGAAGAAGTATAGTCGACATTTCAGGCCAAGACCCTTCGTCAGAACTAACTGAAAGAAGAGATAGTAAGAAATTTGAAAGTAGGAGGTGGAGGGGGAGATCTGAAATGATAGGAGAAGACAGGAGGGGGAGGGATGAAGCTAAGAGCTGGAAAGTTGATTGGCAAAAGAGATACAAGACTGGAGAAGGGAGAGGATCATGGAACGGGAGGATCATTGGATGGGAGGCCTAGGGAGAAAGAAAGGGGGAGGAGAGCACCAGAGGAGGATGGAGAGCAGGCAAGGAGTTACTGTGAGAGGGACAGAGAGAGAAAAAAGAGAGAGAAGAAAAAAGGAAAAAACAATAAATAAATAAGGGATGGGGTAAGAAGGGGAGGAGGGGCATTAACGGAAGTTAGAGAAGTCAATATTCATACCATCAGGTTGGAGGCTACCCAGATGGAATATAAGGTATTTTTCCTCCAACCTGAGCCCAGACGGCATGCAGGATAAGGTGCTGTTCCTCCAATTCCTGTTGCTGCCTTTAAGGAGTTTGTACATTCTCCCTGTGACCACATGAGTTTCCTCCAGGTGCTCCAGTTTCTTCCCACAGTCCAAAGATGTATCATTTGGTAGGCTAATTGGTCATTGTAAATAGTCCTGTGATTAGCATACAAAATTCTCATGGGTCTTGAGTAGTCAAATGTGTAGTTGATGTTTCCCCTGACTGGGGTGTTTAGAACCAGGATTTATCAATTGAAAATAGAGATGAGAAGAAATTACTTCACTAAAAGTATAGCGAATCTTTGGAACTCCCAAATGCTGAAGGTGCTGGAAATTGAAAGCTGGTTAAATATGAAGCAATCAGGTGATACAGAGTTTGTGCTGGGAAGTGGCATGTAGATAAATAATCAGCTGTGACCCCTGTCGATTGATGGAGCAGCTATTAGGGCCTGATTGGGCTATTCCTGAATCGGTTTCTTATGCTCTTAGAGTACTTTTAAAGCCAGCCCATCAAAATCCTCCTTTGAGACCTCTGAAGCTTTTCCAGCCTTTAGCAGAAGGCCGTTCATGCTCAGCGAGTCACCTGATGTAGGGCCTGCCTCTGCACTAAATATTCTGCAGTCTGTCAGCACCTGAGCTGGTGTTTGTGAATGTCAAATCACATGATGGGGGGAAGGTGAATAGTGAGGGCAGTGGGTATATGCAACGAACTGCTAGAGGAAGTGTAGCGGTGGGTACAATTGCAAAGGTGAGTAGGGATTTAGACAGGTACATGGGTGAGAAGGGTTGACAGTTACATTGGCTGAATGCAGTCATTATGGACCTAGCTGATATTTGCAGCTTGGTTGGTATGGAGGAATCGGTCAAAGGACCATTATCCATGTTATGTATCATTCTGACTATGAACCTATGACTGGGGATTGTAGAAAGTTGTCATCCTCAGTAGTTTCAGCCTCTCTGTTAACTACATCTGTTGACTATCAAATACCTTTTTCAACATTTGGACTAAGATGTACATGGGAAAAGTACATCAAAATGTTTGCCACTAGTTCTTGCAAAAAAATACAATTCCTTCATCATCAGTTCACTGTGGCTACAGTTAGATCATAGGCTAAAGTTTCCTCAAAGCTCCTCTAAATCAGTTATCTATATCATCTGGAAGGAAGAGCAGAGAGCTCATGGGAATATTACTTTCTCTCCAACTGACACACCAGTCATTTAGAAATATGTAGCTTCTCCCTCATTGCTGCAGAATCAAAATCCCAGTTTTCCCTAAGTTACAGGCAGTAATTTAATTGGGCCTGTCCAACCTTCACCAGGCAGTTTGGGATCACCAACAACCGTTTTCATTCCATGAATGAATTGAAACTAATCCTTTTGGGTATGTACATTAAAAACACAAAATTTTCATCAACATTACCCCAAAATCAGCAACTCTTCTGCCCATTCTTAATGCTCATGAATGCCAAAAGGACTTGTTCTAACCACATTGCATTTGTATGCAGTATCCTGTTCTGTGGAGTTTCTAGCTGATGGTAGCACCTAGAGTGTTGTGCTATGAGCAACGTGAAAGGTAGTTTGTTCAATTGCCCCTTTATCGGAGTCCGAATGTTCATTGCCAGAGACTTCAGTGATATAAATGCCAATTGCCATTTATCAGCCTGTGCCTGAACGTTGTCCAGATCATACTGCATTCTTTACGTTTGAGGAGTTGGAAATAGAATTGAGTATTCAATGAGCATATTCACTTCTGGCCATGTTTTATTTTGTATTTATTTAGAGATATAGCATTGTAATAAAGACTTCCAACCCTACACCCATGTGACCATTTAACCTACTAACCCGTACACCTTTGGAATGTGGGAGGTGCTATGTTTTGTAACTCCAAAACATAAAACTAATTGAAAAAAAAACACATGGGAGACTGGGAGAACGTGTACGCTTCATTTCTTTATTTTAGTGGTGTAGTGATGTATGCCATTCACATACTTTTACATATAACCTGTAGCAAATTATGTAAAAAAACAAAGAATGCTAAATCAAACAATCCTGTGTGCGAGATGGCATCTGTGTAAAATGCTCCCATAGGTGACATTTTCTGGATAGACCATGAAATCCTACATTTCATTTTTTTAATGTTTTTTGTGTTTGTTTTACATCTTGAATGTGATTCTGGAACTGTTGGAGCCTATGATTTGCAGCTTGGAGATCGTTTATGTGTTTCAACACTCTGCAGTCTTTGAGAGGATTCTGGGAGGCAGAGGCAGTGTACACGAACCTCATGGTGAGAAGGCTATGGGATGGGGCGCGAGCTGATGTTCGAGTCCATTTCATTGATTAAAGCTTCCATTGTTCACCGATTAAATCGATTGAAACATCGAGGCAAATGCGGAAGGTGAGCGCTGGCTGCCTGCCTTTTGATCGCTCTGCTGCGGAGAGGGAAAGCTACCTACTGATTGCCGGTGGAATTGCTCTGCTGCCGGAGTGAGAAGCTGCCTCTGTGCCTGGAGAACATTACCCAGGTTTTCTGCGTTTTGGATATGGGGATTTTTCAGTCTTAATTATATTCTGAGTTTTTCGCCAGATCTTTCTTATTTTTGTTGTGCAGGGGAGGGGCATTTGGGGGTTAATGTGCCTGCTCTGTTTTTGTTTGTTTCTCTGTGCGGAGAGGGGGCATTTGGGGGTTAATGTGCCTGCTCTGTTTTTGTTTGTTTTTCTGTGCGGAGAGGGGGCATTTGGGGGTTAATGTGCCTGCTCTGTTTTTGTTTGTTTCTCTGTGCGGAGAGGGGGCATTTGGGGGTTAATGTGCCTGCTCTGTTTTTGTTTGTTTCTCTGTGCGGAGAGGGGGCATTTGGGGGTTGATGATTGTGCTGCTGTTTTTTTCTTCCTTGGTTTCATGGCTATCTGGAGAAGAAGAATTGCTGAATTGAATACTTATATGATAAATGAACCTTTGATCCTTTGAAATTTACAATATTATTCAAATGTTAAATTCCTCCCTACTTAGCTATAAACTCAACCTCAATATGGGATGCACCACAACTTTTATCTACATATACACACATACATGCACGCAGTAGACTATAGCAAACAACTCCTATATAGACATCCACAGCATAGTTAATTTTAAACTGTCCCTATTCAGGCCGAAAGATTTAATCACTGGTTTTCTTACTTTTGTGAGATACCATCCTTCCTGACAGGAGGGATCACTCTGCTTGGCAGATGAGACTTGTGGCTGTGAAACAATCTCATAGTTCTGGAGCATCCTTTGTGTTGGTTGTAGGGGTTGACTCTGGGACCGCAGGAAGTGGTTCTGACAGCTCTGGACACCTTTCTTCTGGACATGTTGGTATCCAGAACAGAGCATGGAAAGATGATTGTTCTGCTGATCCATCCCAGGCACCAGACAAATCTTCAAGCCAATGCTTTCATTTCGACCATGCCCAGATGACAGGCGTGTAGCTCCTTCAACAATGTAGCTCTTAGCTTGGATGATACAACTACTCTCAATCCCCAGAAAAAAAAACCTCCATTAAGGGCACGTTCATTTTGGCGCTGGCAAAATGGGGGAACTAGAATTTCTGCTGCACATCCCAGTCATGTAGACCTGAGACACTGAGGGATCTTTTCTATTTTCCCCTTGGATTATCTTTGCTGTAATAAGGAGACATTTGGTTTGCAAGAGGAAAGTCCTCTTTTCATTTTTCAAATACTTCCTTTCAAACAGATTGTAAACGGAGCAATCTATTAGCATTTTCATGAATAGTCATCCTCTTGAACTTGTAATTGTGTCCTCCAAGAAACAAAGACCATCTCTGCATTCGTACTGCTGTTGTTAGTGGAAACCCCTTCTGCGGATTGAAAATGGACTCCAGTGGTTGATGATCAGTAATGAGGGTAATATCTCTCCCTTACAAATACTAGTTGAAGCGTTTTAAACCCCAAACTAGACTGAAGGCCCTCTGTCAATCTGTGCATAATTTTTCTCTGCAGTGGTAAGAGAATGTGATGCAAAGGCTATGAGGTATTTCTTTTCATCACTCATAACACATGATATGTCTGCACCTACAGCATAAGATCTGATCTTCTAATCTTTTGAACGCTGTCTTGAGCTTTTGGAGATGTTCCTTGTCATCCTCACTGGTAACAATGATGTCATCCAGGTAACACTGAGTGCCTGGGCAACCTTGCAGTACCTGGTTCACAGCAGGTGCCAGAATGTAGGTGCGGATCTACTCCAAACGTGAGCCTATTATAGCAAGTAAATCCTATGCGAGTGTTTTTGTGAGAAGTACTTTGAGCTCTTCTTCCATCTCCATCTGTAGACAGGCTTCAGCTAAGTCCATTTTGCTGAAGTGTTTCCCCCCTGAAAGGTTTGCAAGATGTCCTCTACTTTGGGCAGAAGGTATCCGTCTACTTTCAGTATTAGGTTAAAGTCAACACAGATCTTGATAACCCAATCTTCTTGGCTACTTGGACCATTGACATTGCCCATGGGTCCCAGTCAAACTTTGAAGGAATTCCTTCAGCCTCCATTCAATCCAGCTCACTGGCTACTTTATGACGGACAGAATATGGAACTGAACAGGCATTGTTAAACTTGGTGTGGCATTTTCATTCAACCCTTGATGTGTTTGAGTTTTCCAGTGCTATCCTTGAACACTGCTGTGGCATCATCCAGTACCTTTCTTAATTTGCTTTCATTTGACTTTATTGCAGGAGGTGTGGCATTCAAATCATGGATGAATCTTCAATTAAGTTGTAGTTGTCTCAGCCTGTCACGATCCCACTATGGTGGCCCTTCTGTTTTTACCACGTACAAGCCCAATGTGGATTGTTGGTTGTTGTATTTCACTGTTATGCATGTCATTCCCACAGGCTTTATCTTTTCTCCGCTGTAAGTTCTTACTTGGTTATCTGCAGGCTTTAATCCAGCATCTTTGAAATGCCATTCAAACTCATGTTGTGGAATGACTGAAACAGCTGAGCCAGTGTCTAATTCTATTTTCAAGAGAAAATCTGCAGTTGCTGGAAATTCAGCAACACACACAAAATGCTGGAGGAACTCAGCAGGCCGGGTTGCATCTATAGACAAAAAGTAAACAGTCTTCGTTTCAGGCCAAGGCCCTGCACCAGGACTGGAAAAAGGATGAAAGTCAGAGCAAGAAGGTTGTGGGGTGGGGAAGGAAAGGAAGAAGAAGTACAAGTAGGTAGGTGATAGGTGAAACGGGGAGCGGTGAAATAAAGAGCTGGCATGTTGATTGATGGAAGAGATAAAGGGCTGGAGAAGGGGGAATTTGAGAGGAGGGGACAGAAGATCATGGAAGAAAAGGAAGAGCACCAGAGGTAGATGAAGGGCAGGTAAGGAGATAAGATGAGAGAGGGAAATGCGGATGTGGGAAAGGTGAGGGGGGGCAATTACTGGAAGTTCAAGAGATCAATGTTCACACCGTCAGGTCGGAGGCTCCCCAGACATAATATACGGCGTTGCTCCTCCAACCTGAGTGTGGCCTCATCGTGGCAGTAGAGGAGGCCATGGACTGACATGTCAGAATGGGAATGGGAAGTAGAATTGAAATGGGTAGCCACGGGGAGAACCCATTTTTTTCTGGTGGATGGAGTGTAGGTGCTCGGTAAAGCAGTCTCCCAATCTACGTCGGGTCTCATTGATGTACAGGAGGCCACTCCGGGAGTACCGGTTTTGGTAGATGAGCCCAATGGACTCACAGGTGAAGTGTTGTTTCACTTGAAAGGACTGATTGGAGCCTTGAATGGTAGTGAGTGAGGAGGTGTAGGGGCAGGTGTAGCAATTGTTCCGCTTGTGAGGGTAAGTATCAGAAGGGAGACAAGTGGGGAGGGACGAATGGACAAGGGAGTTGCATAGGGAACGATCCCTGCAGAAAGCAGGGGGATGGCAAGATGGGCTTTGTGGTGGGATCCCGTTGGAGATGGCGGAAGTCATAGAGAATTATGTGCTGGATGCAGAGGCTCATGGGGTGGTGGGTGAGGACAAGAGGAACCCTATACCTGGTGGAGTGGTGGGAGGGTAGGGTGAGGGTAGACGTATGTGAAATGGAAGAGATGTGGGTGAGGGCAGTGTTGGTGGTGGAGAAAGGGAAGTCCTTTTCTGTGATGAAGGAGGACATCTTATTAGTTCTGGAATGAAAAGCCTCATGCTGAGAGCAGATGTGGTGAAAGTGGAGGAACTGAGAAAAGGGGATGACATTTTTACAAATGACAGGGAGGGAAGAGGTATAGTCCAGGTAGCTGTAGGAATCAGTGGGTTTATAAAAGATATCAGTAGATAAACAGTCTCCAGAGAGAGAAACAGAAATCAAGAGGAAGGAAGTTGTCGGAAATGGCCCAGGTGAATTTGAGGGCAGGGTGGAAGTTGGAGGCAAAGTTGATGAAGTTGACGAGCTCAGCATGGGTGCAGGAAGTAGCACCAATGCAGTGGTCAATGTAGTGTAGGAAAAGTTCAGGAGTGATACCGGTGTAGGTTTGTTCCACGTAGCCTGTTCCACATAACCATCAAAAAGGCAGGCATAACTGGGACCCATGCAAATGGCCATGGCTACACCTCCTCCCTCACTACTTTTCAAGGCCACAAACAGTCCTTCCAGATGAGGTGACACTTCTCCTGTGAGACTGCTGTTGTCATCTACTGTATCAAGTGCTCTTGGTGGGGGCTTCTGTATACCGATGAGACCCGACGTAGTTTGGGGGACTGCTTCGCCAAGCACCTACGTCGAGGCAACCAGACAAAGTGGGATCTCCCAGGTGGCCACCCATTTCAATTCCACTAATTCCTAGCTCGGCATGTCAGTCCATGGCCTCCTTTACTACTGTGATGAGGCCACTCTCAGGTTGGAGGGACCACATCTTGTATTCCATCTGGGTAGCCTCCAACCTGATGGCATGAACACCTATTTCTGGAACTTACTGCAATTGCCCCCCCCCCTCACCATTTCCCATTCCTGTTTCCCTCTCTCCCCCTTTCTCCTTACCTGTCCATCATCTCCCTCTGGTGCTCCTCCCCCTTTCTCCTTACCTGTCCATCATCTCCCTCTAGTGCTCCTCCCCCTTTCTTCTTTCCTGTCCATCATCTCCCTCTGGGGCTCCTCCACCTTCCCTTTGTTCCATGGTCTTCTGTACTTTCCTATCAGATCCCCCTTTTCCATCCTTTAGCTCTTTCATCAATCAATCTCCCAGATCTTTATCCCCACCCCCAGTGTTTCACCTATCCTCTACCTTGTACTTCTTCCTTCTCTCCCCCCACCTTCTTGGTCTGACTTCTCATCTTTTTTTCCAGTCCTGATGAAGGGTCTTGGCCCGAAACTTCAGCTATTTACTCTTTTCCATAGATGCTGCCTGGCCTGCTGAGTTCCTCCAGCATTTTGTGTGTTGCTTAATTAATTTGCTGTTCACTTCTGGTGTAAGTCATATTGCTTGTCTATAGTTAGTTTTCATATTGTACATCTCAAGGCGAGTGCTCTGTCACTCTCATCATTATCAAATTTTTCATCAACAGCGTGCAGATTAGTGCTCTTTTTGAAACTGCAATGTGACTTTTTTTCTTCTTCTCTTGCCTAAGCAGTTCATTTATTTTTGTCTGCCCAACATGCTGTTTGTATCTGTCCTACTTTGTTGCATTTTCTGCAGGTTTCACCATTAAGTTTGCATTGGTCTGTTGAAGGTGAGACCCTGCCGTCATGGTAACACAATTTGTTCAGCCAGGCCTGTTTCTCTTTTGCTGTTGCAATTTTGTTCATGCTCACTTTTTTTCTTGACTACAACTCAATTAATATGTCTGCTGTTTCCATTAATACAGCTATTTCAACTGTTCTTTTAAATGTAAGTTATGCTTCAGTTAGGAGCCATTTTTGAATGTTTTCTGGTAAGATTCTACAGACTAAACAACCTCTCAGTGCCTCATTACTGAACTGACAATGCTCAGTCAGCTTCTTCAGTTCAGCCACACTTACTGACATGGGCTCCCCTTCCTTTGAGTTCCGCATATGAAAACTAAATGGTTTTGATTCTAAATGTTCCTGTATTACTTCCACGATATCATCAAAGCTAATTTTGGCTGGTTTAGTTGGAGCAGTTAAACTCATAATAAACTATATGCCTTTAAACCTAATGCACTTAGCAAAGCTGGTACTCACTTTTCATTTAAAAGTTGCTGGTGAACACAGCAGTCCAGGCAGCATCTCTAGGAAGAGGTACAGTATACGTTTTGGGCTGAGACCCTTTGTCAGGACTAACTGAAAGAAGAGCTAGTAAGAGACTTGAAAGTTGGAGGGGGAGAAAAGAGAGTGAGAAAAAGAATGTGTGTGTATATAAATAAATAACGGATGGGGTACGAGGGGGAGGTGGGACATTAGTGGAAGTTAGAGAAACGAACTTCTATTTCATTGCAATAAACTCAATTTTTATTGAAATAAGATGGTGCCGGTAACTGGCGACTCTGCGCGTGCTCTCCCGAGCAAACTGCCCTCTCCACTTTTCATTGCATACTTCCTTTGCTTCAAAGTAATGTTCCGTTTGCTCAGTATGTAAACAACAAAGAATGCTTTATCAAACAATATATTTACACTATTACTCAAATATTACTGAAATATTAAATATACAACAGGGGTAAAATGGAGCACTTAGAGGAAACCCGCGTGGTCACAGGGAGAACTTATTGATTCCAACAGATAATGGCGGATTTGAATCTGGGTTGCTGGCACTGTACTAATGTTGCACTAACTGCTACACCACGTTGCCACCCATATGATGCAAAGGAAGTCAATCTGTAGAATCTGAAGAAGGTTATGAGATGAGGAAGTTCTACAGTGACAACCAAATACTGGAATGATTGGCCTCCAACAGGCACATCCACCTTCCATGTTCCCAACAAAGAAATGGTTTCCTTTTAAGTCCCATCATTTGAAGCCACACTCCATTAATTGCTGCTTTGACGTCAAGGACAGTCACTTTTACTTTCTTTTTGGAGCTTCGCTCTTTGTTCTACACTTGATCCAAGACTGTGATGAGGTCTGGAATCAAGTGATTCTGGTAAAATCCAAATTGGACTTTGCTGAGCACATTACTCAGTGGATATTGAACAGCTCACAGAAGATCAATTTTCTGTATACTTGGGCCAGTTATATGTTAAATGTTAGGCAGTACAAAATCTATCAGTCATTCCTTTCCCTGGGAGAGCATGCAAGGAAACACCCGCATATATGGTTCTATCCAATAAAAGTACTTCAGGGTATTCAGGGTCCATGAAATCTGCTATATTAGATTTGATCACCTCGGGGCCTGAGAATGTAAGTTCTCAAATTAAAAAAAAATGAAATGAGTGCTTAATTGTTTATTTATCACATAGGCTGGGTTGGGATAAGTTTTGCAAATGTTGCGATAAAATGGTATAATTATGAGGGATAGGTTAAATGGACAGAGGATCTCTATCAGTCCTTTGTTGTTGATAGGTTTTCATAAAATGTAAGCACTTTATATCATCTTTAGAATTGAACTGTGCATTCAACTTAAAAGTGCTAGTATGGGCACACATTTATGAAAAAGAAATATTTTCTGTCAAGAGCCAGTATAAATGCATTGTGATGGTGCTATCATGCTTATTTGGCATATAATGACCTTCCTTTTATATTGCTAATCAGAACCTTCGAACTTATTGTTGTGAGTTACCTCCAGATACATTTTGGCTTCAGTGAATGTTAATCTGGTTGTATGCTACAGCTGATAAATCAGGGTGACTCATTTGAATGTATAATGTTATCTCATTCTGCAGGAACTGTGGAAAATGAACATCATTCTAATAACATTTCCTTATCACCCAGAAAGTACAATTTTATATTGTTTCCAAAGATGGTATACATAGATATACTTTGTTTTGTGTTACAACAGCAAAACTCTTTGCAGCTAAATACATTATAAAATAAGTCTTGAAGTCCGGAAATATTGACTGTCATTCATTTCCATAGATGCTGCTTCACCTATTGAGTTCCTTCAGCAATTGTGTGTGTGTGTGTGTGTGTGTGTGTTGCTTTGGATTTCCAGTATCAATAGTATTTCTCGTGTTTATAACACGTTCATAAATACAGATATATCTTAATTACAACATGACATTTCACAATTTCAATGTACCATCCAATCGTTTGAAATCATAGTGATAAGTGTATATAAAAATGATAAATTAATATATAAATCTATAAAAGGGAATTTCAACTAATCTAGCTATATAAGAGATGCTCAAATTAGTGCCACTTACTTCAACATATATATTCTGGTTTTGTTATTGTTGTTCACTACCACTTGTACCAGGATAAACTTGGGCACTGACATCACTGAAGGAGACAAAGAGAGTATTATGTGCAAGAATCTTTGCGTTGATGGCATGATAATAAACCTTCAATATCATTATGCTGTCTCCTCCTGATTTACATGATGGAAGTAGAGCTACTAAGTAGAATTAAAGTAGAATTAATAAGTAGAATTGTATTTCAATTCAAAGAAAAGTGAGCAATTCTGTTTATTTAAACTATAATCTGGAATCAATTTTTTTATGGATTAGAGGGGGGAAGAAATTTGACCCCTTAACACCTGTTTTGGGGACTCTACAAATGGTGGCATGCTTCCAATTTGCAGTGTGAAGTACTGGCATAGATGCAGAACAATTTAAGCGTATTCTCATAATGAGAATGTCTAATACTTGAACAGTCTTCAGAGTGTTTGAGTCATGCATCAATCAATATTCATTTTACACCAAAATGGTGATTGATTTACAGTATTCCAATAGGAGTATTTCAATAAGCCTTCTTTTCATAATCAATGCAGTTTCGTTATCGCTGGTCAATGTTTTGCAGAAGAAAGTGAGCATGTATTGATCTTAAACATTGACATAATATTGCTGCATACAGACATGAGCACCCTAATGAAGTCTCCTAGGTGTGTAGCATGTGAGAGAATGAGGAGGGTGAAGGCAAAGCAGGGAAATCTGATGAAAGATGGAGGCAAATGGGAAATGGTGTGACCAGTCAGGAAGTGCAGTCCAACAAGTGGGTAGTATATGGAATACATATCCTAAGTCCAGCTTGATGAAAAACAATACTTTTGGAGACTAGAGTTTCTCAAGAATGACCTTGAAACCCCTGAATATAGTTGACCCTTAACTGCCTTCTGTAGTAGTCTAGTGTGTGAGGTCATTGAACTCATTGCAGAGCTGCATTCATGTCCATGGGGCTGCTCTGCTTTACCTGTCTCCCACTGTCACTTTGCTTGCACCCCAACTTCTTTATAGATCCTAGCATGTGAAGTACGCAGCCCCTTAGCACTGCATTGTAATGTTGCCTGCGCTGTTGTCTGCACATGCACATTGTTCTGTCTCTCTCTCTCTCACTGCAATGCGAATACACCAGTTAAAGTCATCTCCTGCGTGCACGCTTTTATTTAATTGATATGTAGTTGTGCACAGACACAACAAATTGGTGACAAGGATGAACTTAAGTGTCAGAAAATATCACAAACTGCACCGACAGTTATGGGAGGAAACAGCAAGAGTTAAACAGCACGAGAAGGCAATCACAGACGCTAACAAAGGAGGAGGAGAAGATGGCGGCGCGACGGCAGTGCGCATGGCAACTTCGGTGGTGATGTCTGTTATCTGTCAAGTAGGGGACCATGCACAATTCTGATTTGATGGAGACAGACGTGAGAGCACGGAGGAACATCTGGAAAACTTCTGAAATGCCCGCTTCGCTGCCGCTGCTACTGTGTGGTAACCGGAATCTCCAGAGCAGAAGGCCCCGAAATCCTTGGCTTTGCATGTTTCAGCGGCCGGAATGAGGTCGAAGGCGCTCGGCAGAGGATGGCACTTGGGAGGCTGTATTGGAGAGGCTGGTCGGAAGCTTGAAGCTTTCGGACGGATGGACTCAGTGTTGACTGTGGTCGGCTGCTTCCAAGGCATCGGCAAGTTGACGGTGCCTGGAGGTTTATGGCAGGGAGTTTCTCCCTTTTGCCGCCTGCTATCGGGGACTCGGGAGTCGATCGACTCAGGGACTTTTGAGACTTTATTTAAAGTGCCCATGGTTTGTCCTTCATCAAATTATGGTATTGCTTTGCACTGCTGCAGCTATATGTTATAATTATGTGGTTCTGTCAGTGTTAGTCTTTGGTTTGTCCCATTTTCTGTGATATCACTCCAGAGAAACATTGTATCATTTCTTAATGCATTTATGCATTTCTAAATGACATTAAAAAGAGGACTGAGTGTTCTCATAATCTAATCTAAATGTGTGAGTATAGTGCATAGTAACAGAAAAAGAGGCACTGACTTTTAAGTGAAAATAATCGGACGATGGCTTCAGTTGGAAAATTTGACAAATTTGATAGTGCTAATGAAGGCTGGGAGTTGTATATCGAGAGGGTGGAACTGTATTGTAATGCAAACAACGTGGAGCAAAGGAAACCCCTACACTTCTTCGCCTAATGGGCCAAAGAACGTACAGAATCTTATGCAACCTAGAAATCCCAGCAAAGCCAGCAAGCAAGACATTTGTTGAAGATGTTACAATTTTACAAAATCACGTGAGCCCTAAACCACTGGTAATAGCTGAAAGGTTTAGATTTTGCACAAGAAACCAGTCAAAAGATGAAAGCCTTTCTGAATACATTGGAGAACTGCACAATCTTTCCCTGTGCTGTGACTTTAGAGGTGGACTTTCTGATGCATTAAGGGATAGGCTTTTATGTGGCATGCATCGTCAAAGCACGCAAACAAGGCTACTGGCAGAAAGAGACCTAACCTTAGAATGGGCATTGACAATTGCAATATCCTTAGAGACTGCAGCAAAGGATGCAACAGAACTACAGAAAAGGAGGTTAGAATGTGAAATGCACAAAATTTTCCTGAATGGTGAAAAAAGCCAAAAAATGTTGTCGATGTCGCAAATCCTCCCATGATGCAAATGACTGTTGGCTCAAAGAAAAAGTCTGCAGAAGTGTCACAGACAAGGTCACATAGAGAGAGTGTGCAAGACAGACAAAAAGCACAACTGAGTGAAAAGGTTCAAACACAAAACTAAGCAAATGCATAAAGTTACTGAATGTAAAACAAAATCAGACAACATAGAGTCTGACATAGGTGAGCTGTCATGCCTAGAACTGCATAGTATACCTAAAGCATATCGCAATATAATATGGATCACAAAAGTTGTGTCTGGTGTAAAACTGAAATTGGAGCTCAATTCAGGGTCAGTTTTGTCTATAATTTCGGAGGCTGATTACAACGGACTGTTTTCTAAGATACCATTAGAGAAGACCTCAGTGATGCTAAAGACTTATATAGGTGGAAAATTGTCTCCCAAAAGCAAACTCAAAGCAAATGTGATGTATGAAGGCTAAAAAAAATAGAGTTACAGCTTTATGTATTGAAAAGTGGAGGATCAGTTCTTTTTTGATGAGAATAGTTGAAAAAAATCCAACTAGTCTGGTGCACAACCAAAGCTCTCAGTGTGAGATCAACAGGCAACGGCGGCCCAAATGGTAGCACTAACCAAGACTGGCACAGCTGCTTAAGGCTAATAAGAAGGTGTTTGAGAAGGGGATTGGTAAACTCAAAGGCATGAAGGCCAGAATTGAACTGGATGAAGCAGCAACACCAAGATTCCATATAGCGTGTCCAGTGCTTTATGTACTATGTCCTGAAGTAGATGCTGAACTTCAGAGCTGGGAGGCATCTGGAATTCTCTCCAAGGTTGAGTGGAATGATTGGGCCACACCCATTGTCCTGATGTTCAAGAAAGGGAAGGTCAGAGCTGTTCACTTATATGGAGATTTCAAGATGAGCATCAACCCTGTGCTGTGTACTGTACAGTATCCCCTGCCACAAATAGAAGATATTTTTTCATCCTTGGCAGGCAGAGAGTGATTTCCAAGATTGACTTGTCACAAATCTATCTGCAAATGGAGATTGAGGAGTCAAGCAGGAAGTTCCTCACAGTCAAAACTCACAAGGGACTGTTCCAGTATAATTGTCTCGTCTTTGGCATCGCATCAACCCCAACAATTTGGCAAAGAGTAATGGACTAAGTGCTCCAAGATATCCCAAGAACACAATATTACCTTGATGACATCATCATGACTGGCAAAATTGATGAAGAGCACCTCCAGAACCTTGGTAAAATGTTTATTAGCCTGAGTGAGTATGGTCTGCGTGCAAAGAGAGAGAAATGTGAGTTTTTTCATGAATGAAATCTCATATTATGGACATTTCATTGACAAGCATGGTGTACATAAGTCACAAGAGAAGAATGAAGCAGTGCTACAGGCTCCCAATCTGGAAAATGTGTCACAACTCAGGTCATACCTGGGCCTTGTAAACTAAATGTATAACAAATATCTGAGGTGACCGATATTGATCCAGTTGTTAAGGCAAAATCTCTGTTCAGCTTGCTGCTCCATGAGGTTTTTATCATCTCCATGCTGAACATGGGTTGTGAGCTGCTCACCCATTATGACCCATACCTACCCATCAGAATGGCATTGGAGCTATTTTGTCACACATTATGAAAGATGGATCTGAATGCCTGATTGCATTTGCTTCAAGGTTACTGATGAGCCAGAGTACAACTAAACACATTGATGAAGATAGAGCCGTAGATGTAGTGTATATGGATTTTGGCAAGGCATTTGATAAGGTACCCCATGCAAGGCTTATTGAGAAAGTGAGGAGGCATGGGATCCAAGGGGACATTGCTTTGTGGATCCAGAACTGGCTTGCCCATAGAAGGCAAAGAGTGGTTGTAGACGGGTCATATTCTGCATGGAGGTTGATCACCAGTGGTGTGCCTCAGGGATCTGTTCTGGGACCTCTACTCTTCGTGATTTTTATAAATGACCTGGATGAGGAAGTGGAGGGATGGGTTAGTAAGTTTGCTGATGACACAAAGGTTGGAGGTGTTGTGGATAGTGTGGAGGGCTGTCAGAAGTTACAGCGGTACATTGATAGGATGCAAAACTGGGCTGAGAAATGGCAGATGGAGTTCAACCCAGATAAGTGTGAGGTGGTTCATTTTGGTATAGTCAAATATAATACAGAATACTGTATTAATGGTAAGACTCTTGGCAGTGTGGAGGATCAGAGGGATCTTGGGGTCCGAGTCAATTGGACACTCAAAGCTGATACGCAGGTTGACTCTGTGGTTAAGAAGGCATATGGTGCATTGGCCTTCATCAATCACAGGATTGAGTTTAAGAGCCGAGAGGTAATGTTGCAGCTATATAAGACCCTGGTCAGACCCCACTTGGAGTACTGTGCTCAGTTCTGGTCACCTCACTACAGGAAGGACGTGGAAACCATAGAAAGGGTGCAGAGGAGATTTACAAGGATGTTGCCTGGATTGGGGAGCATGCCTTATGAGAATAGTTTGAATGAACTCGGTCTTTTCTCCTTGGAGTGATGGAGGATGAGAGGTGACCTGATAGAGGAATACAAGATAATGAGAGGCATTGATCATGTGAATAGTCAGAGACTTTTCCCTAGGGCTGAAATGGCTAGCACAAGTGAGCACAGTTTTAAGGTGCTTGGATGTATGTACAGGGGAGATATCAGGGGTAAGTTTTTTACGCAGAGAGTGGTGAGTGTGTGGAATGAGCTGCTGGCAGTGGCAGTGGAGGCGGATACGATAAGGTCTTTTAAGAGACCCCTGGATGTGTTCCACACAGCAGACATCTATGAAATTACCATGCAAGGATGGCCAGCTCATGATAACCCTATGCTTCTAGTGTTCTCAGTGAGGCGTGACCAGTATGTCAAAGAACGCTGATGTGTTGATCTCATGTTGTGGTTCCTTCTAAACTGTGCACCAGAGTGTTAGAAAACCTGCATGAAGGACACATGGGTACGGTCAAGATGAAGAGTCTTACTTGGAGCTACAAGTGGTGGCTAGGAGTAGGTAGACAGATTGAAGACTTGGCCAAAAGCTGTTGGGGATACCATAAAGTTCAAATTGCACCCCCACAAGCACTGTTACACCCGTGCTAGAGACCGTCTTCACCATGGTAAAGAGTACAGATTGACTTTGCTGGGCCATTCATGGACTCCATGTTTCTGATTGCTGTGGATGTTCATTTGAAGTGGCCGGAGGTTATACCAATGAAGTCAACCACCTCAGCAAAGTCTGTCTCTACACTGAAGACTATCTTTGCCAAAAGTGGCTTGCCAGAACAAAGTGTGAGTGAGAACGGATCAGAATACACGTCACAAGAATTCTGACTGTCCATGAAGAAAAATGGCATCAGACATTTCAAGTCAGCTCCTCACCACTCAGCAATGAATGGGTTAGCTGAAAAGTTTATCCAAACCTTTGAGGTCCATTAAAGCACTGCACTAGAGGAGGACATTTCTCTACAGCGCAAGGTGGACAACTTCCTTTTTTGTGTATTGGAACTCTGTTCATGTGCAATGCTGTCCAACCATGTGCAAACATCTGCGATGCTGTTCATGAGCAGAAATCTGAGAACTCGCATAGACTTCCTGAAACCAGACCTCCAGAGTGAAGTACAGAATAAACAGTTCAGCCAGTTGCCAAGAAAAGCAGCAAGGAGCTTCAAGATTGGACAGGAAGTCCTGGCACTGAGAAGACAAGTAGACACCTGGTAGGATAGCTACAAGAACTGGATATACACAGTGGATGTTGGAGATCAGACATGGAGGCATCATGTGGACAAGATACTGGATGCTCAATCGAAGAACACAGGAGTCAAATGCATCCAACAAGATGGACACATTATAGTCACTGGACTTACCTCTCAGTGATGATGTCACAGTCAGCAACGTGACACTGGAATTGTGACAACGTTGTCTTAGACAAGACACCTGCCAAACCTGACGCAACTCCACAGGTCCAGAGGCATGACGAGAACATTATCCTTGAGAAGACACCTGCCAAACCAACCTGATGCCACTCCATAGGACCAGAGGTGCTATCCTGAAAGAAACAGAGCGCCACCCAAAAGACTGAACCTTTAGAACTGTGAAGTTAGTTATGGACTGTTATTGTGAAAGCAAGTTTATTTGAAACATGAGAATTAGAACCAAGAATAGGCCATTCAGCCCTCGATACCTGCTCTGCCATTTAATAACATGATGTTCGATCCTTTATCACAGTGACTCTTTCCTTCACCAACCCTATATTCCTACATACCTTCTTACAAACAACCATTGAGTATATAAACTGGCCTGCACAACCCTGGCTCTACCTCAGCAGCAGAACACTGTAGAATGAAATATGTTTTTGTGAAAGGGAAGTTGAATGTTTTGTACATATACAGTTTTATGTTGCATTAATCTAAATGGGGGAGGAAGTGTAATGTATGGATCTATTTCTTTTACAGCAATCACACCTCCCCTTAGCACTGCCTATTGATCTGTTGTCTACACTTGCGCATTGTTCTCTCTCTCTCTCTCTCTCATTGCAATGTGAGTGAATACACCAGTTAAAGCCATCTCCAACCTGTGTGCTTTTATTTAATTGACATGCAGTTGTGTACAGATAAACAGACTCCTTGCAGATGACATTGACATTGAACTCTGAACTCTGATGTTCCAAGCAGTAACAGCATGGCGCTGGCCACTACGCAATGCGGCACTGATTTATGATTGTATTAGAGTTCCAGTTGAATGCTAACTTTAAAAGCCATTCCTAAGTGCGATTTAGCATTTATCTGGTAAGCAAGTTTTGATATTAAGCATCACTATCATTAATGATATGGAATCAAGATGGAGCCAATCATCATTGGCATAGCCAAATTAAATAACATGGAGCATCCAACTTACTTTTTAACCCAAACTTTGATGCTTTTGAAAATTAAATTGCTGGAAGAAAATATGCAATGATCCAAATATATAACAAATATCTTAGGTGAATGATATTGACCTATTTGTTACAGCAAAATCTCTGTTCAGCTCACTGCTCTAAGAGGTTTTTATCATCTCTGTGCTGAATTTGGGTTGTGGATTGCAACTAACAGGCTCCTAGACCAGCTGCACCAATGATCTGGCTTCATGGCTGTGGACTCACTTTTGTGATCTTCAATTCTGAGTGTTATTTGTTTACTTTTTATTGTTTGCATGATTTGCTCTTTTTTTCACACATTTGGTATTTGATGGTCTCTTTTAATTAGTTCTATTAGGTTTCTTTGTTTTTGTGGCTGCCTGTAAGAAGATGAATTTCAAGGTTGTACATAGTATATGTACTTTGATAATAAATGTATAAGACCATAAGATCTAGGAGCAGAAATAGGCCATTTGGCCCACTGAGACTGCTCGGCCATTCAATCATGGGCTGATCCAATTCTTCCAGTCATCACCACTCCTCTGCCTTCTCCCCATACCCTTTGATGCCCTGGCTAATCAAGAACCTGTCTATCTCTACCTCAAATGCACCCAATGACTTGGCCTCCACAGCCACTCATGGCAACAAATTCCATAGATTTACCACCCTCTGACTAAAGTAATTTCTCCGCATCTCAGTTCTAAATGGACGTCCTTCAATCCTGAAGTCGTACCCTCTCGTCCTAGACTCCCCTAACATGGGAAACAACTTTGCCAAATCTAATCTGTTCAGGCCTTTTAACATTCCGAATGTTTCTATGAGATCCCCCCTCATTCTCCTGAATTCCAGGGAATGTAGTCCAAGAGCTGCCAGACGTTCCTCATATGGTAACCTTTTCATTCCACGAATCATTCTTGTGAATCTTCTCTGAACTCTCTCCAATGTCAATATATCCTTTCTAAAATAAGGAGGCCAAAACTGCACACAGTACTCCAAGTGTGGTCTCACGAGTGCCTTATAGAGCCTCAACATCACATCCCTGCTGTTATATTCTACACCTCTAGAAATGAATGCCAACATTGCATTTGCCTTCTTCACCACCGGCTCAGCCTGAGGTTAACCTTTAGGGTATCCTGCACAAGGACTCCCAAGTCCCTTTGCATCTCTGCATTTTGAGTTCTCTCCCCATCTAAGTAATAGTCTGCCTGTTTATTTCTTCCACCAAAGTGCATGATCATACACTTTCCAAAATTGTATTTCATTTGCCACTTCTTTGCCTATTCCCCTAAACCATCTAAGTCTCTCTGTTTCCTCAACACTACACACTCCTCCACCTACCTTTGTATCATCAGCAAATTTACCCACAAATCCATTAATCCCATAGTCCAAATCATTGACATACATCGTAAAAATCAGCGGTCCCAACACCGACCCCTGTAGAACTCCACTGGTAACCAGCAGCCAGCCAGAATAGGATCCCTTTCTTCCCGCTCTCTGTTTTCTGCCAATCAGCCAATGCTCCAGCCATGCTAGTAAACCCTCTGTAATTCCATGGGCTCTTATCTTTCTAAGCAGCCTCATGTGCGGCACTTTGCCAAAGGCCTTCTGAAAATCCAAGTACAACACATCTACTGCATCTCCTTTGTCTACCCTGCTTGTTATTTCCTCAAAAAATTGCAGTAGGTTTGTCAAGCAGGATTTTCCTTTTAGGAAACCATGCTGGCTTTGGCCTATCTTGTTATGTGCCTCCAGGTTTTCCATAATCTCATCCCTAACAATCGATTCCAACAACTTCCCAACCACTGATGTCAGGCCAACAGATCTATAGTTTCCTTTCTGCTGCCTCCCACCCTTCTTAAATAGCGGAGTAACATTTTCAATTTTCCAGTCAAGCGGTACAATGCCAGAATCTATCGATTCTTGAAAGATCATTGTTAATGCCTCCACAATCTCTCCAGCTACTTCCTTCAGAACTCAAGGCTGCATTCTATCAGGTCCAGGAGATTTCTCCACCCTCAGAAGATTAAGCTTCCTGAGCACCTTCTCAGTCATAATTTTCACTGCACATACTTCACTTCCCTGACACTCTTGAATGTCCAGTATTCCGCAGATGTCTTCCACCATGAAGACTGATGCAAAATATGCATTCAGTTCCTTTTCCATCTCTGCATCTCTCATTACAATATCTCCAGTGTCATCTTCTATTGGTCCTACATCTACCCTCAACTCTCTTTTACCCTTTATATACTTAAAAAAGCTTTTAGTATCTTCTTTGATATTAGTCGCCAGCTTCCTTTCATAATTCATTGCTTCCTTCCTAATGACCTTCTTAGTTTCCTTCTGCAAGTTTTTAAAAGCTTCCCAATCCTCTATCTTCCCACCAGCTTTGGCTTCCTTGTATGCCCTCTCTTTTGCTTTTACTTTGGCTCTGACTTGTCAGCCACTGTAGTGTCCTTCTTCCATTCGAAAATTTCTTCTTATTTGGAATATATCTGTCTTGCACTTGGAATTTAGTTTCTCTTTCTCAAATTTCAAAGTGAACTCGATCATATTGTGATCACTGTTCCCTAAGGGCTCCTTAACCTTGAGCTCTCTTATCACCTCTGGATCATTGCACAACACGCAATCTAGCACAGCCGATCCCTTAGCGGCCTCAACAACAAGCTGTTCTGAAAAACCATCCTTTAGACATTCTACAAATTCTCTTTCCTGAGGTCCAGTACTGGCCTGGTTTTCCCAATCCACTTTCTTGTTAAAATTCCCAATATATATCATGACATTGCCCTTCTGACAGGCCTTTTCTATTTCCTGCTGTAATTTGTAATCCACATTCCGGCTGCTGTTTGGAGGCCTGTATACAACTGCCATTAGTGTCCTTTTACCCTTGCCATTTCTTAACTCTACCCATAGGGACTCTACACCTTCCGATCCTATGTCATCCCTTTCTAATGATTTAATATTATTTCTTAAACACAGGCCACACCACCCCCTCTGCCTACTAACCTTTCTTTCCTTAGACATACAACTCCCAATGGCAGCCAAGTTTCAGAGATGGCCACAACACCATACTTGTCAATCTGTAGCTGAATTTCAAGATCATCCATTTTATTTCTTATGCTGCGTGCATTCAAATACAACACTTTCTGTTTTAACTGCATCATGCCTCTATTGCCCTGTAACTCATCCCAGTGGCTGTGATTATGCCTCATCTCCTGCCTGTCCTTTCTATCATCTCTGTTGCACGCTATCTTTGATTTATTTCTGTTTTCCCCTTCTTCAGCCCTGTCACTCCAGTTCCCATCCCCCTGCCAAATTAGTTTAAACCCTCTTTTACACTTCTCTGGGTTGAACTCCATCTGCCACTTCTCAGCCCACTTCTGCATCTTATCAATGTCTCTTTGCAAACTTTGACAATCCTCTACACTATCTACAACACCACCAACCTTTGTGTCATCTGCAAACTTGCCAACCCACCCCTCTACCCTCACATCCAGGTCGTTAATAAAAATCACGAAAAGTAGAGGTCCCAGAACAGATCTTTGTGGGACACCACTAGTCACAATCCTTCTGACTTTCTGAATAAGCTGACCGTGTGGTACCTTGTCAAATCCATGTAGATCACATCCACTGCACTACCCTCATCTAATGCCTGGTCACCTCCTCAAAGAACTCTATCAGGCTTGTTAGACATGATCTGCCCTTCACAAACCCATGCTGACTGTCCCTGATCAGACCATGATTCTCTAAATGCCCAGAGATCCTATCTCTAAGAATCTTTTCCAACAGCTTTCCCACCACAGATGTAAGGTTCACTGGTCTATAATTACCCAGACTATCCCTACTACCTTTTTTGAACAAGGGGACAACATTAGCCTCCCTCCAGTCCTCCGGTACCATTCCCGTGGACAACGAGGACATAAAGATCCTAGCCAGAGGCTCAGCAATCTCTTCCCTCGCCTCATGGAGCAGTCTGGGGAATATTCCGCCAGGCCCCGGGGACTTATCCGTCCTAATGTATTTTAACAACTCTAACACCTCCTCTTCCTTAATATCAATATGCTCCAGAACATCAACCTCACTCATATTGTCCTCACCATCATCAAGTTCCCTTTCATTGGTGAATACCGAAGAGAAGTATTCATTGAGGACCTCGCTCACTTCCACAGCTTCCAGGCACATCTTCCCACCTTTATCTCTAATTGGTCCTACCTTCACTCCTGTCATCCTTCTGTTCTTCACATAATTGAAGAATGCCTTGGGGTTTTCCTTTACCCTGCTCGCCAAGGCCTTCTCATGCCCCCTTCTTGCTCTTCTCAGCCCCTTCTTAAGCTCCTTTCTTGCTTCCCTCTATTCTTCAATAGACCCATCTGATCCTTGCTTCCTAAACCTCATGTATGTTGCCTTCTTCCGCCTGACTAGATTTTCTACCTCACTTGTCACCCATGGTTTCTTCACCCTACTATTCTTTATCTTCGTCACCGGGACAAATTTATCCTTAACATCCTGCAAGAGATCTCTAACCATTGACCACATGCCCATAGTACATTTCCCTGCAAAGACATCATCCCAATTCACACCCGCAAGTTCTAGCCTTATAGCCTCATAATTTTCCCTTCCCCAATTAAAAATTTTCCTGTCCTTTCTGATTCTATCCTTTTCCATGATAATGCTAAAGGCCAGGGAGCCTTTAGCATTATGATCCATGTTAACAAACTTCTCAATTTCCTAGTGACGGGTCTACACCTAATGAAATCAATTATCGTTCAAAGGAAGTCTTTGTCCATACCACCATAAATTGGAACTTGAATCTCCACACATTGATCATTGCAGGACAGTCTCAAGAGAACAGAAACACAGCAAACTATATTCTTGAATATATCAGAGATTGCAGATACTGGAATCTGGATCAACCAGCAAGATGCTGGAGGGACTCGTTGGGTCAGCCAGCAAGACTAACAAATGATCTTGACCTGAAATGTCAGCTGTCCATTTCGATGCCTGACCTGTTGAGTTCTTCCAGCATCTCATTTGATTTGAAGAGATACCATGCTGACATCAGAACTCTCCTTTGGATAACTTCAGAATTGACTGCAGACTGGCCAAGCACACCCCAAAGGTGCTAAAGTTAATAGAAAATGTTTTTAACAGTGGCTGAGCTACTCATGAGTAAACACATCAGTGATGATACTGCTGACAGTGTTGCACAACAGGACGTTGCTGCTGATAGTCTTCCACGAAAGGAAGTTTCTGTTGACAGAGCTCCACAACAGGAAGTTTGAGAGAGACAGAGCTCCACAGCAAGAAGTTTGGAAGAGGCAGTGCTAGCAATTTCAGGAGGCTGATTTACTGTTGTGGCAGGAAGACATGTCCATCTGCTAAGACCCTATTTCCCAAGGGGGCACCAACATTTCCACATTCTGCCTGGACCAAACTATCTGCATTATATTTGCAGATTCACGTCTCTAAGTGTAGCCTGCAATCACAAAGGCATGTGGAAATTAGCAGGAACAGCATCAGTCTTGATCTCCAGCCAAGAATGTTCCCTATATGGAGGTCAAATTCTTAGCCATTCCAGGCAGATGAAGGGGAGCTGGACAACTTGCAGCTAATTGCAGTATTGGCACCAGACCAGAGCTTTCTACTCGTATGGAATAGATCATTTTTTAGATGTAACAAGGAGAAATTGGTGTCTCGGGTACCGGGCTTTGCACACATAGGTGACTTCCCATCAGTATGGGTATATCCATAGACTGCATTCCTGTGGCTATTAAGTCTTTGATTAGCTACCCAGATAATTTCATGAACAGGAAGAGTTTCCACTCTCTGTGTGTCAGCTACTTCTGGGTCATAAGAATAATGTTTTAACATGTTTCCTGATAATTTCCATGCCTTCTTTACCCTGAAGGAGTCCACACCAGCAGAAACTTAGAGAGGTTCACTCTGCCTTGACATATGGATCCTGAGGTCTTTGAGGACAAATGCTACATTCTATTTTCATGGCTTCTCACACCAGTTTGTACTACACCCACTAGCTGAGCTGAGATACAATGAGAAGTCTTCTTTATTCAGTATGGATAAACAGTGAAAGCTTTGGACTCTTTTTTGAAATTGAGCATGCCCAATGTACAAACTTGTAGCTGGTTGCGTGATTGAATCACATGAGAGACTGCAGTGGGAAGCAAGTTGGAGTCGGTCCCTTTGTGAGGGGGAAGACATCAATAACCCGCACCTATACAGCAGCTGACTTCTCAGCGAACTGGAGTGACAAGTCTGTAACACACTACTCTGCAGCCTGCAGAAACAAAACTGAGACTGGTGAAAGATCCAAATCACAGATGCCTGATTACAGGTTTTGACGTTATGCTGAGAACATCATAATCTTTTCCCCCTTTTTCTCCACTCTTCCCTCCTGCTCCTATATCCATTACAACCCTGTCTGCTCCTCTATCCCCTTCCTTACGTATTGTTTTGGTGAGAGAGGATGGTGCACCTCTCCCTATATCTGAGAGATAAACTAAAGATAAGATGGTTGTGCTTATGGCCAAAACACGGTGATACAATAGCACACAGAATGATGAGGACGTACTGTATATTGAAATACTTTCATAGAGGATGTACTAATGGCAATAAAACATGAATTTTCCTTGCAGGTTTAGTGTAGCCCTGGCTTGAGCGGTAGTTTGCAGCTTGGTACCCCTCTGTCCATGAGAAGAACTTTATTTTATTGAGATACAGCATGGAATTGGCCCTTCCAGCCCTTCGAGCTGCACCACCCAGCAATCCCCGATTTATTCCTAGCCTAGTCACGGGACAATTTACAATGACCAATTCAATTGGCATGTCTTTGGACTGTGGGAGGAAACCAGAACTGGAGAAATCCCACATGATCACGGGGAAACAAACAGGCAGTGGTGGGAATTGAACCCCGGGTGGCCTGAACTGTAAAGCATTGTACTACAACTACGCTACTGTGTCGCGCCAAGAGACCAAGAATGATTTTGTCTGGCCCAGTGCAACATTGCACATGAGTGGGGCCGACAATTCAGGCGGCTTCTTTCCAATTCATTGCTGTGTATCATAAATATGCTCTTGAATGACTGTTTCATTGCCCTGGAGAAGGTGTGGGTGTGGAAGAGTCAAATGGCAATGATGTTTCAGGATGGGAGTTTTGTAGGAGAAGGAGGAATTCGAAGGTTGAGAATGGAGTAAGAACTTGTGCAGCTGAACTTGTATGTGTGTATATATGTGTTTTTTCTGTATGTATTTATGCTTTCACCATAGAACCATAGAACCATAGAAACTACAGCACAGAAACAGGCCCTTTGGCCCTTCTTGGCTGTGCCGAACCATTTTCTGCCTAGTCCCACTGACCTGCACACGGACCATATCCCTCCATACACCTCCCATCCATGTATCTGTCCAATTTATTCTTAAATGTTAAAAAAGAACCCGCATTTACCACCTCGTCTGGCTCCTCTGGTTTTTTTCTCCCCTTGCCTCAGTGGAAAAAGCCTGCTTGCATTCACCCTATCTATACCCATCATAATTTTATATATTTCTATCAAATCTCCCCTCATTCTTCTACGCTCCAGGGAGTAAAGTCCTAACCTATTCAACCTTTCTCTGTAACTGAGTTCCTTAAGTCCCAGCAACATCCTTGTAAACCTTCTCTGCACTCTTTCAACCTTATTTATATCCTTCCTGTAATTTGGTGACCAAAACTGAACACAATACTCCAGATTCGGCCTCACCAATGCCTTATACAACCTCATCATAATGTTCCAGCTCTTATACTCAATACTTCGATTAATAAAGGCCAATGTACCAAAAGCTCTCTTTATGACCCTATCTACCTGTGACGCCACTTTTAGGGAATTTTGTATCTGTATTCCCAGATCCATCTGTTCCACTGCACTCCTCAGTGCCTTACCATTAACCCTGTATGTTCTACCTTGGTTTGTCCTTCCAACGTGCAATACCTTACACTTGTCAGTATTAAACTCCATCTGCCATTTTTCAGCCCATTTTTCCAGCTGGTCCAAGTCCCTCTGCAGGCTCTGAAAACCTTCCTCACTGTCTACTACACCTCCAATCTTTGTATCATCAGCAAACTTGCTGATCCAATTTACCACATTATCATCCAGATCATTGATATAGATGACAAATAACAATGGACCCAGCACTGATTCCTGTGGCACACCACTAGTCACAGGCCTCCACCCAGAGAAGCAATTCTCTACCACCACTCTCTGGCTTCTTCCATCGAGCCAATGTCTAATCCAATTTACCACCTCCCCATGTATACCTCGCGACTGAATTTTCCTAACTAACCTCCTATGCGGGACCTTGTCAAAGGCCTTACTGAAGTCCATGTAGACAATATCCACTGCCTTCCCTTCATCCACTTTCCTGGTAACCTCCTCGAAAAACTCCCAACAGATTGGTCAAACATGACCTACCACGCACAAGGCCATGTTGACTCTCCCTAATAAGCCCCTGTCTATCCAAATGCTTGTAGATTCTGTCTCTTAGTACTCCCTCCAATATCTTACCTACTACTGACGTTAAACTCACCGGCCTATAATTTCCCGGATTACTTTTCCATCCTTTTTTAAACAACGGAACAACATGAGCCACTCTCCAATCCTCCGGCACTTCACCCGTAGACTGTGACATTTTAAATATTTCTGCCAGGGCCCCCGCAATTTCAACACTAGTCTCCTTCAAGGTCCGAAGGAACACTCTGTTAGGTCCCGGGGATTTATCCACTTTAATTTTCCTCAAGACAGCAAGCACCTCCTCCTTTTCAATCTGTACAGTTTCCATGGTCTCACTACTTGATTCCCTCAATTCCATAGATTTCATGCCAGCTTCCTTAGTAAATACAGATGCAAAAAACCTATTTAAGATCTCCCCCATTTCCTTTGGTTCCGCACAAAGCCGACCACTCTAATCTTCAAGAGGACCAATTTTATCCCTTACAATCCTTTTGCTCTTAATATACTTGTAAAAGCTCTTTGGATTATCCTTCACTTTGACTGCCAAGGCAACCTCATGTCTTCTTTTAGCCCTCCTGATTTCTTTCTTAAGTATTTTCTTGTACTTCTTATACTCCTCAAGCACCTGATTTACCCCCTGTTTCCTATACATTTCATATACCTCCCTCTTCTTCTTTATCAGAGTTGCAATATCCCTTGAGAACCAAGGTTCCTTATTCCTATTCAATTTGCCTTTAATCCTGACAGGAACATACAAACTCTGCACTCTCAAAATTTCCCCTTTGAAGGCTTCCCACCTACCAATCACATCTTTGCCAGAGAACAACCTGTCCCAATCCACGCTTTTTAGATCCTTTCTCATTTCTTCAAATTTGGCCTTCTTCCATTTCAGAACCTCAACCCTAGGACCAGATCTATCCTTGTCCATGATCAAATTGAAACTAATGGTGTTATGATCACTGGAACCAAAGTGCTCCCCTACACAGACTTCTGTCACTTGCCCTAATTCGTTTCCTAACAGGAGATCCAATATTGCATCCCCTCTAGTTGGTCCCTCTATATATTGATTTAGAAAACTTTCCTGAACACATTTTACAAACTCTAAACCATCTAGACCCCTAACAGTATGGGAGTCCCAATCAATGTGTGGAAGATTAAAATCCCCTACCACCACAACCTTATGTTTTCTGCAGTTGCCTGCTATCTCTCTGCAGATTTGCTCTTCCAAGTCTCGTTGACTATTGGGTGGTCTGTAATACAATCCCACTAATGTGGCCATACCTTTCCTGTTTCTCAGCTCCACCCATAAGGACTCAGTAGACAAGCCCTGTAATCTGTCCTGCCTGAGCACTGCTGTAATATTTTCCCTAACAAGCAATGCTACTCCCCCACCTTTCATTCCTCTGCCTCGATCACATCTGAAACATCGGAACCCTGGAATATTAAGCTGCCAGTCCTGCCCCTCCTGTAGCCAAGTTTCACTAATTGCTACAACATTATAATTCTACGTGTCAATCCACAGCCTCAACTCATCCGCCTTCCCCGCAATACTCCTAGCATTGAAATATATACACCTCAGAAGATTTTTACCACCACTCACAACCTTTCTATCAGCGGATTTGCTTAAACTTTCAACATCATTTATTTTCACCCCAGCCACACTGTCAGCTCTGGCACTCTGGTTCCCATCCCCCTGCAAATCTAGTTTAAAGCCTCCCCAATAACACTAACAAACCTCCCTGAAAGGATATTGGTCCCCCTGTGGTTCAAGTGTAACCCGTCTCTCTTGTACAGGTCCCACCTGCCCCAGAAAAGGTCCCAATGATCCTGAAATCTGAAACCCTGCCCCCTACACCAGTTCCTCAGCCACCTGTTCCTCCTCCAGAGCATCCTATTCCTACCCTCACTGGCACCTAGCACAGGTAGCAATCCTGAGATTACCACCCTTGAGGTCCTGCTTTTCAACTTCCTACCAAGCTCTCTATACTCACTGTCCAGGACCTCTTCACTCTTCCTTGCTATGTCATTGGTACCGATGTGCACCACGACATCTGGCTGGTCACCCTCCCACTTCAGAATGTCATGCAATCGATCAGAGACATCCTTGACCCTGGCACCTGGGAGGCAACAAACCATCCTGGATTCTCTGTCACGACCACAGAACCTTCTATCTGCACCTCTAACTATCGAGTCCCCTATCACTGCTGCTCTCCTCTTTTCCCTCCTCCCTTCTGCACTGCAGAGCCAGACTCAGTGCCAGAGATCCGGCTACTGCAGCTAGTCCCAGGTAAGTCATCCCTCCCAACAGTATCCAATGCAGTATACTTGTTATTGAGGGGAATGGCCACAGGGGAACCCTGCTCTGCCTGCCCTTTCCTCTTCCCTCGCCTGACAGTGACCCAATTTCCTGTCCTCTGCTCCTTTGGCGTAACTACCTCCCTGTAGCTACTATCTATAATCTCCTCATTCTCCCAAATGTTCCGCAGGTCATCCAGCTCCTGCTCCAGTTCCCTAACACGATGAATGTGTCAGCATTAGACAGCAATGCTTTGAGTGGTGTGGAGAACATTATGTCGTATTAAATGAGGTTATTCCAACATTGCTCCTGTATGTATTCCGAGAGGGGAAATGACCACCCTCGGTCATGGTCAAGTTAACCTGACCCGGATGAGTTTCCGGAACCTTAGTGCACCGGCATGGGTCTTGTTCATTGGACACTTTAGTTTTGCTTTCTGTGACTTGTGGAATTTTCTGCTTCTTCCCTGCAGCATGCATCTTCTATGCAGCATTTATTATGCATGCTGCTGTTGTTTGGCTGCCATGGGGAATGGTGCCCTTTTGACACCATTCTCGCATCTTTTTAATTTAAAAATATACTTTATTTGTAACAAAGAACACAAGAAGTACAGCGGGAACACGGCATTCTCTACTTTCATTGCACTATCAAACCAAAACATTCCCTTACAATTTGTCAATGCCACTCATGTTTTCTCCTTAAGAAGTACTCCCATGAAGGATTTGACAAGTTGTTACACAGAAACCAGCCCTGCGGTGTCCAGTGACAAGAACACTTCCCTTACACTGGATGATTTGAGGCAGATCGAAGTGCATCTTTCACTGCATGAATCCCTGAGAAGACCATAAAACCATAGGACTATAAGATATAGGATCAGAATTAGGCCATTCGGCTCATGGGGTCTGCTCCCCCATTTCATCATGGCTGATCCATTTCCTTCTCAGCCCCATTCTCCTGCCTTCTCCCCGTAATCTTTCCCGCCCTGACTGATCAAGAACATATCAACCTCTGACTTAAATATACCCAATGACCTGGCTTCCCCACAGCCATATGTGGCAGCAAATTCCACAGATCCACCATACTCTGGCTCAAGAAATTCATCCTTATCTCTATTCTAAATGGACGGCCCTCTATTCTGAGTCTATGCCCTCTGGTCCTAGACTAGGAAACATTCTCTCCACATCCACTCTATCAAAGCCTTTCAACATTCGGTAATTTTCAGATATCCCCCCCCCCCACCTCATTTGTCTAAATTGCGGTGAGTACAAGCCCAGAGCCATCAGTCGCTCCTCATATGATAAGCCTTTCCTTCCCAGAATCGTTATCATGAACCTCTTCTGCACCCTCTCCAAGGTCAGCACACCTTTTCGTAAATAAGGGGCACAAAACTGCTCACAATACTCTAAGTGAAGCCTCACCAGTATCTTATAAAGCCTCAGAATTACATCTTTGCTTTTATATTCTTGTCCTCTTGAAATGAATGCTAACATTGCATGTGCCTTCCTCTCCACTGACTCAACCTACAAATTAAACTTCATGGAGTCCTGCATGACAACTCCAAAGTCCCTTTGCAACTCAGACTATATTTTAAATGGGGAAAAAATTCAAAAATCTATGCTTTTATTTCTTCTACCAAAGTGCATAACCATACATGTCCTGGCACTGTATTCCATTTACCACTTCTTTGCCCATTCTCCCGATCTGTCCTTAGAAACATAGAAAACCTACAGTACTTTAGAAATTACCGAGGGTTACCCATAGCCCTCTATTTTCCTAAGCTCCATGTACCTATCCAGGAGTCTCTTAAAAGACCCTATCCTTCTGTAGCTTCTCTACTTCCTCAACACTACTTGTACCCCCTACCTTGGTATCAGCTGCAAACTTGGCCACAAAGCCATTAATTCCATCATACAAATCATTGACATACAACATAAAAAGAAATGGTTCCAAAACTGACCCCTGTGAAACACCACTAGTCACTGGCAGTCAGCGAGAAAAAGCTTCCTTTATTCCCACTCATTGCCTCCTCCCAATCAGCTAATGCTCTATCCATGCTAGTACATCTCATGTAATACCATGGGCTCTTATCTTGTTAAGCCGCCTCATGTGTGTTATCCTGTCAAATGCCTTCTGAAATTCCAAGTACATAACATCCACTAATTCTCCTTTGTCTATTTCGCTTGTTATTTCCTCAAAGAATTCCAACAGATTTGTCAGGCAAGATTTTCCCTTGAGGAAACTATGCTGACTACAGCTGATTTTATCATGTGCCTCCAAGTACCCTGAAACCTCATCCTTAGCAATCAACTCCAACATCTTCCCAACCACTGAGGTCAGACTAATTTCCTTTCTTCTGTGTCTTTCCCTCCTTAAAGAGTGTAGTGACATTTACAATTTTCCAGTCCTCTGGAACCCTTCCAGAATCTAGTGGTGATTCTTGAAAGATAATTACTAATGCCGCCACAATCCGTTCAGCCACCTCTTTCGGAATTATTGGGTGTAGACCATCTGGTTCAGGTGACTTACTCTACCTTCAGACCTTCAGTTTTACAAGCAGCTTTGACCTTGTTATAGCAATTGCACTTGCTTCGGTTCCCTGACACTCTCGAAAATACAGCATAATGCTCGTATCTTCAACGGTGAAGACTGAAGCAAAATACTTACTCAGTTCACCTGCCATTTCCTTATCCACCATTGCTTCTTCTCTCTAGTGTGATTTTCCAGCAGTCCAATATCTACTCATCTCAAGAAAAGGCTCAGCACATTTTAAGAACTGGTAACAGGGCAACTGTGTGTGTGTTAGGATTGAGAACATCCAATGGACGACAATCCTCTGTTGTGCAGCTGCTCGGGGGAACCTTGCTGGCACCCTTTTCTGATTTCTATGGAGCAAAGTGTTGGCAATTTTCTGCAATCCCATTGAAAACTCTGCACACCATGTTTCAGCACTTCTTGATGAGTGTAAACCATCCAAAGATTTCTGCATATTTGATATTGACCAGTGACATGATGTTTTAAGGGGGACCCAATTTGGTTCTGGAGCCGAACAAGTACAATCCAACTTCAAGGCAAATGCCTCAAAGCAATAAAAAATTCAAAATTACCTAAATGTGTAAAAATTATTTTATAGACAAATGAAGAGAGAATCAGGACTAACTATACAAAAATATGCAGTTATAGACGTATAATCTCAATGACATGGATTATTACTGTTCTATTTCCATGTTGAATCACTCGTGGGTGGCCACTTACATTCCAAATTCATCTCATGAACACCCCCAGCGAATTTTAAGAACCAATAACAGAGCAACTGTAGGTTTGAGTTACCCGATATTTTAAGGAAGCACAAATATATGACTTAAGTGCAAAACATTAAATTGAAATGCCTTGTATCACTCCATAGCAGAGTCTGGATTTTCATCACTATTTTAAAAATCAACATATAATTTATGCTTCTTCCTTTTTATCTTTTTCCTCTCTCAAAGTCATTAAATCATCTTATAGGTGGGCTCCACACCTTTACCACAGCTCTCTTATCTTTCATTCAGTTGCCCTTCCTCATGTGTAAGCACCAGAATGAATATTGGCAAACTATCCAAGCAAGGAGAGCAACATGACCTAGCCCAAGTCTCAACTCCCAGATATCTACAGAAGAAAAACAAGAGAAGTGCAGTTGTGGTCACGAGATAGAAGTTAGCTAGGGGTGTAATTCCTGGTTACTTTTCATGTCTTTACCTTGAAGCACTCTGAGCCAGCTTTCTCATGTTAACCACTGTATGAGATGAATCATGTAGAAAAGAAATTGAACCTACAAGTCACTGGATCTGTAAGCCTCACTGCCATCCACAGTATTGATGAGGAAGCTGTCATAACATGGTTTCAAAAAAATCTGACAGTATGCACCTTTGATTTCAGTTTGATAAAAAAATATAGAATGGATATTGTCCATTTCATTTTTATTGTAATCCATCGCTGGAGAATTTCTCAAGCCTACTGAATCATAGTTATGTCTATAAAAATAATTGTGGATGTTGGAAATGCAAAATAAAAACAGAAAATTCTGGAAATGCTCAGCAGGTCAGGTAGCATCTGTTGAGAGAAACAGTTGATGTTTCAGGATTAGTATCATTCATCAGAACTGGGAAGGAAAGAAGAAATGGGTGCAACAAAGAGAACATGATAAGTTTTAATCTACAATTTGAGAGGGAGAAGGGAAACTCGGAAGTGTCAGTATTACAGTTGAACAAAGGGAACTATGGTGCTATGAGGGAGGAGCTGGCCAAAGTTCAATGGAACAATACCCTAGCAGGGAGGACAGTGGAACAGCAATGGCAAGTGTTTCTGGGAATAATGCGGAAGGTGCAGGATCAGTTCATTCCAAAGAGGAAGAAAGATCCTAAGGGGAGTAAGGGGAGGCCGTGGCTGACAAGGGAAGTAATGGACAGTATGAAAATAAAAGAGAAGAAGTATAACATAGCAAGGATGAGTGGGAAGCTGGAGGATTGGGAAACTTTTAACGAGCAACAGAAGGTAACTAAAAAGGCAATGCTTGGAGAAAAAATGAGGTACGAAGGTAAACTAGCTAAGAATATAAAGGAGGATAGTAAAAGCTTCTTTAGGTATGTGAAAAGGAAAAAAATAGTTAAGACCAAAATTGTGCCCTTGAAGACAGAAGCAGGTGAATTTATTATGGGGAACAAGGAAATGGCAGATGAGTTGAACAGGTACTTTGGATCTGTCTTCACTAGGGAAGACACAAGCAATCTCCCTGATGTAATAGTGGCCAAAGGACCTAGGGTAATGGATGAATTGAAGGAAATTTATATTAGGCAGGAAATGGTGTTGGATAGGCTGTTGGGTCTGAAGGCTGATAAGTCCCTGGGACCTGATGGTCTGCATGCCAGGGTACTTAAGGAGGTGGCTTTAGAAATTGTGGACACATTGATAATCATTTTCCAATGTTCTATAGATTCAGGATCAGTTCCTGTGGATTGGAGGGTGGCTAATGTTGTCCCTCTCTTCAAGAAGGGAGGAAGAGAGAAAACAGGGAATTATAGACCAGTTAGCCTGACGTCAGTGGTGGGAAAGATGCTGGAGTCAATTATAAAAGATGAAATTACGACACATCTGGATAGTAATAACAGGATTGGTCCGAGTCAGCATGGATTTACGAAGGGGAAATCGTGCTTGACTAATCTTCTGGAATTTTTTGAGGATGTAACTATGAAAATGAACAAGGGAGAGCCAGTGGATGTACCTGGACTTTCAAAAAGCCTTTGATAAAGTCCCACATAGGAGATTAGTGGGCAAAATTAGGGCACATGGTATTGGGGGCAGAGTACTGACATGGATTGAATTTTAAGTCCACAACATAGGAACAGGCTCTTTGATTATTTGCATCTAAGTCAACCATCATGTCGACCTATACTAATCCCACTTGCCTGCATTAACTCCCTATCCCTCTAGGCCTTGCTCATTCATGTACCCGTCTGGTTGGCTTATTAATGTTACTATTCCTGCTTCTACCATCTGTTCTGGTGTCTCTCATTGTGTGAGATAATTACCGCTCAGATTTCCTTCATACCTGTCCCTCTCATCTTAAACTAATATCCTCTAATTTTCGACACCCTTACCATGGGAAACAGACACTGGCTATCCACCCTATCTATACTTCTCATAATCTTATATATCCTTGTCACATCACATTTAATTTTCCGTCATTTTTAATGTGTGAAAATTTATTTCTGCAATTGCAACAGTTTTAATACCAAAATATTTTGAATTACTATACAGGCTGAAGCGGGATTTCAGGGTTGGGCCATAATGACGTTAAGCTTGTCATTGATGAAGTTCTGAGATACCTCATGGGATGTCTCCTGACCGTAGAGGTTCAGTTCAATTGATGAACTATATTAGAAAGAGGTAAGGACACATTTGTTGGAGCCACAGGCAGTAAGTTTCAGCATATTCATATTTTAACTTAATTGGTATAATTTAATTGGAATAAACTAGACAGCCAGACAGAATTGAAAATTAGAACTTATGTTTGTCAGTAATTAAAGAGTTAATATTGTAAGTCCACTCTGAAAAACTGGCACCACAATCACACAACACACGTCAAAGTTGCTGGTAAACGCAGCAGGCCAGGCAGCATCTACTGGAAGAGTTTCAGTTGTTGTTACCACAATCACAAATCACCTTTTGTATACTTTGAAAAAACAAGCAAGATAAAGTGTATGCATATACAAACGTTTGTATGAACAGCTGGCACATTACAAAATATTCCTTATTCACTTATGGAATGTAAGAACATTAACAACATCATGCTCTAAGTCTCTGATAAAGGTTTCAATCATTTAAGTACATAATATTATCTGACCTGTAGATAATGTGGGGGAAAAAAAACACTTCTAATCACAGATCATTATCCTTCAGAAAGAGCAATTTGGTTGTTGCTGGTGGTATTAACACAATGAAGTCAATAACCTTCACAGTTCTCGTTTTGTATTGCTGAAGATAGTGGACTTGCTCTGTTGCAAACTGACAAATGTACTTCAAATCACATTTCTAAACATTCTATAATTCTAACAATAAATCATAGCTTGGTAATATATGGATAATATTAGTAGTTATCCAGAGCATTTAACAGTGCAGAATATAATTATTTTGATGGTGGAATTTACTCAGAATCGTGGAGTTGTAGGAATGTGTTTACGTTCACCTATGGGATGTAGAATCATTGGCCAGGCTGGCATTTATTCCTGTCATTTACTGGCTATGAGAAAGTCGTCTTGAGCTGTCCTGAGCTGCCATAAAGTCTCTCCTTAAGATTCACACTCTGTAGAACCCTTGTTTAACATATTGTAACAGTGTTTTATTATCTCGTCATCATCCCCATACAATACTGTAGAAACTCTATCAACAGATTGACCCTTTGTCTTAGAACCTCTGATCATTCGAACTCACACAAAACTGAGGTAGGTCTGACTATATTCATGAAAAACTTGAAATGAAAAAGTGTCAAGGTGATTGATTTCTGGATTACTAATTTTGAGACCGAGTACAACAGTGTAACTTGGTGGCTCTTGGGGAAATTACAAACGTTTATTTAAAAAATGACCTGAGATATAAAATCTTAAAAATGTTAGATTGAAGTCACTAATGTGCTTTGATACAGAAAATCTGCTGTACAGTGTGGCTCTGGGTGCTTTTCCCTAACCTCAATGTAACAGTCGTCCAGGCTTGGTGATACACCATGTGCCAATCTGCATCTGAACTGCCCTCTAAGTCTTAGAGTCTAAGATATGAGGTGGATGGAAATAACAGGTACCTGATGCAGAGTTTTCTTTCCTGGAATGAGATAGCTCTGTTGCTTAGACGAAGACAGCTGCTTTGTTGCTGTTTCCATAGACTTTGACTACTTGTACGATGCTATTAAATTTGCTGTTGCATTGGACAGGTTTTTACAGGATATCGCCACTTTAGCTCTCTCGGTTACTCCTCAAGTTGGCTCAGGGAGGCTTCCTGCATGCGTCCAGCTCTTTTACCAAGAATTCAATGGTGATTTGCAGCAAACGTTCAACTTTCTCGTCAACTCACGGGCATGATGCCAGTCAACAGTGGTTAGTTTCAGCAAGCATAAAGAACTCCTGAAATTACTTGGACTTAACATGCGTGACTGGTGCCTACAAAGTGTGCAAGATCTGTGTGTGAAAATCATTCACTGTAGATGCCATGTCAAACTGCCCCGAATAACATGTTTCTATAAGCTAATGAATTTCTCATCTTCTAATGTACTGTGTTAAAAGACATAGAGCATAGAACAGTACAGCACAGTACAGGCCCTTTGGCCTATGATAGGCTGCCTACACTTCAACATATTCCAGATCAGTCTAATGCTTTCCTCTCACAGGGCCCTTCATTTTTCTTTCATTCATGTGCCTATCCAAGGGTCTCTTAAATGTCTGTAATGCATCCGCCTCGACCACCATCCCGGCAGTGCATTCCGTAGTCTTACCACTCACTGTGTAAAACACCGACCTCTGACATCTTCCCAATACTTTCCTCCAATCACCTTGTATTAGCCATTGCTGTGCTAGGAATAAGGCACTGGTTGTCCACTCAGTATATGCCTCATATAATCTTATACATCACTAGCAAGTCATCTCTCCTTGTTTGATCCAGAGAAAATATCCTTAGCCCGCTCAACCTTTCCTCTTAGGACATACTTCCTAATTAAGACAGCACCCTGGTAAATCTCCTCTGCGCCCTTTCTAAAGCATCCACATCCTTCCTATAATGAAGCTACCAGAACTGAACACAATACTCCAGGTGTGATTTAACCAGAGTTTTATAGATCTGCAACTTTACCTTTTAGCTCTTGAGCTCAATGCCTCAACTAATGAAGGCCAACACATCGTACACCTTCTTAACTACCCTATCATCTTGCATGGGAACTTTGAGGGATTTATGGACGTGGACTCCAAGATCCCTCTGTCCTTCCACACTTCTAAGAATCCTGCCATTAAGATTTTATTCTACCTTCAAGATCAACTTTCTAAAATTGAACTCCATCTGCCACTTCTCAGCCCAGTTCTGCATCCTATCAGTGTCCTTTTATAACCTATGACCACCTGCTACACTATTCATAACATCACATCCTTCATTTTATCTGCAAACTTGCTATCCCACCTTTCTACATTCTCATGTAAATCATTTATAAAAATCACAGAGCAGTGTTCCAGAACAGATCCCTGGGGAACACCACAGGTCACCATCTTCCAGACAGAATACACTTCATCTACAACCACCCTCTGTCTTCTGTGAGCAAGCCAATCCATGCATCCAAGTTTCCATGGATTCCCGGCCTCCTGACTTTCTGAATGAGCTTACCATGGGGAACCATGTTGAATGTTTTACTAAAATCCATATACAGTGCATCCACCGATCTGCCTTCATCAGCTTGTTTTGTCATTTCCTCAAATAAGTCAACCAGGCTCGTGAGATATTACCTGCCCCTCACCATGCCATGGGGACTATCCCTAATCAGACAACGTTCCTCCAAATTCTCGTAAATCCCACCTCTAAGAATCCTCTCCAACAGCTTGCCTACCACTGATGTAAGACTCACTGTTCTTTAATTCCCAGGATTAACCCCATTACCTTTCTTGAACAAAAGAATAAGATTTGGCACCCTTCAATTTTAGAGAATGTATATTTTGTTAATTAAATTTTCCGACATATGAAATTTTGACGATGTAACCATGAAACTGGTAGATGGAACAAAGGCCAGTGAGGACACAAACATCATTACCAAAGGCTCATCAATATTTTCTCTTACTTCCCATATAACCTGGGGTATATCTCACCTATCCTGGGGACTTATCTACCCTAATGCATTTTTTTAAGGTTCAAAGTACACCTATTCTAAAGTTTTGCTAAAGTTCCAGTTCATCCTCTTTCCTAACCATAACATACTGTTAACTGTTAGAGCAGGCATTCTGTATATCATTATAATTGCTGATAGCTGCCCATAGAGTCATAGAGAAGTACAACACAGAAACAGGCCCTTCAACCCATCTAACCAAACATTGAAATTGAGCTTGCATGCACCACTTAGGCTGGCAGCTTGTTCCTCTGAGTGAAGAAGTTTCCCCTTATGTTCCACTTAAACTTTTCATCTTAAGCCATGACTTCTGGTTGTAGTCCCACCCAACCTCAGTGGAAAAAGCCTGCTTACATTTACTCTATCTATATTCCTCATAGTTCTGTATATCCCTATCAAATCTCCTCTCTATCTTCCATGTTCTAAATAATAGTCTTAACCTATTCAATCTTTCCTTATAACTCTCTCCTTGTAAATTTTCTCTGTACTCTTTCAACCTTTTTTACAACTTTTCTGCAGGTTGCTGACCAAAACTACTCCAAATTAGGCCTCACCAACATCTTATACAACTTCAACATATCATCCCATCTCCTGTACCCAATACATTGATTTATTCACGCCAATGTGGCAGAGGCTTTCTTTATGATCTTATTTACATGTGATGCCACTTTCAATGGCTTATGAACCTATATTCACAGATCCCTAGCGCGTGGCCAAGTGGTTAAGGTGTTCGTCTAGTGATTTGAAGGTCGCTAGTTCGAGCCCTTGGCTGAGGCAGCGTGTGTGTCCTTGAGCAAGGTACTTAACCACACATTGCTCTGCGACGACGCCAGTGCCAAGCTGTATGGGTCCTAATGCCCTTCCCTTGGACAACATTGGTGTCGTGGAGAGGGGAGACTTGCAACATGGACAACTGCCGATCTTCCATACAACCTTGCCCAGGAAACTTTCCAAGGCACAAATCCATGGTGTCATGAGACTAACGGATGCCCAACTCACTACCTCATCTTGAAATGCTGAGTGACAGAACATTCTTGACCAACCTCCCATGTGTGACTTTTTCAAATGCCTTGCTAAAGTACGTGTAGATGACATTCACTGCCTTGCACTTATCCACTTTCCGAGTAACTTCCTCGAAAACTTCTATAAGATTGGTTAAGCGTGATCTACCATGCACGAAACCATGCTGACTATCCTTTATCAGCCCATGTTTATCCAAATACTTGTATGTCCAGTCCCTTAGAATACCTTCCAATAACTATCCCATAATTGATGTCAGACTCACCAGCCTATAATTTCCTGGTTTATGTTTAGAGTCTTTTTTGAACAGCGGAACAATATTGGCTATCCTCCGATCCTCTGGTACCTCTCCTGTCGCTAAGGATTTAAGTATCTTCTCTCGGGGCCCTGGCAATTTCTGCACCTGCCTCCCGTAGAGTCTGAGGGAACACCTTGTCAGGCCCTGGGGATTTATCCACCCTGATTTGCTTCTGGACAGCAGCCTCTTCCTCCTCTGTAATCTGTACAGGGTCCATGAAATTAATGCATTTTTGCCTCACTTCTATTGACTCTGTGTCCATCTCCTGAATAAATACAGATGCAGAATAATTACTTAAGATCTACCTCATCTGTTTTGGCTCCACACATTTATTACCATTCTGGTCTTCCAGAGACAAATAAGAGAAAAGCTGCGGATGCTGGAAATCTGAGCAACACACACAAAATGCTGGAGGAACTCAGCAGGCCAGGCAGCATCTAGGAAAAGAGTACAGTCGACGTTTCGGGCCAAAACCCTTCGGCAGGACCTTTTGTGTGTGCTGGTCTTCCAGAGGAACAATTTTGTCCCTTGCAATCCTTTTGCTCTTAATGTATCTGTAGAATCCCTTGGGATCTTCCTCTACCTCATCTCCTTGAGCAACTTCATACCTTCCTTTAGCCCTCCTGATTTCTTTCTTAAGTGTTTTCTTGCATTTCTTATACTCCATAAACACCCCATTTGTTCCTACCTACTGATATCTGCTTTACACCTCCTTTTTTCTCTTTACCAGGGTCTCAATATCTCTAGAAAGCCAGGGTCCCCTACCCTTCTTATCTTTACCTTTTATTCCGACAGGCACATACAAGCTTTATTCCCTCTCAAAATTTCACTTTTGAAGACCTTACCAAGTTCACCTTTGCTAGAAAACAGCCCGTCCCAATCCACACTTGCCAGTCCCAATCCACACTTGCCAGTCCCCATGTTAAGATTGGTAATTAGATCAGTCGATATTAAGAGCCATGAGATATGATGCTTACATCACATATTTTCAGGATTCATTTAAAATTAAACTGTGTTCTGTGGTGAAACATTTATGGAATAAGTGTGTATTTATTCTGGCTTTTGCTGGGATTTTTATACTGTATAATATGTGATCAATAGATATACTCCATAATTTATGATACTGAGCTGCCGGTGAAATCAGGAATAGCAATGTCTACTCATAAATGTTTCACATAACCCAGAAAATAAAAGGAGATGTCATTTACTGAAGATACCCTGTATTAATTGCAGGATTTACAGTGTGCTTTTATTGAGGATATAGCTATCCTTACAGTGAAAGTGCTGTGATATTTATGATGAGCAGTTTTGGATACTTGAGGGACATTTTCTGAGATTATTTATTGGAGTTAACTGTACTATAATGGAGAGTGATACTCTGGTTTTTATGACAGGCTTATTGATGACTTCTGCAGGAAGGGCTATTGTGATATAAGGTAGTATTTATGGGGGTGTAGAATATTATTGAAGGAGGTGGCTGTTTGAGTGACATTTATTTGAAATCTGTGCTTTGCATTGGATTAATGGGCTTTGCATTGAATTTATGGGACTCTGCCTGTGGAATACATTTCGGGTATATGCTGAGATTTTTATAGGGAGTTTTTTAAAGATATTTATAGAACTTAGTGCTATTTTGAACTTCTGTTGGTTTACAATATTTGTTCCTCATGAATCTGGGCTTTTCATGGCATTATTTCTGGATCAGATACAGTGATATTTATCAATGATTTACTGGATCATAATTGGGAAATGCTCTATGATATTTATAGAGATCTAATAGCTTCCTGTAGAGCATTATCATAATATTGCAGGGTATTTCCAAGGTTAATGGGGTTCTGTTTTCGTATTAATGGAGATGTGCTGTAGTAAAAGGACCTAGTGCTTTCCCAGCATATATGACAAACAAACTTTTCTTGGGCTTCCAGCCAGATACAGATATTGATTATAATCGACGTTTCGATGACAAACTCTGCCATCTTCATTAGGGATGTGCTGTGATACTTATTTGTTTGTTTTAGAATGCTTATTGAAAAAAATGCAGAGAATTTCAATGTGTTTGTGTTTGTGAAAGTTAATGTAGGTTACATTCCGAATCTTTTATGATAGATGTCAAGATAATAAATGACCTTTATTTTGGTTAGGTTGTGATATTTACTGCTTATATAATGGGAGGATATAAGACTTAATGACAGAACTATCTCCTTCTTTCTATTCCACTTCCTTCTACTTTTAAAATTGGCATCCATTTTCCTTTGAATCTTTGTACGAAAATGCTCTCCACCAACAACAGTGAAATTTCAAGACACAAATGATAAGTTTCTTTGAACTGACATCTCAATTTGTTTATTGCCATATTAATTTGGTTATTTACTGATTGTACCATGCTAAGTACTGTGTATTCTTGAATATAAACCTCAAAAGCAGCAGAGATGAGGAAGCAAACATGAGGAAATCTGCAGATGCTGGAATTTCAAGCAACACGCATAAAAGTTGCTGATGAACGCAGCAGGCCAGGCAGCATCTCTAGGAAGAGGTACAGTTGGCGTTTCAGGCCGAGACCCTTCGTCAGGACTAACTGAGAGAAGAGCTAGTAAGAGATTTGAAAGTGGGTGGGGGAAGGAGAGATCTGAAATGATAGGAGAAGACAGGAGGGGGAGGGTTGGAGCCAAGAGCTGGACAGTTGATTGGCAAAAGGGATATGAGAGGATCATGGGACAGGAAGCCTAGGGAGAAATTTAAGGGGGAGGGGGGAAGCCCAGAGGATGGGAAAGGAGTATAGTGAGAGGAACAGAGGGAGAAAAAGGAGAGAGAGAAAAAAAGAATGTGTGTATATAAATAAATAAATACTGGATGGAGTACGAGGGGGAGGTGGGGCATTAGCGGAAGTTTGAGAAGTCAGTGTTCATGCCATCAGGTTGGAGGCTACCCAGACGGAATATAAGGTGTTGTTCCTCCAAAGCGGAAGTTTGAGAAGTCAATGTTCATGCCATCAGGTTGGAGGTTCACCTATGCCCTGTCCGCCAGAGAAAGCAGGATCTCCCAGTGGCCACACATTTTAATTCCACATCCCATTCCCATTCTGATATGTCTATCCACGGCCTCCTCTACTGTCAAGATGAAGCCATACTCAGGTTGGAGGAACAATACCTTATATTCCGTCTGGGTAGCCTCCAACCTGCTGGCATGAACATTGACTTCTCAAACTTCCGCTAATGCCCCACCTCCCCCTCGTACCCCATCTGTTATTTATTTATATACACACATTCTTTTTCTCCATCTGTCCCCCTCACTATACCCCTTGCCCATCCTCTGGGCTTCCCCCCCCTCTCCCTTTTCCTTCCTGGGCCATGATCCTCTCATATCCCTTTTGGCAATCACCTGTCTAGCTCTTGGCTCCATCCCTCCCACTCCCGTCTTCTTCTATCATTTTGGATTTCCCCCTTCCCCTCCCACTTTCAAATCTCTTACTAGCTCTTCTTTCAGTTAGTCCTGACGAAGGCTCTCGGCCCGAAACGTCGACTGTACCTCTTCCCAGAGATGCTGCCTGGCCCATTGCATTCAGCAGCAACTTTCTTAGAGATGAGGAAGGCTGGTTAACTATGTCAATCCATGAGCTCAATCCAATCCCATCAAAACATTCATGTATCTCTGGAATCAATTCAAACCATATGCTCCATTTTCACATCCAATGACATCCATGTTGGTAGAACAGTAAACATTTCTTCATGTAACGATGTGTTTTCTGATAAAGTTGCTTTTTATTATTTCAAATTTAGTATCTTTGATATAAAGTTGACTGTTAACTTGAAAAATAACTCCTAAATTATAATATTTTCATTGAATTTTTGATACTCAAAATAAAAAAGGCTTTTAACTTTTGCTATTCAAATATCAAATACCACTGGAAGTTAAGGTAAACAATATTATATGCACAGGCACAAAACATAGATAATCCACTGAGATTTTTAAAACTATGCATCAATTCATTTATGTAGTTCATGGTCGCGCACTTCCTTGTAATATTTTCTGTTCTCCTCAGGGCTGGTAACTCTAATGAGTGGCAATTTGTAAATCGCTTTGTTGTTACTGGTCATCAAAAGGAAAAGGATCGTGGAAAGGCAGAATGGCCAAGTGCATCCAGGTAGTCCAACCTGTAAAATGACACAACATAGCTGTGAAGTAACAATTGGTTGCAGACCAGACATGTGCATTGTAGATTCAGTCAGCTCATCATGGGCTCTAGCCTCTCCAGCAGCCAGGACATCTTCAAGGAGCGATGCCTCAAAAAGGAGGTTTCCGTTATTAAGGACCCCCATCACCCAGGACGTGCCCTCTTCTCATTGCTACCTTCAGGGAGGAGGAACAGGAGCCTGAAGACACATACTCAACAATTCAGGAACAGCTTTTTCCCCTCTGCCATCAGATTTCTGAATGGACATTGAACCCATGAACACTACCTCACTACCTTTTCTCCTCTTTTTGCACTATTAGCTTTGAATTTAATATAACTTAATATAATTTTGAAAAAAAAAAAGAAATCTATATACATACTTCCTACTGTAATTTATTTTTTATTATTCTGTATTGCAATGTATTGCTGCTGCATAACAACACATTTCATGACATATGTCAGTGATATTAAACCTGATTCTGATTCCAATACACAAACTGAAGGAATAGAAAGGAGTCAAATAAAAGGATCTTTGACAGTTACATGGATGGGAAAGGTTGGAGCAGGGGACTTCTTTATGCTATCGACCAATACCATTAAGCAAGGGGGTCCATGGACTCCAGGTTAGGAACCCCTGATTTAGAGGGAAATGAACCAAACGTTGGCAAATGGGACTGACCAGATGAGAAGGGAATCTTGCCTGTCAGCAAGGCTGATTCCCTGATATGCTTCTTTGGAAAAATGTCACATGAAATTTTCCCAGTGTGGCAATGAGAGGGCATAATTTTAGGGTGATTGGAGGGAATTATAGGGAGAATGTCAGTTATAGGTCTTTTTTGCACAGAGAGTGGCAAATGCCTGGAATACACCACCTGGGGTGGTGGTAGAGGCAGATCCATTAGAGCCATTTAAGAGACTTTTAGATAGGCACATGGATGAGAAATAATGGAAGGCTATGCATGAGGGAAACATTAGATTTATAAACTCATCTCAGGCTTCCAGCCAGGTCCAAGTATTGATTTTAACAGATGTTTTGATGATAAACTCTGCCATCTTCATCAGGGATGATGCATGATCATCTCTAGTCTGGTGGTATTTATACTCCCATCATCCGTCCCTCCTGATTCTCATCCAGTAAGGTTTCTGCACTCCCACCTTATTTACAATTGAATTCCAGTTCTTACTTAGAACGAGACTTTTGTCTTGGTTCAAATTCTTTTCCTCTAGTTTTACTTCAATGGCTTCTTTCACTAGGTGGTCCCAAAAGCCACTGGCGTGGCACAGCAGTTTTGTGCTTTCGAAGTCAATCCTATGGCCATTCGGTCCATCGAGTCTGCTCCGCCATTTTATCATGAGCTGATCCATCCTCCCATTTAGTCCCACTCCCCCGCCTTCTCACCATAACCTTTGATGCCCTGGCTACTCAGATACCTATCAATCTCTGCCTTAAATACATACAATGACTTGGCCTCCACTGCCGCCCATGGCAACAAATTCCATAGATTCACCCCCCTCTGGCTAAAAAAATTTCTTTGCATCTCTGTTCTGAATGGGCGCCCTTCAATACTTAAGCTATGCCCTCTCGTACTAGACTCCCCCATCATGGGGAACAACTTTGCCACATCCACTCTGTCCATGCCTTTCAACATTCGAAATGTTTCTATGACATATTTGAGGTCCCCCCTCAGTCTTCTAAACTCCAAGGAACACAGTCCAAGAGCGGTTCTACTACTGCCGATTTCTCTGGGTAACCCAAATCGATACACCTCCTGTGCTCTTTGATGCGGGTTTCCACCGTGCGTCCCATCTGGCCAATGTACACTGCTCCTCATTCACAGGGAATACTGTAGATGTCAGCTGTCCTGAGTTCCGGTCATCTTTGACCCGCATAAGCTGTGATTTGAGCTTCCTTGTGGGATGGTATTAACCTGGTATTTCTTCAGGATCCTGGCAATCCTTCCAGAAACTATGGAAGTATAGGGAAGACAGGTGATGGCAATGGGTTCCTCCTCGTTGTTAGGCTCCCTGGTTTTTCTGTCAGCCCTTTTAAGGGCCTGATTGACTTCCTTCACTTTGTAGCCATTCTGTAGGAATGTTGTCCGTGATGTCTTATTTTCACGTGAACACTCTCCAAGTCTGAAAAATTTTTTATGCGGTTAATCAAAGTATAAAGAACTGCTCTACCATAAGGAAGCTCAAATCACAGCTTATGTGGGTCAAAGATGACCTGGGACTCAGGACAGCTGGCGTATACAGGTCTCCCTGTGAATGTGAAGGAGAACAGGAGGTGTATCCGTTTGGGAGAGAACTTGGCAGAAGCGAAACAATGCATCCGCATTCGCCTTAGGATTGACTTCAGTGGTACAGAACTACTGTGCCTTACTAATGGCTTTTGGGACCACCTGGTGAAGGAGGCCATTCAAATAAAACTAGAGGAAAAGTATTTTAACAAAGATGAGGTCTCGCTCTAAGTAAGAACTGGAATTCGATTATAAACAAGGTGGGACCACGGAAACCTGATTGGATGAGGACTAACCAATCAGGAGGGAGGGACGACAGGGTTATAATACCACGGGACTAGATGTGCCCAGGCATCATCCCTGGTGAAGATGGCAGAGTTTGTCTGATGAAGATGGCAAAGTTGATGCCTGTACCCGGCTGGAAGCCCAAGAAGAGATTATTCATCATACACACCGGGAAAGCACTAGATCATTTTTCAGCATTAGATTTATCTTGGGTATAGATTAAAAGGTAAGCACAACATTGTGCGCTGAATAGCCTGGACTATGCTGTACTGTTCTATGTTCAATGATCTCAAACAAACCTTTGTTCAGCACCTGATCATAATGGCAGAATTTACGATAATGTAACTCTCTGTCACTTAGCATGCTTTTTGGAAGCTGGAAGCTATTAAATGCTCTGTGCTTATTGTACTTACATCCTCTTTTCTCAAAGAAAGTGATGCTCTTTTAAAACATTTGGGTGTTTTGCATAATGTCACCATTGCATATAAGCATTCTTGTGTGTAAACTTTTAATTTCTGGCTATGGTCTGAAGATTGGACTTAAAGGTGCTCTTAGGCAAGCATTGGCTCATTTTCCAGATTCAAGAATCAAATTTCAAAATTTTTTAATGTTGTTTCCAGTACCCAACCATAAGTGAGAATGAAATAATTGCTACTTCAGATCCAATGCAGCACAAAAAATGCAGTAAGATAGTTAAAAAACACAATAAATATAAATACAAGAGATGGCTTATATACATAGACTGGTTGCATGTCCATAAAGTATTTGTACATAGGATGATTCTGACAGGAAATGATAAAGCAGTGGTGGTATGGGGAATTAATTTTGAAACTGAACTAATACAATTGGTCTCTGGCTGGCTGCCTGTTTCATAAATTGAGGAGGGACAGGCTGTATAAGAGTGAAAAAACTTTTACAAATCTAGGTATACAATTATAAGGCCTAAATGTTTCCCCATCTAGTCATTTCAAGATTTGCTGAAAGTGAAATTATTTTAGTGAGCAAGATAACTGTAAGAAATTGATCTGGAAGTAAAAACTATGATGTAGGATGGAAATACACACTTGAAGAGTACAAGCACGGATGAACTTTAAATTGGGGTCCGTTTTGTTGAACACCTCTGCTTCATCTGCCAAAAACGGAACTTCCCGATAGCTAAACATTTTAATTCCGATTCCCATTCCCGTTTGGGCATGTTGATCTATGGCCTCCTCTTGTGCCAATACGAGGCCATCCTTAGGGAGGAGGAGCAACATCCTGTATTCTGTCTGGGTAGCCTCCAACCTGATAGTATGAATGTTGACTTCTCCTTCCAAAAAGATTTTTCCCTCCTCCTATTCCCCACTTTGGTTTCTTACCTCTTCTCACCTGCCTATCACCTCCCCCTGGATCTCCTCCTCCTTCTCGCTCTCCCAAGGTCCACTCTCCTGTCCTATCAGATTCTTGCCTCTCCAGCCCTTAACCTTTCCCACCCACCTGGCTTCCCCTATCACGTTCCTCCCTCCGCTCCCCCCACCCTTTTTATTCCGTAGTCTTCCCACTTCCCTTCCAGTCCTGAAGAAGGGTCCAGGCCCGAAACATCAACAGTTTATTCATCTCCATAGATGCTGCCTGACCTGCTGAGTTCCTCCCGCATTGCTCCAGATTTCCGGCACCTGCAGAATTTCTCATGTTTATTATTTGTCACTATTTTAATATTAACTTCTTGATGTTTAATGATAGCAGCTTACCTGAGACATCGTATTCATCAGTGCTTCTCCAAAATATGCACAGAAAATTGCTGTTGGAGGAAAAGATTATCTTGTAGATATTAAACATAATGGTTAATTTTGCAAATAGATATTTTTCATAGTATATCAATGTATTGCTATAATACTACAACTTCTATTTTCACAGCAGTCTATCTAACTGGAATGCCATAAGGCCTCTTGCAGATCTGATACGAAACCAAATCTGGATCATGCATTTAAAGGCCTTAGTAAAATTGTTTTTAGAGCACTTGAAAGTGATGTGAAGAAAATAAGTAATTTAAAGAAAAAAGATTTAAAAACAATAAAAGTGATGCATTCATTAAGTGAAGCATTATATTGCTGTTAATTCAAACTATAAATGTCCAGAAAAATCTCTGATTTACTAAATCCTTAGCTTCAGGAAGCCTATGGAATGCTCATGGACTTTATAGAGAATGAAATGAGATTAATGAGACTTTCCATGCTCACACAGCAGACATCAATGCATCCCAGGACTGTACTCCCCTGTGCTTAGTCATGGAAGTCCCTACTGTAGTGAAATCAGCCTTGCAGCTAGCCAATAGTTCTCTACAAGCCTGGTAGTTAATTGTCAGTGTGTTATAGAGCCATAGAACACCACTGCACAGATGCAAGCCCTTTGGGCCATCTAGTTTGTGCTGAACCGTATTCTGTGTAGACCCATTGGGCTGCACCTGGAGTGTTTAGCCTCACGAGATGGGGGAGATCTTAAACAATTTTTTTGCATTGGTAGTTACTCAGGAAACTGGCATAGCGTATATGGAAGGAAGGGAAACAAGCAGCAGTGTCATGGAACATATAGAGATTAAAGAAGAGGAGGTGCTTGCTGCCTTACAGCGAATAAAGGTCAATAAATCCCCCGGGCCTGAGGTGATATTTCCTCAGACCTTGAGAGAGACTAGTGCAGAAATTGCAGGAGCCCTGGCAGAAATATTTAAAACGTCCTTAGCCACAGGTATGGTGCCGGAGGATCGGAGGGTAGCTCATGTTGTTCCGTTGTTTAAAAAAGGCTCCAAAAGTAAACTAGGTAATTACAGGCCGGTGAGCTTGACATCAGTAGTAGGTAAATTATTGGAAGGTGTTCTGAGAGATCAGATATACAAGTATTTGGACAGCCAAGGGCTTATTAAGGATAGTCAGCATGGTTTTGTGCATGTTAGATCGTGTTTAAGTGCGGAGGAACAAAGATCTGGGAGCTCAGGTACATAATTCCCCGGAAGTGGCGTCACAGGTAGACAGGGTTGTAAAGAAGCTTTTGGCATCCTGGCATTCATAAATCAAAGTATTGAGAATAGGAGTTGGGATGTAATGGGGAGGTTGTATAAAACATTGGTGAGACCGAATTTGGAGTATTGTGTACAGTTCTGGTCACCTAACTATAGGAAGGATATCAATAAGATTGAAAGAGTGCAGAGAAGATTTACTAGGATGTTGCCGGGTCTTCAGGAGTTGAGTTACAGGGAAAGATTGAACAGGTTAAGACTTTATTCCTTGGAGCGTAGGAGAATGAGGGGAGATTTGATAGAGGTTTACAAAATTATGAGGGGTATAGACAGAGTAAATATGAATATGCTCTTTCCACTCAGATTAGCAGAGATTAATAAGAGAGGACATGGCTTTAGGGTGAAAGGGGAAAGGTTTAGGGGGAACTTCTTCACTCAGACAGTGGTGGGAGTGTGGAACGAGCTGCCATCTGATGTGGTAAATGCAGGCTCACTCTTAATTTTTAAGAATAAATTGGATAGGTGGGAGAGGTCTGGAGGTTTATGGACTGGATGCAGGTCAATGGGACTAGCGGAATAATGTTTTGGCACATAGAAGGGCCGAATGGCCTGTTTCTGTGCTGTAGTGTTCTATGGTTCTATTGTTCTATCCATACCCCTTCTGTCTATGTACTTATCCAAACTTCTCTGAAACGTTGAAACTGAACCTGCATCCATCAGTTCCTTTGGCAGATCATTCCATATCTGACTGAGGAAGTACCCCCTCAGTTTTCCCATAAATATTTTACCTTTCACTCTTAGTGTATGGCCTCCAGTTCTAGTTTCACCCAACCTCCACGGGAAAAGCCTGTTTGCATTAACCCTGTCTATACTAGTCATTATGTTGTATTTGTGTTCTGACCAAATCAGGTAGAAGACTAGAAGATTGGTTCTAAGAGACATCACAAAGAAGAACAGTAGGGTAGGGAGGCATGGAGGTTCATGAAGGATTTTCACAATTTGGGATCAAGGAAGATGAAGTTACAGCTGCCAACTGGATTTGGCAATGATTGAGAGGTCAGCATTACAGCTTACCTGGAAGATTGTAGGGCTGGAAGAAAGACTGGCCTGGAATTGGTTTAAATAACGAAGACTGGATATATCAAGGTTACATTGGTGAGGGTTTCAGTGAAAAGACAATAAGACCATAAGAAATAGGAGCAGAATTAGGCCATTTGGCCACCAAGTCCGCTCACCATTTCATCATGGCTGATCCAATTTTTTACTCAGTCCCAATCTTCTGTCTTCTCCCCATATCCCTTAATGCACTGACCAATCAACAATCTATCAGCCTCAGCCTTAAATATACATGAAGACTTGTCCTCCACAGCTGCCTGTGGCAAAGAGTTCCATGGATTCACCACTGTCCGGCTAAAGAAATTCCTCCTCACCTCTGTTCTAAAACGACGTCCCTCTATTCTGAGGCTGTGTCCTCTAGTCATAGACCTTCCCACCATAGGAAATATCCTCTCCAAATCCACTCTATCAAGGCCTTCCACCATTCGATAGATTTCAATGAGGTCATCCCTCATTCTTCTGAATTCCAGTGAATGTAGGCGCACAGCTATCAAATACTCTTCATATGACAGGACATTAAGCCTGGAATTATTTTATGAACCTCCTTTGAACCCTCTCCAGTTTTGAAGATAAGGGGCCCAACCCTGCTCATAATACTCCAATGGAGGCCTCGGCAGTTCTTAATAAAGTTTCAACATTACATCCTTGCTTTTATATCCTAGTCCTCTTGAAATGAATGCTAACATTGCATTTACCTTCCTCACCCCAGACCCAACCTGCAAATTAACCTTTAGCTGGCTTGAGGTAGGGGCTTCTATACGTCAAAGAGGCAATCTTAGCGTTGGCTTAGCAGTGTGGTCAAAAGCTCATGGAGGAGTCATGAACAGACTGGTTCAGGTTTAGCTGGAGGGAGAAGGAAGGAGTTAGTGGCCAGTGGAGTTTGTGGTGGAAAGATGGTTGTTTTGATTTTTTCCACATCGAATAAGGCAAAACTTCTACTCTACCAAGAGTGGACTGCGGGCAAGTAGTTGACAATTTAAAAGCAGTGGCAGCTAATAACATTTACTTTGAAACAAAGTATTATGTAGCCAGTATATTGAAAGTACAGTGTGGGAGGGACAGAGGCACTACATGGAATTGAGCGGTCTCACAAGATCAAAAAGTAGATTTATTATCAAGGTACATATACTTCACACAGTCTTGAGATTTGCCTCCTTACAGGCAGCTACAAAACAAAGACACTCAGTAGAACACACTGAAACAAAAGATGACTGATCAAACACCGAACGTGCAGAGAAAAAAAAAGAAAGAAAAAAAACCTGTGCAAAGAATGAAAGTAAGCAAGCAGCTTTCAGAAGGGAAGTTCACAAAAGTGAATTCTCACTGTGATAGTTGCAGACCACAGCCACAGTTCGGTGCAGAGGTGAGTAAACCTTGCAGAGCTGCGATTTGATCTGATCTCTGGAGCGGCTGAAGTTGAGTTTGCATATTTTATTGTGACTTTTGTTTCTTCTGGGCCACTTGGTTTACTTCCACTTCCCAAAGACACGCTGCTTTTTTCAGATTAATTGGCTATTGTAATTTCCCCTTATTGGAGAGTACTGATTTGGGGAAGGGCCATCTCAGAAAGAACACTGAGGGAAAAACGAAGGATTGGAATGACTCTGAGAGCTGACACAGAATTGAAAGGTTGTTTGATCTCCTTTTATGCTGTATGGCAAGTGAACAAAAGGTAAGGGGGATTGTGGAGAGCATTTAATGATTCTATTCTCACCGGCACTTACAAAGTTCAATTATTTAAACATTTTATGACAGTAATAAAATGTATTAATTATATTCCGGGTACAACTTGACCATGACCATTTATGGTAATCAAAATGCCAACATGTTTTGATCTCATTCACTTGGTAAAACACTTTCTGTTGTATAGTATCATTCTTTAGGTCCATTACATTGTTGATTAGCGACATGAAATTAGCTGGGAGATAAATCGTTCTCTTTACTAAATAGTTCTATAAACTGCTCAAGCTTTTTTATATTGTAACTCTTATGAATCAATATTTTAACTGTCTCCAGTAACTTCAAGGCCAGCAATTCATTCAAGGAAATTTTGAAAAGTGAAAATTAAAAACTAAAAAGAACGGCTTTCTTATCTTAACCCACCTCTGAACTACTTAATTAGAGACAGTATAAGGGACAGGCTGCCAATCTGTTTCAAAGAGGGGCATTTCTGGCTTTTTCATTCGTGTTTTGAGAATAGAAATCTCATTTTTAAAGTTCCTTTCCAGGTTTAATAATGACTATTTAAACCTTTCAGGCCAGGGAAATCCACGTTGAAGGGATCTGGCAGGCGAGGGTTAGGTAGGCTGTTTCCCAGCAAAGAGATGCTTGTCAAGTGGGGCCCTCAAAAGTGAAATACTGAGAAGCATAAAGGGCAAGACTAACAGGCTTAGGGAACCTTGTTATTGAGGATTTATTGAGACGCTGGTAAAGAGGAAGAAGAAGGTGCATGTCAAGTTGCAGGCAGTTGCAGTTAGGATCCTAAGAGGCACACGAGTATAAGAAATGCAAGAGAAAACTTATGAGCATAATCAGGAGGGTTAAAAGAAGCTATGAGGTTGCTCTGGCAGACACGGTGAAAGAGAGTCCCAAGGGCTTCATAGCTATAGTAAGATCAAAGGCTTAGGAGACTAGCAGACAATGGCGCCTAACGGCGACTCCTTCGCTTGCATCTTCGGAAACAGCTCTATTTCCATCTTTAATATCTCTGTTATTCTCTCTCAGGGTTCATTTGAAGACCCTTGAATTGGAGTTACACGCTGACTTTGGTTCTTTGCCGGAAGGGGACCTGCTCTTGGGGTCTCAGGACTGGCCATTATTTGATACACCAAGGATGCGGCCTAAAAGATTAGCGCGTCTTCAGAGTTTCGGGATCTCGTGGCTCTAGAGGCGGGCGGACTCGAGGTAGGTGCCTCTGCGGGAAATCGGTGTGTCGTGGGAGACAGAAGATCTCTGGCTGTGTGCCCAGAGACCCGAGTTCTTCGGGCACAGAGCTCGGAAAAAGTGACGCAATGGACTTTTAACATCGTAAATCAGCGAGTTGTTTGTTATGTCTCCCCTCTCGCTTTGAAACAGAGACATTTCTTTTTCCCTTATTAGGGAGAGAGAGGGCCTGTGGTATGTCAAATTACCGGGTAAGTGAGTAGTCTTTGGGGTACTGCAGATCTGTGTCTTTATTAATGCTTTGCTGCATGCTTGAGTACTTGGTGGGGGGTGCTGATGCTGTTTTTTGCTGGTAGCGGAGGGGGATTGTTGCTTTGCTGCTGCTTACACATGGGAGGGGGGAGCTGGGGAGGAGGCTTTGGAATTCTAACATTTAACTGTCATTCATTCTTTGGGGCATTCCTCTGTTTTCGTGGATGTTTGCGAAGAGAAAGAATTTCAGGATGTATAGTATATACATTTCTCTGACATTAAATGTACCTTTGAAAATTTTGAAAAAGATAAGAGTGGACAAAATTGGTCTTCTTGAAGATCAGTATGGTCATCTACACATGGAGTCAAAAGAGATGGGGGATATATTAAATGAATTTTTCCATCTATATTTACTCAGGAGACAGACACAGAGCCTATAGAACTGAGGAAAAAGAATATCTGGATTATGAAAGAGGAGTTGCTTGCTGTCTTGAGCCAAATTAGTGTAGTATACTATAGTAATACTTCATTGATCCCGGGGGAAATTATTGGCAGGTGGAATTTAATGCAGACAAGTGTGATGTGTTGCACTTTGGGGCGACAAACCAAGGTAGGGTGAATAAATCCCCATGGCCTGACGAGGAGTCCCTTCAGACCTTGTGGGTAGCTAGTGCAAAAATTGCAGGGACCATGGCAGAGATATCTATAATATCCTTAGCCATGGGTAAAGTACCAGAGGACTGGATGTTGTTCTGTTTTTAAGAAAGGCTGTAAGAATAAGCTCGGAAATTATAGGCCAGTGAGCCTGATATCAGTCTGGGTAAATCATTGAAAGGTATTCTAAGCAAGAGGATCTATAAGTTAAATGCACAAAATGCTGGAGGAACTCAGCAGATCAGGCAGTATCTATGGAAATGAACAAATAGTCGATGTTTTGGGCTAAGACAAAGGATATGTAAGTATTTGGGTAGACAGTGTCTGATTAGGGCTAGTCAATATCGCTTTATGTATGGTAGTTATGAGGAAAATTGATGAAGGAAAGACAGTGGACATTGTCTACACGTAGGTTAGCAAGGCTTTTGACAACATTTTGCATGGGATGCTGGTCCAGAAGGTTCAATTGCTTGGCATTCAGAATGCAAATTAGATTCAGCATTGCCTTAGCAGGAAAAGCCAGAGATTGGTTGTAGATATTTTTCACTCTGACTAGGGGCATGTGACTGGTGGTGCGCCACAGGGATCGGTGCTGAGTCCATTGTTGTTTGTCATCTATATGAATGGTTTGGATGATAATGTGGTGAACTGGATCAGATTGTAAGGAAGGCAATCAAATTTTGCAGCAGGATCTGACCAGCTGGAAAAATGGGCTGAAAATTGGCAGGTGGAATTTAATGCAGATAAGTGTGATGTGTTGCACTTTGGGGTGACAAACCAAGGTAGGGCTTACATGGTGGAATGGTAAGGCACTGCAATAGAACAGAAGGATCTGGAAATATAGATGCATAATTCTTAGAAACTGGCATCGCATATATGTTGTAAAGGAAGCTTTTGGAACATTGGCCTTCATAAATGAATGTATCGAGTACGGGAGTTGGCATGTTATGTTGAAGTTGTATAAGTCATTAGTGAGACCAAATTGTGTGCAATTCTGGTCACCCACCTACAGGAAAGACATCAATAACCTGGAAAGAGTGCAGAGAAAATTTACAGAGCTGCCGTCGAGACCTGAGAGACAGAGTTACAGAGGTGAATAGGTGAGGATTTTATTCCTTTAAGCACAGGTGAATGAGGGAATATCTTACAGAGGTACACAAAATTATTTTATTTGTTATTTAGGGATACAGCGGAGAACAGGCCCTCCTGGCTCAAGGAACCATGCCACCCAGCAACCTACCTACTGAACACTAGCCTAATCACAGGGCAACTAACAATGACCAGTTAACCTACTCACCAAAATCTTTGGATTTTGGGAAGAAACCAGAGCACACAGTTGAAAGCCACATAGTCAAATTCCTTACGGATGGTGCTGGAGTTGAACACCAAACTCCAACACCCCAAGCTGTAAAGGCATCGTGCTCATGGCTACACTACTGTGGAACCCCCATGGTAACATACTATGAGGGATATGGATAGGGTGAATACATGCAGGTTTTTTCCTTTCAGGTTGGGTGAGACTAGCACTAGAGATTGTAAGGTTTTTGTTTGAAAAAGCGTTGTGAGAATTTGATTAGTTTATCAAAAGATTATGATAACAAAGATTTTGTTTATTCTGTTCTAAATGCTGATAGAATTACAGGGTGTGATATCCTCAGACTAGAATTATAGATATTATATAAAATTTTACATGATCTATCAATATGTACCACAGAGTATTGCCAAAAGATGGGTCTGCCATGTCAGGGCATAAAACATCCCACCGACTGCAATGCAAGCCAGAGCACTGTTGTAACTCCACAATCCATCATAGATTTTACGAAATGGTGAAGCCAGAGATAATCCTAAAAGACAAATTAAATACCAAAACAAAAAAAATGTAACTATTCATCTCTACTTGTGAAGTAATTTTCACTTTATCTATGTACAATTACATCAGTTACATAATTACTATAGTAAAATAACATGGTAAAGTGCTTAATTTACAAGTGCTGAATTTAAAAGTTTTAAGCATTTGACAGGAACTTAAGTAAATAGTTGATCTTTCAACAAATGGAGTTCAAATCAGCCTCTGTTACTTTATAATAAATACTTGGTAATGTATCTATTACGTCACATGTACTGAGATATAGTGAAAAGTTTGCTGAGCCAAGAGAACATGTTACATTTAATTCCTGAAGATATTTCCACTTTACTATGAAAACCAAGAACTTGGATTCCAGAATCTCATAGATAAAAAAAAGATTATTAACCTACCTGCCAATATACCAAGACAGGATCCAATTGTAGCATGCAGACAGATAATGGGAGATGAGATCAACAATGCAAAAAGCAAAATGCCACCAGTCCAAGGATTGTTGCAGCCATAGACCTGTCCAACTCCTACTGGAATAGCTCTCAAAAGCTGAATTAAAAAAAGATTAAAGTTCATAATTTAATTTATATATGTAAGTATAAAAGAGCAAAAGTCACGGGAGATGTTGACATAAAATCATGTCATTGTTTTTAAGTTTCATTCTTTTTGCCATAACAAATTAATTCCTCCTTATTCCTGCCAGAGACCAATATCCTGGCGGGAAAGCTTAATAGAGCTGCTAGGGAGGGTTTACACTAATTTGGCAGGGAGATGGGAACTGGAATGATAGAGCAGAGGAGGGGGAAAACAGAAATAAATTTAAGATAGTGAGCAGTAAAGATGTCAGGAAAGACAGGCAGGTGATGGGGCAAATGTGTAGCCATTGGGATGAGTTGCAGTGCAATAAAGTTGCAGTGAAATCAAAGCAAAAAGTATCAAATACTGGTCTTAAGGTGTTGTACTTAAATGCACGCAGCATAAGGAATAAGGTGGATGATCTTGTTGTACAGCTACAGATTGGCAGGTATGATATTGTGGCCATCACTGAGACCTGGCTAAAGGACGTATGTCTCTGGGAGCTGAACGTCCAAGGATACACGGTGTGTCGGAAGGATAGGAAGGTAGGCAGAGGGGGAGGCGTGACTTTATTGGTAAGAAATGATGTTAACTCATTAGAAAGAGGTGATATAGGATCGGAAGGTGCAGAATCTTTATGGGTTGAGCTAAGGAATAGCAGGGGTAAAAGGACCCTGATGGCAGTTATTTATAGGCCTCCAAACAGCTGCAGGGATGTGGACTATAAATTACAACTGGAAATAGAAAAGGCTTGTCAGAAGGGCAGTGTTATGATAATTGTGGGGGATTTTAACATGCGAGTAGATTGGAAAAATCAGGTCGGCACTGGATCTCAAGAGAGAGAATTTGTAGAATGTCTGCGAGATGGCTTTTTAGAACAGCTTGTTGTTGAGCCCACTAGGGGATCGGCTGTACTGGATTGGGTATTGTGTAATGAACCGGAGGTGATTGGAGAGATTGAGGTGAAGGAACCCTTAGGAGACAGTGATCATAACATGATTGAGTTCATTGTGAAATTAGAAAAAGAGAAGCCGAAATCTGATGTGTCGGTATTTCAGTGGAGTAAAGGAAATTACAGTGGCATGAGAGAGGAACTGGCGAAATTTGACTGGAAAGAGACACTGGCGGGAAAGACGGCAGAGCAGCAGTGGCTGGAGTTTATGCGAGAAATGAGGAATGTGCAAGACAGGTATATTCCAAAGAAGAAGAAATTTTCGAGTGGAAAAAGGATGCAACCGTGGTTGACAAGAGAAGTCAAAGCCAAAGTTAAGGCAAAGGAGAGGGCATACAAGGAAGCAAAAATTAGTGGGAAGACAGAGGATTGGGAAGTTTTTAAAACCTTACAAAAGGAAACCAAGAAGGTCATTAAGAGAGAAAAGATTAACTATGAAAGGAAACTAGCAAATAATATCAAAGAGGATACTAAAAGCTTTTTCAAGTATATAAAGAGTAAAAGACAGGTGAGAGTAGGTATAGGACCGATAGAAAATGATGCTGGAGAAATTGTAATGGGAGATGAGGAGATGGCAGAGGAACTGAACAAGTATTTTACATCAGTCTTCACTGAGGAAGACGGCAGGATACCGGACACTCAAGGGTGGCAGGGAAGAGAAGTGTGCGCAGTCACAATTACGACAGAGAAAGTACTCAGGAAGCTGAATAGGCTAAAGGTCGATAAGTCTCCTGGACCAGATGGAATGCACCCTCGTGTTCTGAAGGGAGTAGCTGTGGAGATTGCGGAGGCATTAGCGATGATCTTTCAAAAGTCGATAGATTCTGGCATGGTTCCGGAAGACTGAAGATTGCAAATGTCACTCCGCTATTTAAGAAGAGGGCAAGGAAGCAAAAAGGAAATTATAGACCTGTTAGCTTGATGTCGGTGGTTGGGAAGTTGTTGGAGTTGATTGTCAAGGATGAGGTTACAGAGTACCTGGAGGCATATGACAAGATAGGCAGAACACAGCATGGATTCCTTAAAGGAAAATCCTGCCTGACAAACCTATTACAATTTTTTGAGGAAATTACCAGTAGGCTAGACAAGGGAGATGCAGTGGATGTTGTATATTTGGATTTTCAGAAGGCGTTTGACAAGGTGCCACACATGAGGCTACTTAACAAGATAAGAGCCCATGGAATTATGGGAAAGTTACATACGTGGATAGAGCATTGGCTGATTGGCAGGAAACAGAGAGTGGGAATAAAGGGATCCTATTCTGGTTGGCTGCCGGTTACCAGTGGTGTTCCACAGGGATCAGTGTTGGGGCCGCTTCTTTTTATGGCTAAGTTTGCTGATGATACGAAGATAGGTGGAGGGGCCGGTAGTGCTGAGGAAACGGAGAGTCTGCAGAGAGACTTGGATAGATTGGAAGAATGGGCAGAGAAGTGGCAAATGAAGTACAATGTTGGAAAGTGTATGGTTATGCACTTTGGCAGAAAAAATAAACGGGCAGACTATTATTTAAATGGGGAAAGAATTCAAAGTTCTGAGATGCAACAGGACTTGGGAGTCCTCGTACAGGATTCTCTTAAAGTTAAACTCCAGGTTGAGTCAGTAGTGAAGAAGGCGAATGCAATGTTGGCATTCATTTCTAGAGGAATAGAGTATAGGAGCAAGGATGTGATGTTGAGGCTCTATAAGGCGCTGGTGAGACCTCACTTGGAGTACTGTGGGCAGTTTTGGTCTCCTTATTTAAGAAAGGATGTGCTGACGTTGGAGAGAGTACAGAGAAGATTCACTAGAATGATTCCGGGAATGAGAGGGTTAACATATGAGGAATGTTTGTCCGCTCTTGGACTGTATTCCTTGGAGTTTAGAAGAATGAGGGGAGACCTTATAGAAACATTTCGAATGTTAAAAGGCATAGACAGAGTGGATGTGGCAAAGTTGTTTCCCATGATGGGGGAGTCTAGTACGAGAGGGCATGACTTCAGGATTGAAGGGCGCCCTTTCAGAACAGAAATGCGAAGAAATTTTTTTAGTCAGAGGGTGGTGAAACTATGGAATTTGTTGCCACGGGCAGCAGTGGAGGCCAAGTCATTGGGTGTATTTAAGGCAGAGATTGATAGGTATCTGAGTAGCCAGGGCATCAAAGGTTATGGTGAGAAGGCGGGGCAGTGGGACTAAATAGGATAAAATGGATCAGCTCATGATAAAATGGGGGAGCAGACTCGATGGGCCGAATGGCCTACTTCTGCTCCTTTGTCTTATGGTCTTATGGTCTATTGTGTTATTTTAGTGCGAGGTCGCTGCAGAGCTTCTTTTTCTATACAGTTTATTTCCTTCCTTCATTGTTTACTGTCATTTCTACAACTTGACAATGCATCTCTTAAATAATAGGAGAGGGCACTCTTCAGCATGCAGAAAAGATTGAGCTGGAAGGTCTCAGCTATTTAAACAGACCAGGGGAGCTGTATGATTGGTTTCCTTGGTGCAATGAGGAATGAGAAGTGGATGGATGGATGTGTTTATTAACAGCAAGGATCTATACAAAACAAATAAAGAAACTTGCCACTTTTGCTGAAAGAGTCCTTAACTAAAGGAAATTATTTAAAGTGATTCATTGAGTAGCCACATGTGATTTGAGGAAACACCTTTTGCCATAATGTGCAGGCATTGTGTGGAATTCCCTGTTTGAAGGATGGTAGATATGGATTCAATTGCAGCCTTCAAATGGAATTTGCTTTGGTACTTGAGAGAAAAAGTATCAGGTCCATTTGAATAATATAAGCATAATAGCTCAACAGCTGATAATTTTCAAATGATACCAAATAAACAGAGAAAGTTTTTAAGTTACTTAGTTGTACAACATGGAAGGAAGCTGTTCAGCCTAATGAGTCCATTCTGGCTCTAAGAACAATCACGTTCATCTTACTCCTCTGTCCACTTCCCATTGCTCTGAAAATTCCCTTCAGCTCATCAGCTGTGTTTTGGAAGCAGTGAGTGAATCTGCCTCCACTACTACTCCATAGTGCCCCTGATTACTTGCTTAGTAAAATTGTTTCTCCAATGTCACTTTCAGTTCTTTTGCTCTTTGCCTTCATTCTCTATTCTTTGGTTCTTGACCCTTCCAGCAAAAGGAACAATTTCTTGCTTTCTTCTATACCTAGGGTGTACACTTCCATTATCTTTTCATGATTTTATTCTATCAAATCACAGGAATCTGAAAAACAAGAGGCCTTGCACATTATCATCTGCCTGCAGTGCTCTTTCTCTGTTAGTGTAACTATGACACTTTATTCTGCATTCTATTATTGTTTTCTCTTTTATTATCTCAATGGCTTGTTATAATGAAATGATCTGCATAGATGGCATGAAAAACAAAGATTTCCACTACCTCGGTAAACGTGACAATAGTAAAACAATTTACTGATTTAGCAGGGTCAGTCAACTGATCTCTGTTCCGCTGTTCGGCATGATCTTAGCTTCAATACCACTTTCCTTCTCTTCCCATACTCCCTAAATCCTCATTCCCTTCATCCAAGTCATTGAAAGAAAATTACCCCAAGACTGATCCCTGTGACATCCCTCTAGTTACTGATCTCCTCACAATCTCCCCAGTTCCTTGGAGAGAAATTCCAGTTTCTCCACTCTATCTAGATGATTAAAGTCCCTCATCATAACAGGCAGTTTAGTAATTCTCCTTCTCATCTAAAGTCTTTGCTTCTTTCCTGAAGTGTGGTCACCAGAGTTTACAATTCTTTCCTGGCTTGCATGCTAATAGAATTCAGTATTATATTTCTTGCCAGTGCTTCCTGGTACTCTCTTTTGACATCTTTTGTTTTCTTTTTAACCCTCCTCTAAACCTGTTGTCTCTCACAGGCTCTTTACTTGGCCCCCCATCTTTTCAGTCATTCAGGGAGCTCTAGTATTTATTTCCCTCATGAGAAAATACCTCCACAATAGTTGAGACACCTCCAGCTTAACAACAGACCTCCCATTGTTCAGTTGCAGTTTTATCTGCCAAGCTTCGATGTCCTGCTCCATTTGACTGGCTTAACTTAGAATGGTCCACAGCTTTTGTGTGTGTGTGTGACTGTTCTAAGCCTTATAGCTGTTTCTAAGATGTTCACCAATGGTATTTTCTCTATTTGTTTTGGCTCATTTCCTAGGATCAAGGCCAGGCATTAATGGCTTCCTCGATGGGCTTGAAACAGACTCATCCTATTTAAGAAACTCCTCCCCCCTTTGCTATTGCTTTCCCACACTATATTTGGATAACTGAAGTTCCTCATTATCACAGTACTATTGTTACTGCAAGTCTCTGTAATTTTTAGGCAACTCTGCTTCTTGATATGCTTTCCATTAGTTGGCATCCTATAGAATAATGCAAGTCGTATCTCACTTGTTTGTTACAGTAGATTTTCATTTCAGGACATCTCTCTGGAGCAACGATGTAGTTAATTAAAGCTCAATCCTTTCCTCTCTTTTTCTGTCTTTCTTGAATACCTTACATCCCTTTTTTGCCTTTTGTTTTAGCCATCACTCTATGAATTACCCATAATTACCCATAATTTCAAGTGTTAATTTGCTGGCAGCTCACTAACTTTATTTAATGGTTTGATAATAACATCATAAAATTCTGTGGTAGCATTTTGCTTACCATTGGAATACTGAGTTCTGACCACGTGGTATTTACTGGTGTGTTTATGGGTTGAATAAGGACCTGGGGAAAATAATTGTTGTTATGTCCCGTTGCAGCCAAATATATCCAAATGGCAATATTAAATGGCAGAGTGAAAATAGGCAGGTCCCATCTTTCCATCACGGAGGTCAAGGCACTTGAAAGCACAGGACTGCAAAAAGAAATAGTTTTCAGTGCAAATACATGCTGCTAACCAGGTTAATTTTTGATATGAATGGCATGCTTTTTTAAAGGCTAAGTACAGAAATTCTGAGCAACCTCTTCTGCATGACAATTAAACATTTCTAACAAAATTTTTTACTTAATAGATATAAGGATCAAAATGCTGGATGATAACATGTTTTGAAAGAATCATCTTAAAAAAGCAAAAAGTGATGAAATTTCTATTTAAGAAATAGTTTAGGATCAGATGGATGTTTGTCATCTAGAGTGGAATAGTGGAAATAGGATGTATCATGGGCAGAAGTGATCTGACAGTAGGTATCTCAGAGCACTGGAGGACTGGAGGAGGTTATTGACATCGTGTCGTCCATTTGAATACAAGGATTGACATTTAGAATTGAAATTTTGATCAAAGGAGAACTAATTAGGTCACCGAATGGGAATGGGTGCAACATTGAAATGAACAGCAGAATTTTCGATAATGTACTGTTTATGAAGGGTGGAATATGGGAGCCTAGCCAAGGGTTGTTGCTGCAATCGAGTCTGAGATTGGTAAAGGCATGGATGAGTCATAGTCTTTCAGCACTTTGGCCCATCTAGTCCATGCTGAACTCTTTTACTCTGCTCAGCCGCATTGACCCACACCCGGACCAAAGTCCCTCCTTATCCCAGTCATTTATTACTATCCAAGCTTCCCTTAAAAGTTGCAGTCAAGCCCACATCTTCCACTTGATGAGTAGTAGCATGCAGACGAGGGATAGGACAGGGCCAAAGATAGATGCTTCATAGATTTCAAAAATGGCAGAGAGCTTTCAAAGTAATTCTATAGCTGTAACTGAATTGTATTTAAATATAAATGCTATGGGTAACAATAATTAGGACATTGCCAACCTTGGGTGATAAATCTCTCCTGTCCTCTACCCACTCATTATCTCTCTCCACCTGTTTGCCACTGCTCTACCACTCACACCCTCACCCATTGAACAAAACCATTCAACCAGAGGTCTTTTAACCAGGCTTACACCTGTTTACATTTGACAATGGGTCCTGTCACATATGTATTTACATTCATCATAAAGCTGAAAGGTCAAGTTAGCTATAATAGGTAAGCCCGATGAATGCTGCAAATCATTACGCTGATGATACTTTATAAACATAAAGTTAATAACATACTATATTGTTTTGGCCCAAAGAAAAATGTTTAAAGAACACATGTAATATGAGCCTTCTGAGATAGTTAAAGTGGTGGGGAAAATTAGAGACAAGGTGATTTTTACGGGAATTCTCTAGATGAATTCTGCAAGACATTACTTCCTACAAAGCAAAGCCCAATAGTATGAATGGCAGCTTCACTACCAGATGAACTGAACGCCTTCTATGCACGCTTTGAAAGGGAGAACACAACTACAGCTGTGAAGATCCCTGCTGCACCTGATGACCCTGTGATCTCTGTCTCAGAGGTCGATGTTAGGCTGTCTTTAAAGAGAGTGAACCCTCGCAAGGCAGAACGTCCCGATGGAGTACCTGGTAAGGCTCTGAAAACCTGTGCCAACCAACTAGCGGGAGTATTCAAGGACATTTTCAACCCCTCACTGCTACGGGCGGAATTTCCCACTTGCTTCAAAAAGGCAACAATTATACCAGTGCCTAAGAAGAATAATGTGGGCTGCCTTAATGGCTATTGCCCGGTAGCACTCACATCGACAGTGATGAAAAGATTTGAGAGGTTGGTCATGACTAGACTGAACTCCTGCCTCAGCAAGGACCTGGACCCATTGCAATTTGCCAATTGCCACAATAGGTCAATGGCAGACACAATCTCAATGGCTCTCCATATGGTTTTAGACCACCTGGACAACATAAACACCTACGTCAGGATGCTGTTCATGGACTATAGCTCAGCATTTAATATCATCATTCCCATAATCCTGATTGAGAAGTTACAGAACCTGGGTCTCTGTACCTCCCTCTGCAACTGGATCCTTGTCTTCCTAACTGGAAGACCACAATCTGTGCGGATCGGTGATAACATATCCTCCTCGCTGACGATCAACACTGGCGCACCTCAGGGGTGTGTGCTTAGCCCACTGCTCTACTCTATATACACATGACTGTGTGGCTAGGCATAGCTCAAATACCATCGATAAATTTGCTGATGATACAACCATAGTTGGTAGAATCTCAGGTGGTGATGAGAGGGCATACAGGAGTGAGATATGCCAACTAGTGGAGTGATGCCGCAGTAACAACCTGGCACTCAGCGTCAGTAAGATGAAAGAGCTGATTGTGGACTTCAGGAAGGGTAAGATGAAGGAACACATACCAATCCTCATAGAGGGATCAGAAGTGGAGGGAGTGAGCAGCTTCAAGTTCCTGGGTGTCAAGATCTCTGAGGATCTAACCTGGTCCCAGCATATCGATGTGGTTATAAAGAAGGCAAGACAGTGGCTATACTTTATTAGGAGTTTGAAGAGATTTGGCACGTCAACAAATACACTCAAAAGCTTCTATAGTTGTACCGTGGAGAGCATTCTGACAGGCTGCATCACTGTCTGGTATGGAGGGGCTACTGCACAGGACTAAAAGAAGCACCAGAAGGTTTGTAAACCTATTCAGCTCCATCTTGGGTACGAGCCTACAAAGTATCCAGGACACCTTTAGGGAGCAATATCTCGGAAAGGCAGCGTCCATTATTAAGGACCTCCAGCACCCAGGCCATGCCCTTTTCTCACTGTTACCATCAGGTAGGAGGTACAGAAGCCTGAAGGCACACACTTAGTGATTCAGGAACAGCTTCTTCCCCTCTGCCATCTAATTCCAAAATGGAAATTGAATTTTTGGACACTATCTCACTTTTTTTTAATATACAGTATTTCTGTTTTTGCACGTTTTTGAAGAGTCTATTCAATATACGTAATTGATTTACTTGTTTATTTGATATTATTATTTTTATTTTCTTTATTATTATTTTTTTCTCTCTGCTTATTATGTACTGCGTTGAAATGCTGCTGCCAAGTTAACAAATTTCACGTCATATGCCAGTGATAATAAATCTGATTCTGATTCTGACTGGAATTTGGGGCAGAAACTATGAAGACATGATATGAGTAATTGATTATTCAGCTGATCTGGGCTGCTGCAAATGTTACGAGTATCTACTGTAGTTTCCAATTCCATGTTTGAAAGGATGGATTGTGGACTCATTGCCTTTTTGTATCCTGGCTCACCAAACATATCCACAATTACTTACAGGTCAAGTTTTGGCTGATTTGATTTGGGAATTGAAACAAATTGGTATTTTTTAGAGTTGTTTCAAATAAAGAAAGTCACCAGGTAAGGGATATTTGTGCAAGCCAATTGTTGCTATTGATGGAATCATTAATATCAATTTCCCTTGCAATATAGCATAATTGACACAATCAATAGAGCCTATGCAGAACATAACAAGCTTCAGGATGAAACTGGGGCAGATAATTTTCTTTCCAGCAGATCTTGTCTACTCAAGGCGTTCTTGAAGTTATTCAATTTGTTGAATCTCAGCAAGAAACTTCAAAGATGATTTTCTCAATCCTTCACTTGTTGCAGCCACCAGGATAGCCTGGGAGAGCTTGAGGAATCTATATTTGCAGCCTCTCGTAGAATGTCCCTATGAAATGGTGACTGTACTCTTGTCCATTGATGCTGCCTGGCCTGCTGAGATCATCCAGCAGAGGGAATTGAACCCCACTGATAATCGTTGGTGCTGCAAAATGATTGTGCTAACTGCTACACTACCATGTCACCTTCATGGTCAATCTCATGAAAAATGTACAGACTGTCACTCTCCTACCTCTAGCACTCTGAAGAAGCTATTCAGAGGTTAAAGCTTTTGACATCACATGAGGAGGTCTGTTATCTTTTACAGACAGAACTACAGTCACATCTGATGCTTTGATTGTCAGGGTCAATATCATCTTGACTTAACATAGAACATAGAACATAGAATAGTACAGCACAGTACAGGCTCTTCGGCCCACAATGTTGTGCCGACCCTCAAACCCTGCCTCCCATATAACCCCCCACCTTAAATTCCAACATATACCTGTCTAGTAGTCTCTTAAACTTCACTAGTGTATCTGCCACCACTGACTCAGGCAGTGCATTCCACGCACCAACCACTCTCTGAGTAAAAAAAACTTCCTCCAATATCCCCCTTGAACTTCCCACCCCTTAGCTTAAAGCCATGTCCTCTTGTATTGAGCAGTGGTGCCCTGGGGAAAAGGAGCTGGCTATCCACTCTATCTATTCCTCTTATTATCTTGTACACCTCTATCATGTCTCCTCTCATCCTCCTTCTCTCCAAAGAATAAAGCCCTAGCTCCCTTAATCTCTGATCATAATGCATACTTTCTAAACCAGGCAGCCCTTTCCAATGCTTCCACATCCTTCCTATAGTGAGGTGACCAGAACTGGACACAGTACTCCAAGTGAGGCCTAACCAGAGTTTTATAGAGCTGTATCATTACATCGCGACTCTTAAACTCTATTCCTCGACTTATGAAAGCTAACACCCCATAAGCTTTCTTAATTACCCTATCCACCTGTGAGGCAACTTTCAGGGATCTGTGGACATGTACCCCGAGATCCCTCTGCTCCTCCACACTACCAAGTATCCTGCCATTTACTTTGTACTCTGCCTTGGAGTTTGTCCTTCCAAAGTGTACCACCTCACACTTCTCTGGGTTGAACTCCACCTGCCACTTCTCAGTCCACTTCTGCATCCTATCAATGTCTCTCTGCAATCTTCGACAATCCTCTACACTATCTACAACACCACCAACCTTTGTGTCGTCTGCAAACTTGCCAACCCACCCTTCTACCCCCACATCCAGGTCGTTAATAAAAATCACGAAAAGTAGAGGGCACAGAACAGATCCTTGTGGGACACCACTAGTCACAATCCTCCAATCCGAATGTACTCCCTCCAGCACCACCCTCTGCCTTCTGCAGGCAAGCCAATTCTGAATCCACCTGGCCAAACTTCCCTGGATCCCATGCCTTCTAACTTTCTGAATAAGCCTACTGTGTGGAACCTTGTCAAATGCCTTACTAAAATCCATATAGATCACATCCACTGCACTACCGTCATCTATATGCCTGGTCACCTCCTCAAAGAACTCTATCAGGCTCGTTAGACACGATCTGCCCTTCACAAAGCCACGCTGACTGTCCCTGATCAGACCATGATTCTCTAAATGCCCAGAGATCCTATCTCTAAGAATCTTTTCCAACAGCCTTCCCACCACAGACGTAAGGCTCACTGGTCTATAATTACCCGAACTATCCCTACTACCTTTTTTGAACAAGGGGACAACATTCGCCTCCCTCCAATCCTCCGGTACCATTCCCGTGGACAACGAGGACATAAAGATCCTAGCCAGAGGCTCAGCAATCTCTTCTCTCAACTCGTGGAGCAGCCTGGGGAATATTCTGTCAGGCCCCAGGGACTTATCCGTCCTAATGTATTTTAACAACTCCAACACCACCTCTCCCTTAATATAACATGCTCCTGAACATCAACCTCACTCATATTGTCCTCACCATCATCAAGTTCCCTCTCATTGGTGAATACCGAAGAGAAGTATTCATTGAGGACCTCGCTCACTTCCACAGCCTCCAGGCACATCTTCCCACCTTTATCTCTAATCGGTCCTACCTTCACTCCTGTCTTCCTTTTTTTCTTCACATAATTGAAGAATGCCTTGGGGTTTTCCTTTACCCTACTCACCAAGGCCTTCTCATGCCCCCTTCTTGCTCTTCTCAGCCCCTTCTTAAGCTCCTTTCTTGCTTCCCTATATTCCTCAATAGACCCATCTGATCCTTGCTTCCTAAACCTCATGTATGCTGCCTTCTTCCACCTGACTAGATTTTCTACCTCGCTTGTCACCCATGGTTCCTTCACCCTACCATTCTTTATCTTCCTCACTGGGACAAATTTATCCCTAACATCCTGCAAGAGATCTCTAAACATCGACCACATGTCCATAGTACATTTCCCTACAAAAACATCATCCCAATTCACACCAGCAAGTTCTAGCCTTATAGCCTCATAATTTTCCCTTCCCCAATTAAAAATTTTTCTGTCCTCTCTGATTCTATCCTTTTCCATGATAATGCTAAAGGCCAGGGAGTGCTGGCGGTGGTCACTGTCCCTCAGATGCTCACCCATTGAGAGATCTGTGACCTGACCCAGTTCATTACCTAGTACTAGATCTAGTATGGCATTCCATTGCTTAGCCGTTGGATCAAATCACACATTTGACTGGATATCCACCTGTTTACTATTCTTCTGCACATTTCATTACTGAGGAGGTAACAGAGAACCTCCATGAGGAAACAAGATGTTGTTTCCGATATCATGAGCGTGACCTGATCAGTCACAAGGTTCAGGATCTGACACTGTATTGACTTCAATGGGAATGGTAAGACACAAAGGAAAAACACATTTCTTTTTTGAGAATAGTTTCTGTTAAGATTACACCTCAGGTCAAATTGAAGTGTTTTGAAAAGAATATTCTGACATGACTTTTTTTAAATTCAAAGGACAGCAGATGTTTTTTGCATGCTTGTAGTAAGTCAACTATTATGGATTTCAACCCCCAAAATACAATAGAATTCTCTTATACTTGCCATGTTAGTATTGCATCTCAAGTCATGAAGTAAATTGGGATTAGTTGAAAATATGAAAAAAGCCGAGTGATTAACTTTTAATAAACCGATTGGGGCAGATGGAGTACATTGAAGAATGGCCGATAAAAGGAAGGCTGTGGAAGGGTGAACTGTTGCTCTAAATAAGCTATGACTGACTAAGTACAAGGAAACCAGCAGGCGGTTAGAAAATAATGTATTCCAGTTTGATTAAAACTTGTGTGCATTATTAGTCAACTGGAGTGCCTGTAAAGTTCACTCAGAAAGGAAGCACTTCGAGCATACTTAACAAGAATAAAAGGAGTAACCTCAAGTCAACATTGGGATTATGATATACTGGTCATGCCTAACAAACTTATTGCTCAAGCATTCATTCTTCTGAAACATCTAGTTTGGCACTACACTATAAAGTATACAACTGCTATCTTGCTAATCTTAAGAAACACAATTCAGACAGTGGAAATATATATTTAATATTTTAGATTTCTGTTGTCTTTGTGATTTATTAACTTCGCTCTGGCTATCTTTGCAGGACTTTGTGGGCTGTGCAAGTGATTTATTCACAATGACATAATCATGCACGCCAAGAATTCATCCTTGTGAGCTGCCATATCTCTTGACCACAGACACAAGAGGTACTGCAGATGCTGGAAATCTAGAGCAATACACAAAATGTTTTGGAGGAGCTCAGCAGGTCAGGCAAGCATCTATGGATGGGAATAAACAGTTGATGTTTCGGGCTGAGACCCTTCATCTTGAACATTCTGGGCAGAATGAAAAAGAAAAGAGTGATGGAGTTTTGTACTGGCCCAGGTTGTGTGGTTATGATATCATAAACGCCCCACATTCAGTCTGGAACTGACAGTATGTACGTTGATTTCTCTATCTTCCAGTAATTTCTCCGCCCTTCTCATTCTCTCCTGTCCATTCCCCACTCTGGCTCCCCTCTTACCCCTTCTCTTCTCCTCACCTGCCTATCACCCTCTGGTGCCTCTCCTGCTTCCCTTTCTTCTATGGTTCGCTCTCCTCTCCTATCAGATTCCTCCTTCTTCAGCCCTTTACCTTTTCCACCTATCACCTCCCAGCTTCTCACTTCATTCTCCCTCGCCATACACCTACCTTCCCCCACACCTTCCAGCTTGTAATCCTTTTCCTCCCCGATCTTCTTATTCTGAATTCTTCCCCTTCCAGTCCTGATGAAGGGTCCTGACCTGAAACGTCGACTGTTTATTCCTCTCTGTAGATGCTGCCTGACCTGCTGAGTTCCTCCGGCATTTTGTTTATGTTACACTGGGTTATGATATTCTGTTCATTAGAGACCAGCTGCATGTTTATGCTTGCTTAAGTAATAATAGATCTCCAACAATTCATCTTGCAATGATAGAAACATTGCTTGTGCCATTAAAAGCAAAATAATTTAATCTATAATTATAGATAAATATAAAATATATTTATGTTTTCTTTCTATTTATGTTAGTTAATAATGTGTATATCTAACGTCTTAGTGTTTATAATTGTCTATGTTAGTAACCAAATTTATTTCACAATCTATAATGATAATGTAATCAATTGCATATAAATCTGCTTTGTTTGAAATAAAATTATCATCGTCAGACGAGCAGGGAATATAGTTGTCCTACTCACTTTATCAAAACCCTTCATAATTTTAGAACACTTTGCAAGATGCCTTTATTCTCTCTGTTCCAATAGAACAGAGGTCCCCAACCTTTTTTGCACTGCGGACCGGTTTAATATTGACAATATTCTTGCGGACCGGCCGACCGGGGCGGGGGGGGGGGGAGGGGGGTGGTGGTAGGGTTGCCAACGAACAAGAGTAGCAGTCAAATGCAGTTTACCCAAAAGACTACAATGACCATGAAGCCTTGCGCGGGCACCAATGCGCATGCGCGTCTTGCCCAGCTGATTCCTTCCCTCCCCCCTCCGCCAAGCAAATCCTTTTTGGTGATTCCGTTCGTGGGGGTGGGTGTTAATCACTACCGGAATGTAGGTGATAAGTGGGTAATACACTCAATTTTGTTTCTAAAAGGGTTTATCTAACGAATTTAATATTAAACACAGCGCATATTTTCCTCGCATGGATATAATGATAAGTCAATTATCAGGGGAGCTTGAAGTGTTGAACGAACTTCCAGAAGAAGTGACAGAAACAGGTTCGATATGATCATTTAAAGAAAAATTGGATAGATATATGGACAGGAAAGGAATGGAGGGTTATGGGCTGAGTGCAGGTCGGCGGGACTAGGTGAGAGTGGCGTTCGGCACGGACTAGAAGGGCCGAGATGGCCTGTTTCCGTGCTGTAATTGTTATATGGTTATATAGGTCACATAAGTCAACAGCATCATAACATTTCAAGTAATATTTGGATATTAAACGCACAGCACATATTTTCCCCGTATGAATATATAAAATCATTGCCAATATCGCTGAATCAGTGGGAGCCCTGGGCTTGTTTCCCTGCAACAACACAGTCCTATCGAGGGGTGATGGGAGACAGCGATACTCGAAGGGGGTTCCTGATGTCCAGTCTATTCCGCAGTTTAGTATTCATTGCAGAAAAATGTTGGAAATGAAAGCAACATTTTCAGTGCTTTCGTAGCTATCTCAGGATATTTAGCCTTGACTTTGATCCAAAATGCCGACAGAAATGTTATGTCAAACATACTTTTCAGCCCGTCATCATTTGCAAGCTGGAGGAGTTGATCGCGTTCCCGCCCTGACACGGATGACGCGCGGGTCATGACCTGGCGTGCATAATGGCTGATCAGTGGCTGTGACAGGGAATGAGGAAAGGTGCAGCTGACCAAATCATATCGCTTCCTCACGGCCCGGTAGCGCATGCTCTGCGGCCCGGTGGTTGGGGACCGCTGCTCACAACGTGCTCTTCAGTTTCCTCTTAAGACTATAGTTTTTTCAAGTTAATGAGGTAACTAATAAATAGATATTAAATACCTAGGTATAGATGTAGAGAAGAACAATCGTCAACAGGGCACATATGGCCTTTGGATGTTTGCCAGAAAATTACATCCTGCAGTAGAATACAATTCACCAGAAATCATTATTGTTCCCTTATGCCTGTCTCTACAGTTTCCAGGGCCTTGAAAAGGGTAAAGTTCCTAAGGTGAATGACACTCTAGTCAGGAGTGAGATTTCAGTCAAAGAAGTGAAGAAAAGGCAATTAATTTCTATACTTAAACAAATTGTTAGATTGATAGATTTTTAGATATGGAAGGAATATAGGGTTTTGGGACTAGTGCGAGCAAGTGGTGCTGAAGTAAAAGATTAGTCACTATTGAAAGATAGAGTAGGTGCAAGAGCACAAATGGCCTGCACCTCCTTCTATTTCTTATATAAACTGAATGCAGACTCCCATCATTTAAAGTAGCAAGGCAGGTTGACAAGGACAGAAATTGAAAATCAAGCACTGATGTTAATTCCAGAGGAGCAAAAATTCAAAAGCAGAGCATTTGTATTATTCAAATGTTGCTTTGTTCTTACAGCGTACTGCATGGATCTTTGGTTCCCATATTACAAAATGAAAGAGGGGCATTGGGGAAGGTGCAAAAACATTTATAATAGCCAGAAAACTGAATGATTATGTATGCCTGGAAAACCAAAACCAGCTGAAACACAAAGTCCAAAGGCAGTCTTTAAAATTATGAAAGAATCTGAGAGGGGAGCTATTTCCATATATGGGTGAGATCAAATCCAAATATCAGAATTATGAGTTAAGGTATGGGGAGGGGGCACTGCATGGGATCAAAATAAACTGCAGAAAGTTGTAAACTCAGTCAGCTCCATCATCCTTCCCCAGCTTCCAGGACATTTTCAAGGAGCGATGCCTCAAAGAAGTGCCACCCATCTTTAAGGACCCCATCACCCAGGTCATGCCCCCTTCTCATTGCTACCATCAGGGAGGAGGTACAGGAGCCTGAAGGCACATAATGATTCAGGAACAGCTTCTTCCTCTCCACTGTCAAATTTCTAAATGTACATAGAACTTCTTACTATAATTTACAGGTTTTATTATTCTGTATTGCAATGTACTGCTGCTGCATAACATCAAATTTTACAATGTATTCAATAATATTAAACCTGATTCTGATTCTGATAACTGTTAGAATATTCATCAAGTACAGGCAAAGTATTTTTACCATAAAAATGTGAAACACATGCCACATGGAGTAGTCAAGGCAAACAGCAAAATGCACTTGCAAAGGGGTGAGTGGGAAAGGAGTACAATGAAATGCTGACTGGAGACTCCACAGTGAGGGAGACAGATAGGAGATTATGTGGCTGCCGAAGGAATGCCAGGATGGTGTGTTGCTTCCTGGATTCCAGGATTAAGGATGTCTAAGTGGCTGCAGAAATTTCTTGAGGGGGAGGTTGAACAGCGAGAGGTTGTTGTGCATGTTGATACAAACAGTATAGGTAGAAGAAGGGATTAGGTCATAGATTTATAGAGACATCACAGAAACAGGCCCTACACAGGTGTGTGGCTAAAGAGATGGTATAGAGGGTAGGAGTTCAGGCCTCAGATCATTGGGATCTGTTCTGGGATTAAAAATAACCTGTACTAGAGGAATAAGTCACACTTGAACTAGAGAGGGACTGATATCTTTGCAAGGAAATTTGCTATTGGCACCAGGGAGGGCTTAAATTGGATTGGCAAGGGGAAGGACTCAAGAGAGTGAAGTCAGTGATGGTATATGTAGTATCAGAGTAGCCATATTTACAGTAAATGGGCAGAGTGGATCACTGTTTTAAACTGCACCTGTTTCAATGCATGTAGCTTAACAGGTGAAGCAGATGAGCTGAGGATGTGGATTGCCTCTGGGGACTTGGATATCGTGGCTATAACAGAAACATGGTGGAGAAAAGGGAGAGACTGGCAGCTGAATGCTCTTGCTGATGCTTTAAGCGTGAAGGAGGAACAAGTAAGAGAGGAGGGGTCATTGTCTTTTTGATAAGGGAGCACATAACAGCAATACTTGGACAGGATATTCTTGAAAGATCATCTAACAATGCCATTTAGATAGAACTTGGAAATAAGAAGGGAATGATCACCCTGGTAGGACTATATTATAGACACCTCTCCCGAATAGTTGGTGGGAACTTGGGGAGCAGATGTGTTGACTGAATGAACTTATTTGTGAGAATAGCAGAGTAGTGCTAGTGGGAAATTTCAGTTTTCCCAATATTGACTGGGCTTCCCAGAGTGCAAAGGGCCTGGATGGGGTAGGATTTGTGTGATGTGTGCTCACACGATATACAGAAAATCCTACTCAAGATGGAGTGATACTGGACCTCCACATAAGGGCTGAGGTGGCAGTGGGGAACATTTTTGGATCCAGTGACCATATTTATATTACTTTTAAAACAGTTATAGGAAATGATAGAATGGCTCCAGAGATTAAAATCTTAAAGTTGACCAGGGTTAACTTTAAGGTCACTAGGCAAGATCTACCTAGGTTCACCTGGCTTAACCTGGCTTACTCTATTTAAAGGCAAAGGAACAGCTGGATGAGAGGAGATCTTATTGAAACCTTTCAAATGTTGAAAGGCCTAGACAGAGTAGATGTGGAAAGGATATTTTCCATGGTGGGAGAGCCTAGGACAAGAGAGCACAGCCTCAGAATAGAGAGGTGTCCATTTAAAACAGAGATGCTGATAAATTTCTTTACCTGAAGGGTGGTGAATTTGTGGAATTTGTTACTACAGGCATCTGTGGAGACCAGGTCGTTGAGTGCATTTAAGGTGGAGATTGATAGGTTCTTGATTGAACACAGCTTCAAAGGTTATGGGGAGAAGGCCAGAGAGTGGGGCTGAGGAGAGGAGAAAAAGGGATCAGCCATGATTGACTGGTGGAGCGGACTCGATGGTCCAAATAGCCGAATTCTCCTCCTGTGTCTCATGGTCTTAAGAAGGCTAATAGAACAGGCCAGGGAACTAACAGGCTAACAGGCTGCTGAGTTTGACTTTGGTTGTAGGTAAGTTACTGGCTGGAATAATAAGGAACAAGATGTACCATCACTTGGATAGTCAAGGCTTGACAGGAGATGTCAGCATTGTTTTATATGTGAGTGTGGGGGGGCGTAGGTAGGATGGGGTCATGTCTGATAAATCTTTTGGAATTTCTCAAAGAGGTAACTAAGGTGATAGATGAATGTAAGGCATTTAATGTTTTCTATATGGACTTTAGTAAGGCTTTTGACAAGGTTCTGCACGGTAGGCTGATCTGGAAGGTTGGCTCATTTGGAATCCAGGAGAAGGTGACAAGGTGGATTCATAATTGACTTTATGGTAGGAAGCAGAGGGTGATGGATGAAGGTTGATTCTCTAACAGGAGGCCTGTAACCAGTGGGGGTATCCCAGTGGTCAGTGTTAGCCACACGGGATCTTTATTCCCTGGAGCACGGAAGAATGAGGTGTGACCTCATAGAAGTTTATAAAATCACGAGGGGTGTGGATAAGGTAGATGGTTGTAGTCTTTTCCCCAGGGCTGAGAATCCAGAACTAGAGACCACAGATACAAGATCAAAGGGGAGGGAATTAAAAGAAACCCGAGAGGTAACCTAACACAGCACACGGAATGGGTTGCCAGAGGAGGTGGTCGAGGTAGATACAATTGCAACATTTAAGAAGTATTTGGATGGGTACCTGGAGGAGAGGAGTTTGGGCTGAATATAGGCAACTGGGACTAGCAGGTGAATGATACAGTCATTGGGCCAAAGGTCCTATTTCCGTGCTGTATTCTATACAGTATTACTTTGATGAGATTGGCTGAAAATGTGTTGGACAACATAAACAGCACCTGTTCTGAGTTTGACGTAGTTCTGTGTAAAATTGATGGAGACATGGAGAATGGGGGTAAAGCAAAGACAAACTCCTACTCCCCTGTCACTAACCAATGAAAATTAGGCAATGGATTTTCAAATAAGCACTGGGAAACCGATGCTGGAAGTGCCAGAGGTAGTATATGCTTCATGCAAAATAAATGTCTTCCCATTGGCTCCGCCCATCTTCTTGGCTGTCTTAAAATTTTGTAATATAATAGTCTTGAGCACAACCCTTGCTTTTGTGATGCTGCTTCCTCACATGAGTGGACATACTGTATACCAATTTCTAAAAAACTGGGTAAGGGGCTCACCTAAGAGCTCCAACTGAACCATGCCTTTTGAAGACACGATAGACTGCAGATGTGGGAGCCACAGTCCACTGGTGGGGCTCAGCAGGTCAGACTCATGCAGAGTATCTTCCCTCTCTATGCAAACCCGATGCCAGATTTTGACCTGAAACGTTGACAATTCAGTTGTTGCTTATAATGATGAGTTCCCCAGCAAATTCTTTATTGAACCATGTTTTATGCTGCCTGATCAGCTGTAGGAAATATTGTAGGGTTGAAGGCACTTGGCTGGTTTGGCAAATGACAGAGCTATTGATATGAAACAGATCAGTCCCTGAGAGATCCAAAAATGTCACTTAATTCCAGTTATTCCGTGCTGTAAAGGAATCTTCCAAGCAATTTCTCCATTTTCTGGGACCACCACTGGACACTATTCGATGCAACTTCTGGGATGATATCCCATAAGTTTTCAGTATGATGGTATTTCTTGGAAAGTTTTAGCCACTGTTAAAAATGGTTATTACATTAAAAAGTTGAAGGACTGACATATTTTTGTTGTTAGGAACCCTTAAAACATTATGATTTAATCTGAGTGTTTGTTCTTTGGCTCTCACTTATCTATCAAGTGAGACATTGCAGTCATTTATTCATGTGGCAAAATAGTCCTGTCACGTCAAATAATAGTAAAGCCCTCTTGAATCATCACGTACCATTAATGGATTAAGCTAGAGTCAGAAAAGGAAAACAGAAGGCCACAAACAGAAAAATAAGTTTGATAAGGAACAGGTGGCTTCAGTGTATGGACCTCTCACAAATCACTGAACACACTAGGTCTCATACTCTGTGTTATTTATCTGAAAACATATCTCTCATCAATCTTGAATATTTTGGCATCAAATAAATCTCCTTCTGCATTGCTCATTAGTCTATGTATATTTTAAAATCATATGGGGTACCCAAGTGGAGAAATATGAAATTTAACTAATAAACTTGGAAAGAGTTCTTGAACATAGAGTCTAATAATGTCCTTTAGTCATTTTCAACTTCATTCACAGACTCTTACCTTCTTCTAAGTAGCAGGGCCTGTTTGTCTTAATGATATGTTTCATAGCTTAACCATATCACTCTTAGCTTTGACTCAGGAGGTGATGGCTTTGAGTTCAGTCCAGAGCCTTGAGCATAAGACGTAGGTTAATATTTCAGCGTTGTACAGGTAGTATGTTGAAGGTTTTGGATTTCAATTTACATTTTCAACCAACAACTTGTCTGTTCTCTTTGGTAGATATAAAATATCCTATTGCACTCCCAAGACATTCAATGATATTTTCCTGAGGCAGTTGTTACCTTATTTGATTCAGCTAAAAAAAAATTATCATCTTGAGTAGAAAGAGGTTTTAACAGGTTTCTGATGCTTCCAGCTCCCTCCTGTTTGACAGACAGCTAGAGTATGCCCCAGGGTGCTGAGAACATTCAGCCTTTTCTCATTGTTTAAATTTTGCATTCATGTTTCTTTAAAGGCACACACTCAGTGGCCACTTTATTAAGTATACCTGCTCTTAATGCAAATATCTGATCAATCAATCATATGCCAGCAACTCAATGCATAATAGCATGCAGACGTAGCCAAGAGGTACAGTTGTTGTTCAGACCAAACATCAGAATGGGGAAGAAATGCAATCTAAGTGATTTTGACCATGGAATGATTGTTGGTGCCAGATAGGGTGGTTTGAGTATCTCAGAAACTGGTGATCTTCTGGGATTTTCATGTGCACCGGTCTCTAGAATTTCCAGAGAATGGTGTGAAAGACAAAGAAAAATGCACTATGCAGTGAGCGGCAGTTCTGTGGGTGAAAACGCCTTGTAATGAGAGAGGACAAAGGAGAATGGCCAGACTCGTTCAAGTTGACAAGAAGGCGACAGTAACTCAAATAACCATGCATTACAACAGTTGATGTGCAGAAGAGCATCTTGGAACGCATAACACGCCAGACTTTGAAGTGGCCGGCTTACAGCAGCAGAAGACCATGAGCAGACACTCAGTGACCACTTTATTAGGTACAGGAGGTGGCAATTAAAGTGGCCACTGTATGTACAGTACATACAGTACTTCATATTAATGGATGGTATGCAAATTAAATTATTATATTTTCAAAAACCAGAGGTTTGAGTGTAGAATATGTGCATCAATGGTACTAAATTTTTAAAAAAATACTTCACATACCACATAATTGACATGAGAATCACAGGTAGAAGCAACCACCAGTACCAATCTCCTTTGTTGGAAAATACAGCCATCAGAATGCCAACCAGGTTTCCATTGTATCCATAAAGACCCGCTTCAACTGCAGATCTGAAACACAAACAACACAATGTATGTTCATAACCCCAAATTAACAAAAATAAGTTCTAGGAGAGAATGGTTTTGTTCAGTTTAGATGAAAAGCTTTTGGTCTGAACTGAAGGGCAGTTCAAGGGCAGAGGTAGAGCTACTGCTCAGAGTGCCAAAGACTTGGATTCAATCCCGACCTTGGATGCCAGCTATGTAGAGTTTGCACATTCCCCTTCTGACATGTGGGTTTCTCCTGGTTGGTCTGCTTTCCTCCCACATGCCAAAGATATGTGGATTGGTAAATTAGAAAGGCCATAATAAATAGCCTTTAATGTGCAGCTAACTCTTAGGATCTACAGGAAATGAGTAAGAATGTTGGGGGAATACAAAATTGGCATTAGTGTATGACACAAATACAAGAGAATCTGCAGATGCTGGAAATCAACACATAAAATGCCGGAGAAACTCAGCAAGTCAGGCAACTTCTATGGAAAGGAATAAACAGTTGATGTTTCAGTCCAAGACTCTTCATCAGGCTTAATATAAGATTAGTGTAAATAGGTGCTGACAGTTGACACAGACTTGGTGGGTTGAAGGGTTTGTTTCTGTGTTGTATCCCTATGTATTTCACCCTGCACAGTGTTCTAATTCTTTTGATCTGCGCGGTTCCTTCTGAGGGTGAGGTGGCAGCCTTGAAGATGGATGTTAAGAGTGTATGAACGCACCATTAGGTGTATATTAAGCTTGCTTCTACTGTACTCTCTTTATTGTTTTATTATTCAGTGGACTATTTGCATATTTTATTGCATTTATGAGACTGCAGGCAACAACTTTGCAGTATAATGAAGATTTGTTTTACTGGAAGAATATGATCTTTAACCTAAGATGTTCAGAAAATTTGTAAAAATTTTTTTCCAAAATCTGTCTTTGCTTCAATATTCCCTTTTTTCTCCATTCTTCCTACTTTCTAAGTTAAATAATTTCAAGTAAAAAAAAAATGGATAGTTAGAGGCTTTTTCCTAGGGCTGAAATGGCTAGCACCAGAGAGCATAGTTTTAAGGTGCTTGGAAGGGGATACAGAGGAGATGTCAGGGGTAAGGTTTTTACACAGAGAGTGGTGAGTGCATGGAATGGGCTGCCGGCAGCAGTGGTGGAGGCGGAACGTATGAGAAAAATGAGGAAGATAGTAGTAATTCCAGGCAAGTGCTTCGAGAGGTCTGTTGGTAGAATAGATGGTAAAAGAAATTCAATACATCAATTTGTAAGGCAAATGTGAAGTAGAAAGTAATTGCAATATGTTGTTCATGAACTTCCTCAATAAAGGTCAAGGGAGTGAAAGAAATTAGTTGATGGAAATATTTAAGCCATCTGTTAAGGCTTTGTGGTCAAATGTATCATCTAACAAATCTATAAACTATAATTTCAGAAATCAGGATAGATTTTCCAATGAAGGCACATGTTCATGCTAATAACTGTCTCACACTTTAAACCTCCCATACATAAATATAGATCACAAGCATTAAAACACTTCAAAGTCTTAAAATTAAGGAGCAAACGTATATTAGCACAATACATTTACCTGTTCTGACTGAGCAAAACCGCTGCCAGAGTTGAGAACACAGTGCCCACAATGCTATTCAGTGCCCACCACGGATTATGCAAAATTAAAGCGGCCAAGATAATAATCCCACTTAATGAATTGTTGACAAACATCACCTGAGCAATTCCACGCAAGTTCCAGTCAATGAAACGAAGCAGAATGTTTTGTTCTGTAATGTTTTTAGAAAAAGATTTTAGAACATCCATTTTGTACACATGACATTCACTTAATGCATCCAAGTTACTTCCAGAGTAAAGTTAAACTGCAAGTTGAAATGAACATGCTTGATAACGTTTGAATCTTAAAACTACTGGTCTGCACAAGGTATAACTTCATTGCCCAAAATGCTTTGAATGAGCCGTGCAATACTTAGCAGAATATGGGCAGAATCAGAATCAGAATCAGGTTTATTATCACCGGCATGTGTCATGAAATTTGTTAACTTAGTAACGGCAGTACAATTCAATACATGATAACATAGAAAGAAAACAAATGAACAAGTAGATTAATTACAGTAAGTATATATATCACTGAGTTGGTGCCGTCAGGCTTCTGTATCTCCTTCCTGACGGTAACAGTGAGAAGAGGGCATGTCCTGAGTGATGGGGGTCCTTAATAATGGACGCCGCCTTTCTGAGGCACCGCTTCAACTGAGATTGAAGTGTCACAGTTTTTCCTACATTACACAGTCGCAGGATCACAAGGACTCGGCCCTTGCTAATACCCTCCAGGAGATCAGCTGCAGAACAAGAGGAGGGCAAGAGGAGAAAGGAGCAATATGGCCCCAGAGCTCTCTGTAGTAGTAATGAACGTAGCACTAAACCATCATTCAGCAAATCTATTCTGTTCATAAATCTATAGTTGCTATTTGATCCTTTCTCTGTTGCTGACCATCACAGTTCCCAAAATTCCGAAATAAATAAATTCAAAACAAGTGTATACATCAAGCCATCAGATGCAGACATCAACCAGTTACCACCGAACATTCTCCTGATGTGTTTGGGCCTTTGCATGCCCTGGAACTCTAGATTCCCGATGAAGGGTCTTGGCCCGAAACATTGACTGTATATCCATTGATGCTGCCTGACTTGCTGAGCTCCTCCAGCACATTGTGTGTATTGCTCTAGATTTTCAGCATCTGCAGTACCTCTTGTGTCCTGGAACACCAATATATAACTGCAGCATGGCTTTCAGGTGAGATGGCCGACAGTAAGGGTCATGGCGTTGGCAATGATTGTGATGCTACTTTAAAAGGACAAAATGCACATTGGTCCCTACAATGCCCGATAGTTATATTTTCTATCTTTACAGCCAACTAAGTTTGAGGAGGCAGTGAGGAAATAACATTTGGCTATCTCAGTTTTTTTTTGTGTGGGTGGGACTTCATTCTGATTCATTCTTTCTAACGGCTCCTGGAATTTCTTGCTGGGATGATCAGTTCAAGGCAAGTTTAAGTTTAAGGTGGAGGTCAGACTGAGCAGATGGTGCATCTGAGATCTGCACCAGGGAAGCCAAATGGATTGGATGCCGACTTTGTGCAAAACCTCCATTCAGATTGCATACATGACCCGGGGCTTCCACTGTCCCAGCTGTTTTAATTCACTCGCCCATTCATTCAGCTCGCCCTCTCCTTGGCTTCCTTTGCTTTCCGCAGCAAGTTCAACAGCTTGTGAAAAAGCAGCTTATTTCTCAACTTGACACACGATCGCCCCAAGTCAGCACAAAACTTGACAATGTCATGTAATGATTCAGCCACTTCCAGTTATACCTCCTCTGAAGTCACCTTTTGTTTCTTTACTTCCACCATTACACCCACTTTTGGCTTGCAAAATCATCCTTATTGTCATCTAATCTTACCCGCATTCCTTAATATTACAGACTCTCCTTTTGTTCTTTCTCCATTCAGTCTTTCTCTGCATTTAAATTTACTTATTTAAAACACAGGAGATTCTGCAGATGCTGGAGATCCAGAGCCACACATACAAAATGCTGGAGTTCAATGCGGAAACATCGACTCTTTATTTCTTTCATGAGCTGCTGAGTTTCTGCAGCATTTTGTGTGCGTTATTTATTTACTTATCTATTATTTTTTCCTGTTCTGCTGAAAAGCTATGGACCTAAAGTGTTAACTCTCTTTGTGTACAAATTCTGCTTATCAGCTGAGCAATGTGAGCATTTTCTGTTTTGTGTCAAATCTGCAACATTTGCAACATTTTGCATCATCTGCAACTTTTTTAGTTCGCCGTGTATAACGTTTTTACTGTGCATTCTGGGTTCTGTTCATTAATTGGTGTGTAAGATGACCCAGGTGTATTTTCCCCCCTTAACAGTGTTCTTTAGATGCCTTTCCCTGAAGGCACGAAATTGGGTATAGTGAACAAAGGTTTCCTGATGAACAGTCATTGATCTGAAACATTCGCTCTGTTGCTCTATCCATGCATGCTGTCTGATTGGCTGTGCATTTCTCTGCTATGGTTCTTGTGTCTTCCTATTGTTAAAGGAAATCTGGAGCAGTAAAACTACATGGACATTATAATACAGAAGAGGGCCATTTTTCACATTTGTCTTGATTATTATCTTTCAAACAAATATGAACCTAATCCAATATGCCCTGAACATTTCAATAATCCTGCAAATATTTTCTTACAATGCATCTATGGACTTGGGTTCTTATTTAGCTATTGTCTTTTGGGAGAAATTGTGCAGCAACCTAACAGTCCACAATTAAAATAGACGTGCAAAAGATTAATCTCTCATTTGCCCTGATGCTTTACAAACTTTTATTTCATTGGTAGATTTGGCTTTGAACCCATGTTAAAGCATGATGTTAATGTATCTCAATAATTACCCATGGAGTATGTTGAAAAAGAATTAGGGATCATGTATTTTTCATACATACATAGAACACCGAATAATAGAGGGTGAAAAGTTGAAATATTTAAGGGGAGTCTGAAGGAGAACTTCTTCCTTCAGAGGGTGGTGTGAGTGTGAAACTAGCAGAGTGAGTGGTAGATGTCAATTAAATTGCAACATTTAAGAAAAGTTTGAATAGGCACATGGATGGAAGGGATATGAGGGGCTATGGTCCAGGTGCAGGTAGATGGGACTAGGCAGAAAAGTGGGTCAGCATGGACTAAATGGGCCAAATGGCTTCCTTATGTGCTGTACTGCTCTATTACTCTACAGCAGTGGTCGCCAACCTTTTTAAGCCCAAGATCTCCTACCTTGGCCTTAGTGAAAGGCAAGATCTACCTACTAAATCGTTTAGAGAAAAAACAACCCAGATTGTACTTCCAACTTGAGGCCTTTTATTTGGGCTAATTGTTTTTGAATTACATAAAGGGTTTTTGTCAAACTTTCAAATTAATTCAACCAAGAAAACACTGTAACTAGAATATCAAACAGGCCATAGCTGTTTTTCTTTAAGAATATTACAATACTTCATACCTTTTGTAGTAACTTCTACCTTGAAAAAGGACCACCCGACAACTTCATATCCAAAGAAACAACCTTATCTGGGACGGCAAAACCAATGCGGCAGAGGGGCTTATACACACATGCACAGAGAAGACTGGAAGTAAAACCCTGCAACCCTGGAAACAACCTCTGTTTACAAACAGCTTTCCGTAGTGGGAGTATTGCTATATTATCATTATCCTAATTGCTATTAACTTATCTTTATAATGCTTACATTAAAACACTTCTCCCTCTTCAAATTCCAACATTCCCCAAATGTAAAAGAACTGGGAAACAAAAAACAGTAGTGTCATTAGCTTGCGTACCCCTGAAACTTATACTAGTGTCTCAGTAACAGTTTACCAATACAAAACACCTGAAAAACGTGGCAGATTCAACATTCAGTCTAACAAAGGAAACTGTCCATTCAAATATTCAATCTGTCAGGAGGTTTGCGAGGGCGCTGTGTTGCAATGGTTTGTTGACTTGCTGCCTGAGATAAAGAAACGAGGAGCACGAAGAACTGTCAGATGATGCGTGGCTACTGGATTTAGGGTTTCTGATAGACCTAATGGCTAAATTAATTGCACTTAACAACGAGCTCATGGGAAAAGACCGACACCTGCCCCACATGATAAACGCAGTAAATGCGCTTAAGGCCAAGCTCGGTGTTTGGATTTCAAATTTAAAGAACGGGCGGCTGACACACTTTCCCAACTTGGAGAAACTGTTATAGGCCATCAAGGAAAAGAAAATGCTTTTCGCCCTTAGCAGTACTGAGCCTACCTAGACAAACTGGCAATAGAGTTCGATTGGCATTTTGGGGAGTTAAACGTCATGAAAGATATTGCTACATTTATTTCAAACCTATTTCTGTTGATCGATATTGAACAGATACCAGCCAAATTCCAGCAAGTATTTGGTGTGCCAAGTGATATTGAAATGGAAATAATTGATTTGCAAAATGACATCGAGCTTAAAGCAAGATCAGGGGACGGTGACTTTTGGGGGCTACTTCGGGTCAACTTATCTGTGTGAAATTGTATTTTCACAGATGAAAATTATTATATCTAAGTACAGGAGCTGTCTTACTGACAGACTCCTCATTGACTGTCTCAGACTGGCTATCTGTAGTTATGAGTCAAATTTCAGGGAACAAGCAGAAAGTATTCAGCCCCAGTCATCACACTGAGTGCAACAGTCAGTTTTTATTTATTTATTTTTCGTGTTGAAATGAAATTAAATAATGAAACTTAGAATTAAAGGTGTTGTAATGTGAGCATTATAAAGATAAGTTAATAGCAATTAGGATAATGGTAATATAGCAATAGTCCTGCTACAGAAAGCTGTTTGTAAACAGAGGTTGTTTCCGGGGCTGCAGGGTTTTACTTCCGGTCTTTTCTGCGCATGTGTGTATAATCCCCTCCACCACATTGGTTTTGCCGTCCCAGGTAAAGTTGTATCTTTGGACATGAAGTTATCAAGTGGTCCTCTTTCGAAGTAGAAGTTACTACATATGACTAACATATGCACCCTAGGGGTAAAATTTGCTTTTGCGTCAAAAGGTTTATCAGGCATAATGTATTTGTGTATTTATTTTTCATTTTTTTCAGGATCTACTGGGAAAGTATCAAAGATCGACCGGTCGATCGCATTCGACCGGTTGGCGACCACTACTCTACAGCATAAGGACAGGCCCTACAGTCCATGACATCTGTGCTGATTCGGATGCCAGTTTAAGCTGCACATCTGCCTGTACATGTTCCAACTCCCCCTATTTGCTATCTGTTCATGTGTCAGTCTAATTTTGCTATTGCATATCTGACTATCACCACCCCCCAACCCTCCGGCAGTGCACCTACCAATATCTGTGTAAAAAATCTTGCCTTGTAAATCTCCTTAAACTTTCCTCTTACCTCTCGTATTTGGCATTGCCACTCAGTGAAAAATTTAATCCAAGTAAATTTCTGATTTAAGCAAAATACAGTAAACCTTAATTTCCGAGCAACCACTGAAAATTCTATTTTTATTTGTGGAGTCTTTGTTGTTTGTAATCTAATTATTGTTGAAAACTGAAAAAAAAAATTCCTTTCTGTATTCCCTTTCTGTATTTCTCTTTCAATCCTATCTTGCTTCTTAGTGAATTTTGCTTCCTTTTGACAATTTTACAATTAATTAAATATTCTAATTTATATTTCCTGGTTTAGAGTCTTCATGGCTAATTGGTTTAAATGCCTTTATCATTGTTTACTTGTTCCTACACACCACAAATACCCTGTGGAGCATGGCAGACTGAATATTATCTGCAGGAATGATAAAAAACCATTCAAATGCCTGCCAAAGGTTAGCAGGCAGCACTAAATGTACTGGACTGCAAGTCCCATGATCTTGCACCTGACTGCTTGAAGCACCAGTATCTTCCAAAGCTATTTAACAATGATAATTTTATAGTCTGCTCTAAATCTTTGATACTTAAGCTTAAATCCATGGCCTCTGACTTTGGGAATTTTAATTTGTGAGCTATCTCTAACCATTTTGCCCCTTGTCCTTCTAATTTTAAATATCTCCATGAGGTGTACTCTTTATTTTGCCTCAAAATCCTCCTTGGACAGCATTCACTATCTACTAGGTACTGTTTAACTAATGTTTTATAATGTTACTATAAATGTGCTGTATTTTATATTTACTGATGTTAGAATCCTCCCGCCACTTTTTTTGCCCTGTTCACCTTCTTCTCAATTCCCACTTGAAATTTCTCACAATTATTTACTTTGTTCGGCTGAAGGGTCTCGGCCTGAAACGTCGACTGTACTTTTTCCCATAGATACTGCCTGGCCTGCTGAGTTCCTCCAGCATTTTGTGTGTGTTGCTTGGATTTCCAGCATCTGCAGATTTTCTCTTTTTTGCTAGTTTTGCTACAGTTTACAAAGAAATGGAATCAGGGTTGCAAAAGACTTCGGCTAATAGGAGCGACTAGTGTTACAAAGTGCAAGATAGGATTAGTGTAAATATAAGCTATGTGGTCAGATATGAAGATGAGCAGTGATCAGTGTGTGAAGAATAATGATGGCTTATTTGTTTAGGATTTTATCTGCATATTGCATACATTTTTAGTGTAGCATAATGCCATGTTCAATATTCAATAAACTGGTTAAACATATTGGAAAGTACAGATTTACCATTTTGTGAGTTTAAAGTAAGATTGACTCACAGTGACCTGGCATTATGCCTGTACTTAGGGAACACTGTTTAGCAGCAGGAAGAAATCTCACCCACCACTTGCATTACTTAAGAAGATTATCAATTATCTGTAAGCATGTTGGTGACTCATTTGAAAGTAAACTGTGGAAGTTTACCGGGTATTGATATTTGATTAGCATGGGAGCGTTGGCGGCCATTCGTGTGACTAACGAAGCTCACAGGTTAATCAAATTGAGAACATTGCGAACAAAGAAAGTGAACAAAGGCAGCTTTCTTAAAGGAGCAGGAGGAGAGGAAGTGGTTTTCTTAGCAAGAGATCTTATCCTTGAAGAGCCTTTGGCCCGCAGTTTAGCTATGTCCACCTGACGAGGGGATAATGCATAAGGAGATTATTTCTTGAAGTGCCAAGCACAGTGATCTGTCAACTTTGCCGTTCAACCACAACTATTCCTACAGTAACATTTTGCAGTTTCACCTATATTGATGTATATGGGAGATGGAGTAATAGTGTCTTAGCCTGTCCTTACTATTTCCTATTTGCCTGCATTTGACTCATATCCTTAGTTTAATCATTTCCTGTCCAAATATCTTTAAAATATTGTTATTGTACCTGCCTTAGCTACTTTCTCCGGCAGCTAGACCCACATATTCACCACTCCCTGCATGAAAAAGTTACCTCTCAGATCCCTTTTAAATTTTTACCATCTCACATTAAATTTATGCCCTCTACTTTTTGATTTCTTATCCCTGGGGTAAAGACAGTGTGCATTCACACTACCTACAGTATAGTCCTCATGATTTTATGCACTGCTAGAAGATCACTCTTTAATCTCCTACCCTCCAAGGAATAAAGTCCTAATCTCTCCCTACAACTTAGGCCCTCGAGTCTTGGCATCGTTCTTGTAAATCTTCTTTGTACTGTTTCCAGCTTAATGATATATTTCCTATAACTGTAGATGATATTCCAGGTGCAGCCTCACCAACATCTTACACAAGATAATAGAAGCCTGATATTCAAGGAGAGCTGAATTCCTCTCTCCAGTTGGAGAATGTGTACACGTGGATACTCAGGGGTTCTGGGCTTACCAATGGCGCGAAGGGCCATTCATTGTATCCAAGTTACCTTGATATTGTACCTTCCTCAACCACTTACTCTGGCAGCTAGTTTCACATCTTCACCACCCTCTGCATGGAAAGGAAGTCATAACCAGAAACGTTGACTGTACCTCTTCCTATAGATGCTGCCTGGCCTGCTGCGTTCACCAGCAATTTTTACGTGTCTTGCTTGAAATTCCAGCATCTGCAGATTTCCTTGTGTCAGAGATTCCTGCTGGTTTACAGAATTTGCCTGATAACAAGGAAATCAGCACTTTCTTGGTATCAGGTAAATTCTGTAAACTAGCAGGGAATACTTGATACTAAGGAAATCAGCATGCATTCATTCTGCAACAATCTCTTCTTTCACAAGACTATTGTACCAGACTAAAAGGTGGTGAATTTGGGATCAGGGTCATTCCACCAAACACTTTGTTCCTGACATCATTTTCAAAGAGCATGTGCAAATGGAGAGCACAATTTAACAGAAACACTCTGTCCACATGAACATCATAGCCTGGAACACTGTGGTATATATTGCTTCATAATTCAGATAGAATATAAACATTTGTCATTATCTCATACATAATATACAACTTGGCAAACAATGTAGGTACACACAGAAATTATGAGCTTTTTTAAATGGCAAAGGATTGGGAAATGTTGGTATAATGTTTTATTTTTAAAGGGACCTGCATGTCCTTGTTCAGATGTCACTGAAAACTATTACGTAGGTGCAGTTGACAATTAGAGAATCAAATGGAACAGTAGCCCTTTTTTACTGGAGAGTTTGAGTATAAATATAAAAATGTTTTACTACAACTGTATTGGTCTGTGGTTAGACTATATCTGGATTACGGGACACAATCTTGGACCCAAATAAGTATGTACTTACCATGCAAGGAGTGCAGTGAAGATTCACCAGACTGCAATAGTTTGATCGGTCTGCTATATCTAGAAAGACTGTGCAGGGTAGGCCTCTGTTCTAGAAGACTGAATTAGATCAAATTGGAATCTATTGGGTAGATATGGGAAGGAAGCTCACCATTGCTAAGGAACTAGAACCAGCGAGCACAGTCTTAACTTACAGTAAGTGGTGGGTCATTATAATTGAAATGAAGACATTTTTTCCACTCAGGAGGAGGTGAATCTTTGGGATTCTCTATTCCAAAGGACTGGGGAGTTTTGGCATTTATTGCATTCAAAACTGGTATCAATAGATTTCTGGATACTAGGGGAATTGAGGACTACGGCAACAGTGCAGGAGAAAGGAGTAGATATAGAAGATAAGCCAATTTTGTTGAATGGCAGAGCAGGTTCTGTTAGTATTCAGTCTCTCACCTTATATATGTATACATTTTGCATACTTCCTTATTTTTACTCAAATTAATAAAGATAAAAGATCAACACAACAGCTTCTTACCTTTAAGCCAATTGCCAAAATTGTTAATCTTATTAGGGAGGTCTACAAAATCTTCACAATTGCAATTGAAAGACTCAACCTCTTTGATAGCTGTATTCTGTTCTTTAGGTTCTGGTTGAATTTGGTGCAGGAATGTATTTGACTCCACCTAAAATTCACGATCATTCACAGAATTTCCATAAAAAAAAGCTCTTTAAAGTTAAGGACAGACTTAACAAAGTTAAGTTAAGAACAAATGGCAATAACAATATAGCATTTACTGCAAAGCTTAGAAACTTAAGATGTGCCTCGTAAATAACACGGTACCAAAAGAGCCTAGAACCCATTTATAACATAGGTAAGAACTTTAATAACAGCTTGTAACCAAGAGTACTACTTCACATAGGTACATTTATTTTCATAAGGCATATTTACTTTTAATAGATTCAGTTTCAAGATTTTATTGTTGCTTTGTGATCACATCCCTCAATTCAGTTCATATAAACCAAAACCCCCTACTGAGAAAATCAGATATTTGCATGGAAGTGCACTGAAACATGAACTTAATATAACTGAAGCTGCAGTTTGATATTTCAACTGTTGAATAAATTTAAGTGAAAATGAAACATTAGAGATACAGTAATTTATAATACACAATAAATAGCAGCGGCTCTGATGTTCAGAGGGATCTTGTGGCTTCATGAAATTGGCAACTCAATTGACTAGGGTAATTATCAAGGTGCATAGCATACTTGGCTACATTGTTTAGGACACTGAGTATAACTATGTGGAAGCTCATGTTGCATCTGCATAAAACTTTGGTTAGGCTGCATTTGAGGGACTGTGCAGTTCTGGTTTCCACACTGCAGGAAGATTGTGGAGAAGCTGCAGCAGAGGTTCACCAGTTTACTTCCTAGAATAGAGGTAATGATCTCTAAGGAGAGGTTTGACAAAATTGGATTGTTTTGCTTGGAGTGGCAGAAGCTGAAGGTCAAGTTGACAGCAGCATATAAAATTATGAGCAGTGTAGATAGGGTACATACAGAATATTTCTGGTGGTCAAACACAACAGGGCATAGATTTAGGGAGGGAGAAGGAAAGTTTAAAGGGGACTGGCAAGCAAGTTTGTTTTACAAAGACTGACAGGTGCCAAGAAAGCTCTGCCAAGGGAGGTAGTAGAAGCAGATACAAGAGAAATGTTTAAAAGGCATTTAGTCAGACACTTGAAGCGGCAGGGTATAGAGAGATACATGGCATGGGTAGCCAGATGGGATTAGTTTAACCTGGCATCATGGTTGGCACGGATATCCAGAACCTTAGGGCCTAATCTCATGTCGTACTGTTCTATGCTCTGTGTAAAGTTCAGAATTTAGAGATGTTATAACATAAAATAAGATGATATAGAATTTATTTTCAAAGGAAGTGTTGGGGATATAGGATTTGAAAATTTTAATTTTTGGCTTTATTGCACAGCTTTGATGCCACTCCTGGTGCTTTGTGCTCTTTCACTATGTTTTTTTTAATCTTTATTAACATTTTCTTCACCCAGCTGTTCAAATTGATCCAAATTGTGGATCTTTGCCACTTTTTATGTAAGTCTATAGACCTATTATTTACATTTGGGCAATTGTGTGGGATGCAGACCAGTCACATGACAAATTCCATCCAACCTAAGTGTTGTTGTTGAGACAAGCATTTTAATATGCTGTGATGTGCTAAGACCATACACCAGGAGCAGAATTAGGCTATTTGGCTCATCGAGTCTGCCCCACCATTCAATCATGGCTGATCCTTTTTTTTTCCTCAACCCCATTTCGCAGTCTTCTCCCCGTAACCTTTGATGCAATGTCCAATCAAGAACCTATCAATCTCTGCCTTAAATACACCCAATGACCTGGCGTCCACAGCTGCCTGTGGTAACAAATTCCACAAATTCACCACCCTCTGGCGAAAGAAATTTCATCGCATCTCTGTTTTGAATGGACATCCCTCTATCCTGAGGCTGTGTCCTAGACTCCCCCACCATGGGAAATATCCTTTCCCCATCTACTCTGCCTAGGCCTTTCAATACTCGAAAGGTTTCAATGAGATCCACCCTCATCCTTCTAAATAACAACGAGTACAGACCCAGAGCCATCAAGTGTTCCATATTTCCTGGAAATCTGATGCTGAATTAAAATTTAGCTAATTTGAGTCATTCACTCTTCGAAATCAGACTATTTTTAATTTTAGTGTGAATTATTCAAACTTTAACTTAATACTTTTCCCCAAACTTCATATTTTTCATAAAATGAATGGTGTGTTTGTCAATTTGTCCTATAATTCTTTTTTTTAACAATGAATACATAAAACGACTGAATAGTTTTTGGTGAGATATTTCTGTTAGTGCAGTGTATGCTGGTAATGTAAATACAACCACAGAAAAATTAGGATGGATGTTTTCATAGTTTATTGTTAAATTGACACTATTGCAATGACACGTATAATGAATTTAAAAGGCAAGGTATTTGTTTAGAAATTAAAGGAAAACTGAAATATGTACATAAACGGTATACAGTCTTTGGAATATCTTCCTTTATGAGTAGAGGAAGTTTGAAAAATACCCTCTTGTAAAAGTTTGAAAGTACAGATAGGGCATTGTCCTTCTCAGACAAATGAGTCAAGCTTCAGAAACAGGTGTCTTGGCAATGTACCATGAACACGCATCACATTTTGGGCGATACAGTAGCGTAGCGGTTAGCGTAACGTTATGCCAGCAGTAGTGGTGCATGCGAGCTCGATTTCAAAGTTGATAGGTACATAGATAGTAGGGGTATGGGGGGTTATGGTCCCGGTGCAGGTCGATGGGAGCAGCCAGTTTAAATAGTTCGGCATGGACTAGATGAGCCGAAAGTCCTGTTTCTGTGCTGTACTTTTCAATGCCTCGAGGAGTTCGTGATAGTGGTTCTGTCGCCGCCGCTGTGGGTGATGAATTTGTTCGTTCTCCCTGAGACCGGTGCTCCGGTTTCCTCCCGCATTCCAGAGATGTACGGGTGAGGGGTAGTACACTGGGGGCATGCGACACCTGCGGACTGCGCCCCCCAGCACATGTTACATGTGGAGAGTGTTGCTCGCAAACGCCGCATGTTATTGTGTGTTCCGATGTTTGAACGTACATGTGACAAATAAAGCAAATCTTTATATCTCTAATCGATAAGCTCATGTAAACCGTTTATAAACTGCCACGATCACATCTCTTATTTGGCAGCAGGATAAGTGAACAAGAGAATGGTCACCGTATATTACTAAAGCATTGCAGCTGAGCCTGACTGTCTTACAGAACACTCCGTTTCAGCTGGCATATGCACGGTAATTTTCAGCTTTCTATTTGGATACCTCTGGCCTCATAATCACCCCAGATTTCCACTTGCCCCTCACTGACAACTTAGTATTCAGCTGCCTTGTTGAGTTCTGAAATTCTCTGTCTTCTGCTCTACTCTGTGCTAATCCTTTGGGCGCTATAAAACTCTTTGACAAGGCGTTCGGTCACTTCTCCCAATGCTGTACTTCTCTTCCATGTCGCGATCTGAAATTGCTGTATGATATAACTCCTTTGTGAAGTTGTTCTAATCGATGTTAAAGATGCCGAATGCATTGAAGTCGCATTTGGTTGCTACATTCCCCCATCCCCCCATGGCACATAGCTGCACAATGATCCAGCACTTGCTCCCAGTGTGGATTGGTCGGACAGTGAGTGAAATCAAATCAGGAAACCCAATAGCTGTAGCTGTCAAGAGAAAGCATAGTAAATCTGGCAGGTATCACAGTGCGAAGCAACTTCCTGAACCCCATCTATCTCTGACCTACTAACACCTGGCTCCCATGTCTGTGTCACAACTTCACAAGGCAAATCTACTTTTACTTGCGCCCTAGTGCCTCCATGCCCCCTATCCTGACTAACGCTTGTTTCCTTTTTCTCCTCGGTCACAATGATAGTCCACTATTCCTTGAATCCCATGAGCACCATGCAATATATCTGAGCAATTCATTTTTTTTTAATCCAACTGGACATCATAGATCGTATTCTTCTTTCTTTATTGCTTCGTGGTGTGCATTGAGGAATTGCAGGCAGGGTGCACACTCACTCCGCACATTCGCTGTCCCTTTAGATCTGGCGCCGCTGCACAGAAGCCGCTCATTTGCATCCTGACAGAGTGGGAGACAGTCACACACGGAAGAAAGCAGGCAGCGAAAAGGGAAGCGTCATTGTGGTCAATTGAGTTCTTAATTCAAAATAGACCAGAAACATAACCTAAATACAGCGCATTTACATCATAAAATTTACAGAATGCAGACATTAAGCGCCAAATACCTGGACCAGCCCGGCGTCACTTTTGTCCCGCCTGATCATGCTGGAAGCGTACTGATGGAGTTGCTACTATGACAGCTGGGTGTGAAATTTGTCACTAGCCGGAGCTAAATGCTAAAGTTTTGCTGGAGCATTCCCATTTGATTAACGTGAAACGGCGACAGCCCACATGACTCTGCATAAAGCCAATTGTGAAACAGTTTAAACTCGGACAGCGAAAGGGAACAAAGCTGAGAGGTGGCGGAAATTTTCAATCGGTGTTCGTGTAAGAGAGCGACATACGCACTCAGCAGGTGTGCTGCTATTGTGACATTTTGGAAATGCAGACGAAGGGGGTATGGTGAAATCACACGGAAAGGTTGTTTCCCCTACCTGAAAAATCGACGTGGAATTGATAGTGGAAAATAAAACTTAATTTAAAAATTTAGACAATGTATTATTGTAATTGGCATGTCGGGCTTGTACAGTTATCGTGGTAAACATTTAACCTCCAACCAACAGTCGGGCTTAATTTATGAAAGCCACCTCTTATAAAACTAAAGTTGGTACTTAGCTGTTAAAGACCTCAGTGCTGCACACAAAGGGAGCAAAGCGTGCACTTTTAGTCAGATTCATATTTTAATTACTTCACACAATTTTTGCCTCTCCCTGGACTTTATCTCAGTTTTACACATAGACCCGAATCCATGTGTTTGAGGAATCAATTGGACTATCTCTTTTCTTTTTCATATTCTTCTCCTCTCTGTCTCTCAATCTGATCCCAATAAAATAATGTATGGCCAGTTTCTGTAAGGTTGATGGGTACAAATACTTATATAGTAGAACTCAATGAAAACGTTCAAAGTTCAAAGTAAATTTATTATAGTCATAGTCATACTTTATTGATCCCGAGGGAAATTGGTTTTCGTCACAGTTGCACCATAAATAATTAAATAGTAATTAAATTATTAAACAGGAAATAAGTCCAGCGTCTATGTTACTGTATACTACCCTGACTCATTTTTGCAGACATTTCAAGAAAATAAAACAATATAATTTACAAAGAAAAAGAAATATACATAAACAGTCAAAGACTGGCAAACAACCAATGTGCAAAAGAAGATAAAAGGCAACAAAATGTGTTCTTGACTGTATAGACACACACACAGTGATTTATGAATTCAGATTCTGGGGTAACAACAAAACACCCTGAGATTCATGGTCTCGACATGTTAAAATGTGATGCATACAATGGTTTAAGTAATCGCAAACACGAGGAAATCTGCAGATGCTGGAAGTTCAAGCAACACACATAGAAGCTGCTGGTGAACGCAGCAGGCCAGGCAGCATCTTTAGGAAGAGGTACAGTCGACGTTTCAGACCGAGACCCGTTTGTCAGGACTAACTGAAAGAAGAGCTAGTAAGAGATTTGAAAGTGGGAGGGGGAAGGGGAGATCCAAAATGATCAGAGAAGACAGGAGGGGGAGGGATGGAGCCAAGAGCTGGACAGGTGATTGACAAAGGGGATATGAGAGGATCATGGAATGGGAGGCCAAGGGAGAAAGAAAGGGGGTGGGGGGAAGCCCAGAGAATGGGCAAACGGTATAGTGAGAGGGACAAAGGGAGAAAAAGGAGAGAGAAAGAGAAAGAATGTGTGTATATAAATAAATAATGTATGGGGAATGAGGGGGAGGTGGGGCATTAACAGAAGTTAGAGAAGTCAATATTCATGCCACCAGGTTGGAGGCTACCCAGACGAAATATAAGGTGTTGTTCCTCTAACCTGAGTGTGGCTTCATCTTGACGGTAGAGGAGGCTGTGGATAGACATATCAGAATGGGAATGGGACATGGAATTGAAATGTGTGGCCACTGGGAGATCCTGCTTCCTCTGGCGGACACAGCGTAGGTGTTCAGCTAAATGGTCTCCCTGTCTACATTGGGTCTCGCCAATATATAGAAGGCCACATTGGGAGCACCGGATGCAATATATCACCCCAACCGACTCACAGGTGAAGTGTCGCCTCACCTGGAAGGACTGCCTGGGGCCCTGAGTGGTAGTGAGGGAGGAAGTGTAAGGGCATGTGTAGCACTTGTTCCGCTTACAAGGATAAGTGCCAGGAGAGAGATCGGTGGGGAGGGTTGGCAGGGGGGGGACGAATGGACAAGGGAGTCGCATAGGTACTGCTGCGTTCACCAGCAGCTTTTATGTGTGTTGCTATCGTTTAAGTAATGATCCAGCTCCCACCTAAAAAAACACAAGTTGACTCTGGCAAAATAATTCAAATAGGTATTTCATTAAATAGGTATTTCATTTTTCATTATTCTGAAAATGAAATGAAATTGCTAAAAGGAATGGTGGAGATAGAGTCAATGGTTCTGAATGTGTGTTCTCAAAACTTCCATCCATGGGAGCAGTCACCTTTCAATTTTTTCCAGGTCCTTCCTTGTCTTGAAGATCTCTAAAATGTCTCGTAACACTCTTACTTTAAGGACAATTTAAACTGCCCCCTCTCTGATATCCTTGCTAAACTGCAGTGATCAGAATTAAGCTTAGAGCTTCAACTGTGGGCAAAGCCGTGGCATATGGAGACCCCTTCTTTTAGTCCCTTTCCTCTTACTTATGATGTGCTGGATCTTGTATGCCATTGCAGTTACTTCCTAAATCTTTCCTGTTGCAGTTATTTTCTAAATCTTTCCTGTTCCTTCAGAGAGTTATATACAGTTTTGTGTTCATGCAAAGGGTTTGGAATTGAACATTTTGTGTTTCTCTTCATTGTTCTCTCAGAATTCATCACTTTACACGTTTCTGCATTGTTTCCTTTGGCACCAAGCCCACAGCATTATTTGAGTCCAACTGCAATCTGGAGGTCCTCCTGCAGGTAATCAGATCTCCCCCCCAACTACTCCCCCACCACCACTACATACACATCACCTAGCTACCATCCTTCTTTTGAAAAACAAGCATTGGTGAGACCCATTGTAAATTGGCGGAACACTTTATTGAGCATTTCTGCACCATCCACCACAAGCGGGACCTCTTGGTGGCCAAACATTTTAATTTCAATTCTGATTCCCATTGCAATGTGTTGGTCCATGGCCTCCTCTTGTGCCAAAATGAGGCCAACTTCAGGGTGGTTGAGGTTCCATCTGGGGAGTAGCTTCCAAACTGACGGCATGAATATTGATCTCTCCTTCTCGTAAGCAAATTTCCCTCCTAATTCTATTCCCCACTTTGGCCTTTTACCTCCTCTCACTTGCTTATTACTTCCCCCTGGATCCCCTCCTCTTTACCTTTCTCCTATTGTCCACTCACCTCTCTTATCAGATTCCTTCTCCCCCAGCCCTTGACCTTTCCCACCCACCTGGCTTCACCTATCACCTTCTAGCCTCCTTTCCCTCCCCTCCACCTTTTTATTCTGACATCTTCCCCCTTCCTTCTCAGTCCTGAAGAAGGGTCTCAGCCTGAAACATTGACTATCTATTCACTTCCACTGGTGCTACCTGACCTGTTGAGTTCTTCCAGCATTTTGTGTGTGTTGCTTTGGAATTTCCAGCATCTGCAGCCTTTCTCATGTTTATTCTTCACAATTCTCTGTTTCCTGTTATTACTGTCACGTGACCAGCAACAATGCATATAGAATTGAGCCAGGTTTAAGAAAACGAACATAAACATTTCTTAAACTCTGCTCAACAATAGCGAAAAGAATTCAAACAACTAACTTAACTGGAAGTTAACTGCTATATGGCAACTCTGGACCAGTTCTTAAAGTGGTAAATTGAAACACATTTCTTAAAATGGTAAATTCGAAAGTCCAAGTGAATTACACAGTCAATAAGGAGAGACTTCTCTGGAAACAGATTTCTTGGAAGACATGACGTGACTGCTGATTCTGTCCAAAGGATTCATGAGGAAGGAAATAAAACGGCTTAAAGGAACTGACATTTTCCTGGTGAATGAACACTGCAAAAAACCCTCCTGTTCTTAAAGCGGTTATCCCAGACGCAGGTCACTATTTACCATAGAAACTACAGCACAGAAACAGGCCTTTTGGCCCTTCTTGGCTGTGCCGAACCATTTTCTGCCTAGTCCCACTGACCTGCACACGGACCATATCCCTCCATACACCTCCCATCCATGCATCTGTCCAATTTATTCTTAAATGTTAATAAAGAACCCACATTTACCACCTCATCTGGCAGCTCATTCCATACTCCCACCACTCTCTGTGTGAAGAAGCCCCCCCCCTAATGTTCTCTTTAAACTTTTCCCCCCTCACCCTAAACCCATGTCCTCTGGTTTTTTTTTCCTCCCCTTGCCTCAGTGGAAAAAGCCTGCTTGCATTCACTCTATCTATACCCATCATAATTTTATATACCTCTATCAAATCTCCCCTCATTCTTCTATGCTCCAGGGAGTAAAGTCCTAACCTATTCAACCTTTCTCTGTAACTGAGTTTCTCAAGTCCCGGCAACATCCTTGTAAACCTTCCCTGCACTCTTTCAACCTCATTTATATTTCTGAATGAAGATTCAATAAGGTTGATCATTTATGAAAACGCCAGATGACACCAACTTTACTCAATCCCTCAGGTTCCTGTTCTTCAGTAAGGTCTTCACTCTCCAATGCTAGACTTACAATAGAAAGTAAAACTCCACCTTTAAATGAAACTGCGTCATGAGACGAATACGCAGCATAACGGAGTAATTGATGAATTAAACAACGAACTAAACTGCGTAACAACAGGGGTTTCCCGTTATATACTTGTTGAGAACATGTCATCACGTGACCTCACACTGGCGGGAAAATTACACAAGATACTCAATTACATCATGATCATAATACAGTCACAAGATACCCACGAGGTATGTAACATACGCAGTTTTTTTTACCCCTGCTGCCATTGCTCCTCCTATTCCATATTTTTTGTTAGTAAGGCTGAACATATGGAATTAGATAAGCAATGGAAAAGTATCTGTCAAGCACTTTTTGAAAGCCCATTTAAACCACATGTACTGGATTGGGGCTTTATCAAAACTCTGTGTTACTTCACAAAGAAACACTCACATGACTTGGGTTTATTTAATTCATATCCAATCAGCTGTTAAGTTTGTCACAGGTTATTTCTCTTCAAGCTTCCCCAACACCAAGGTTCAAGTGACACATTTGTGGTAACTATGGTTATCCTTTCCAGTTGGTTTGAACAGAGGTACAAGTAACTTTGCCTCCCTGACTAGTCTCCAATTCAGTTCCTAATTACCCCCATCCATCTCAAGAACTTAAAATTAGGAGCCACAATCGGCCACCTGACCCTTTGAACCAGCACCACGATTCATCAAATTCAATGCTGACCTTTCACCTTTACTTCTTTTCCCACTATATTCCCGTCTTCATTTTTTTGATACCCAGAAATCTATTAATCTCTTTCTACTCACTGAACCTTCACATTCTTTGAGCATAAAGAATTGCAAGATTCAAAGGGAGTTTATGAGCATTGATCCATGGTGCACGATTGATTCATTTGCACAGTTTGTCTTCTTTGGGACATTGGCTGCACATTTGTCAGTCTTTATGTATAATTCTTCAAAAAATTCTGTAAGTTCTGTAGTATTTCATTAAGTTCTTGTTAATACCTGCAGGAAAATGAATCTTGAGGTAGTAGATGGTAACATATGTGTACTTTGACAATATATTTACTTTGACTACCTCAATAGTTGCAGCTCTTATGTCTGAACTTATGGAAACTGATGATATACTTCCATATTATTTCAATGCTGTTCTCAATTTTTCCCTCATTTTCCTGCTGAGCATTCTTTTGTTTAGCCTAGTCCTCAGTTTGGCGTTTATCATGCATCCTCCTTTTCCACTTCATCTTGTTCTCTAACCTACATTACTTAGTCAAAATAAGCCTTACCATATTATGATCATCATTCTCTAAATGTTACCCCGTGATGCTTGACCAATTACCCAGCCTTATTCCAGAATGAGGCGCAATGATGCTTGTTCTCGCTGGGGCAGGTTAATGCAGATTGGGGCATCGCAGTTCAGGGTTCAATTCCAGCACACTCTGTGAGGAGTTTGTACGTTCTCCCTGTGACCGTGTGGGTTTCCTCCAGGTGCTCTGATTTCTATCCACAATCCAAAGACAAACCAGTTAGTAGATGAATTGGTCATTTTAAATTCTCCTGTGATTAGGTTAGGGTTGTTAGGCATTGTGGCTCATTGCTCCAGAAGCTCTTGTTGTATGTTGCATCTATAAATAAATAAATAAATAAACAAGTACATAAACAAGCAAACAAACAAATAAATAAATGAATATCAATTTAGTCCGTGTTGGAGAAATTCCACAGTATCACTATTGTATCATTTTTACAGGTAATTTCCCTGAAAATGTACTCATCCTTATATTTTGCATTGGCTGGTAACCTACGCAATACTCCCATACTGTTTCTTCATTGTAAGCAAAATAGTGCGTGGAATGGGCTGCCAGCGATGGTGGTGGAGGTGGATACGATAGGGTCTTTTAAGAGACTCCTGGATAGGCACATGGAGCTCAGAAAAATAGAGGGCTATGAGTAACCCCAGGTAACTTCTAAGGTAAGGACATGTTCGGCACAGCTTTGTGGGCTGAAGGACCTGTATTGTGCTGTAGGTTTTCTATGTTTCTAGCATAATCAGATCCACAACAGCCCTGGCAGGTTTTGCACACCATTACCTGCTATAAAGTGAAACAACAGCATAAATAGCAGAGATGCTTCACTTCTTGATGAGCTCAACTCCTTTTCTGCATGCTCTGAAAGGAAATATAACACTAAGCCTGTGCGAATCCCCACAGCCCCTAGTGACCCTGTGATCTCTCTGAGGAAGGCTTTACCTATGATGGACTGGACTGTAACCATCATCTTTTGTAGGCTTTTCTGTTTAAAGGCATGGGTGTTTCCATACCAGGCTTTGACGTAATCAGTGAACATACTCTCCACCGCACATCTATAGAAGTATGTCAAAGTTTTAGATGGTATGCTGAATTTTCGCAAACTTCTAAGAAAGTTGAGGCGCTGCCGTGTTTTCTTTGTAATGGCTCTGATGTGTGGGACCCAGGACAGACCCTCTGAAATGATAACACCGAGGAAGTTAAAGTTTCAGACCCTCTCCACCTCTGCTCCCCTGATGAGGGCCTCCAGTTTCCTCCTCCTAAAGTCAATAATCAGCTCCTTGGTCTTGCTGACATTGAGCGAGAGCTTGTTGTTGTGGCACCACTCAGCCAGGTTTTCAATCTCCCTCCTGTATGCTGTTCCATCACCACATTTGATTTGGCCAATAACAGTGGTGTCATCAGCAAACATAAATATGGCATTGGAGTTGTGCTTATCCCCACAGTAAAGAGTATAAAGCAAGTAGAGCAGGGGGCTCAGTACACTGCCTTGTGACGTACCTGTGCTGATAGTAATTTTGGAAATGTTGTTGCCATTCCAAATTGACTGGAGTCTGCAAATGAGGAAGTCAAGGATCCAGTTGCACAAGGAAGTACTGATGCCTAGGTTTGAAGCTTATTGATTAGTTTGGAGGAGGTGACAGTATTGAATACAAGCTGTAGTCAGTGAAGAGCATCCTGATGTATGCATCTTCACTGTCCAGATGTTCCAGGGTTGAATGAAGAGCCAATGAAATGGCATCTCCTATTGACTGTTTGCAACAGTAGGCAAATTGGAGAGGATCCAAGTTGCTTCTCAGGCAGGAGTAGATATATTTCATCACCGACCTCTCAACGCACTTCATCACAGGGGATGTTAGCTACTACTGGACTATAGTCATTGAGGCAGGTTACCATGTTCTTCTTAGGCACCGATATAATTGAAGCCTGCTTGAAGCACGTAGGTACTTCAGACTGCTGAAGGGAGAGTTTAAAGATATTGTTGAACACTCCAGCCTATTGATCAGCTCAGGATTTTAGTACTCAGCCAGGTAACCCGTCTGGACCAGATGCTTTCCTTTGGTTCACCTTCCTGAAGGATGCCCTCATGTAGGCCTCAGAGACCGAAATTACAGTGTCATCATGGGCTGTGGGAGTTTATGAAAGTGCCTCCAGGTTTTAATGGTCAAAGTGAACATAAAAGGCACTGAGCTCATCTGGGAGAGAAAACTTGTCACCTATGTCACTTGGTTTCAATTTGCAGGAGATAATAGCATTGTCCATGTATTGATCAATGCTCTAAGTTCATCACCTTTGTTCTGATACTGTACATCTCACATTAAAGTAGACACATTTCAACCCATCCATCTCAGCACATTTATGCCCTATCCACTGCCTATCCAACCTCACAGTCTGTCCACAAGCTGCATCTACTTTTATGCCATCTTTGCCATTCTCTGACCAATCACTCTGGTTCCCATCCCCCTGCCAACCTAGTTTAAACCCTCCCCACTAGCTCTGGCAAATCTGCCTGCAAGACTGTTGGTTCTCCTCAAGGAGTAACCTATCTTTTTTGTACAGGTTATATTTTCCCCAGAAGAGATCCCAATAATCCTCAAATCTGAAACCCTGCTCCCTGCACCAGTTCTTCAGCCATGCATTCATTTGCCAAATCATCCTATTCTTACTCTCACTGGCGTGTGACACAGGAGGCAATCTAAAGGTTACTACCCTTGTTGTCCTGCTTTTTGGCTTCAGTCCTATCTTCCTATATTCACTTTTCAGGACCTCATCTCTTTTCTGACCTTTGTTGTTGTTGTCAATATGTACCACAGCTTTTGGCTGCTCACCCTCTCCTTCAAGAATGCTATGGATCCAATCTATGGTGTCCTTGACCTTGGCACCTGGGAGGCAAAATGCCATCTGCAGGTCTGTCTTGTCCACGGAATTTCCTGTCTGTTCTTCTAACTTCTCAGCACTTTTCTCCTCTTTTTTCCCCACTTCCTTTCTGAGACACAGAGTCAGACTCAGTGCCAGAGACCTGGTTGCTGCAACATTCCCTGACAGTCTCCTCACCACCCCTGCCTCAACAACATGCAGAACGGCATACCTGTTATTGAGAGAAATAGCTACAGAAGTACTCCATACTGTCTGCCTTTTCCCTTTCCCTCTCCTGACAGACACATGGCTGCCTGCCTCCTGTAGTTTACGTGTGACTGCTTCCCTATAGCCCTGTAGCTCCTGTCTGTTCACCACCCCCACCAATCTCATTCTCCTGAATGATACATCGGTCATCCGGCTCCAGTTCCCGAAAGCAGTCTGAGGAGCAGCAGTCAGATGCAGTTCTCGCGGCTGCAGCCTTCAGGTATACTGGAGGTCTTCCAGTTTTCCAGCATGGTGCAAGAGGAGCACATCACTGCTCTGGGATCCATTCTCTCTGCTCGACGTGTGCAATAGTAAAGAAAGAGAAATTTGACAAAAATCCCAGGCTAGCCTCTGCCTTTTCTTGGTGAAGCCTCAGTTCCCCCAGTCTAACCCTGTCCACTCACACTGTGACTGCTCTCACAATATCCACGTCACTTCTCTTAATTCTTTATTTATTTATTTAGGGCCGAATGGCCTACTCCTGCACCTATTTTCTATGTTTCTATGTTTATCTTTTGGCCCTTGTTTAATCAGATGATCAATATAAAACTGAACAGAAAAGTCAGAAAAACAGAAAGAACAGAGTCGGAAAGGGTGATGAATCTGTGGAATTCATTGCCATAGATGGCTGTGCAGGTCAAGTCAATGGGTATATTTAAAGTGGAGGTAGATGGGTTCTTGATTAGTGAGGGTATCAAAGGTTCAGGGAGAAAATAGGATAATGAGGTTGAGAGGGATAATAAATCATGATGGAATGGCAGAGTAGAACCGATGTGTTGATGGGCCTAATTCTGCTCCTATGTCTTATGGTCTTATGATTTTAAGTCTCAACAGGTTCCACTTTTTAAATCTCCCACTTGTCATGACAAGGGCTCCTGAACTGGAATAATAGAATAATATAGAATATCTTACTAATAGAAATTTCAGAGCTAGTGTTATGATCAAAAGTAAAGAGTATTTAAAAAACCAAGGGTAAAGAGATGGCGATTACAGGCTGGACTGTAAAAGTATGGGATTAGAGTGAGGGAGAGGGGGAGGAAGGAAGAGTGTGATGGAGCGAGGGAGAGAGAGTGGGACAGTGGGAAACAGGGAGGAGAAATGAGGATAAAGGGAGGAAAAGAGAAGGAGGGAGAGATGGAAAGGGAGAGGGTGGGACAGAGATGGTGAGAGAGAGAAAGAGAGGGAGAAGGGGGGAGGGAGGAAGAGGGAGAGAGGAAGAGAGAGGGAGAGGGAGGGAAGGGGAAAGAGGAAAAGAGGGAGAGAGAGGGAGAGGGAGGGGGAGAGGAAGATAGATAGATAGTGAGAGAAAGAGAAAAAGTAACATTCTACAATCAAGAATCAATTTTATTCACTATAATACCTGTAGATATATTTATATGTACAGCGGATTCCAGTTAATTGGGCCATCAGTTAATCAGGACAGCAGCTTAGTTGGGACAACTCCTAGAGAACAAAAACAAATCTAGAAAATAGCTGGGAATCCCTTTGTTTATTTGGGACAGTATGGCCCTTAACTGGGACAGGAGATGTTGCCGTACAGTTTCTAACCAGCGTCAGTCAGGCGTATGTCATGTGGCTGTTAGATACTACACCATGCTTAGAACACACACTATTTTATAAATGCCATTTGTGTGTGTTTGTGTTTAAAAAGCGGTGATTTTTGTCACTGATAGTTGGCGAGTAATAAGCAGTAAGATAATTCAGAAACTGCTTTTCTCACCGCGGTTTCAAGCATTCAGGCTTGGAGATGCCAGAAAGAGCCGAGAGTGAAAACGAAATGACTTTACTCCTTCAACAAGTTTGGAACTACAACGAATTTGAAAGTATTAGCAATCATCTTGAACATTACAATGGACATGAATATTTGGAGGATGCAATTGTCGTAAATCATTGTTTGAAGGCAGTTCATTGTCTGCACTGATTTTGTTAATTTACTGTCAATTAAGAGAACATGGCAGCGTACACTGGATTAATTCCTACATAAATACTATTAGGAACTAATACATACATAGAACAAAGAACATAGAATAGTACAGAACAGTACAGGCCCTTTGGCCCACAATGTTGTGCCGACTTTCAAACCCTGCCTCCCATATAATCCCCCAATTTAAATTCCTCCATATACCTGTCCAGTAGTCTCTTAAACTCCACCAGTGTATCTGCCTCCACCACTGACTCAGGCAGTGCATTCCACGCACCAACCACTCTCTGAGTAAAAAACCTTCCTCTAATATCCTCCTTGAACTTCCCACCCCTTACCTTAAAGCCATGTCCTCTTGTATTGAGCAGTGGTGCCCTGGGGAAGAGGAGCTGGCTATCCACTCTATCTATTCCTCTCATCATTTTGTACACATCTATCATCTCTCCTCTCATCCTCGTTCTCTCCAAAGAGTAAATCCCTAGCTCCCTTAATCTCTGATCATGATGCATACTCTCTAAACCAGGCAGCATCCTGGTGAATCTCCTCTGTATCTCCTCTTTCCAATGCTTCCACATCCTTCCTACAGTGAGATGACCAGAACTGGACACAGTACTCCAAGTGTGGCCTAACCAGAGTTTTATAGAGCTGCATCATTACATCGCGACTCTTAAACTCTATCCCTCGACTTATGAAAGCTAACACCCCATAAGCTTTCTTAACTACCCTATCCACCTGTGAGGCAACTTTCAGGGATCTGTGAACATGTACCCCGAGATCCCTCTGCTCTTCCACACTACCAAGTATCCTGCCATTTACTTTGTACTCTGCCTTGGAGTTTGTCCTTCCAAAGTGTACCACCTCACACTTCTCTGGATTGAACTCCACCTGCCACTTCTCAGCCCACTTCTGCATCCTATCAATGTCTCTCTGCAATCTTTGACAATCCTCTACACTACTTACAACACCACCAACCTTTGTGTCATCTGCAAACTTGCCAACCCACCCTTCTACCCCCACATCCAGGTCGTTAATAAAAATCATGAAAAGTAGAGGTCCCAAAACAGATCCTTGTGGGACACCACTAGTCGCAATCCTCCAATCTGAATGTACTCCCTCCACCATGGCCTTCTGCCTTCTGCAGACAAGCCAATTCTGAATCCACCTGGCCAAACTTCCCTGGATCCCATGCCTTCTGACTTTCTGAATAAGCCTACCGTGTGGAACCTTGTCAAATGCCTTACTAAAATCCATATAGATCACATCCACTGCACTACCCTCATCTATATGCCTGGTCATCTCCTCAAAGAACTCTATCAGGCTTGTTAGACATGATCTGCCCCTCACAAACCCATGCTGACTGTCCCTGATCAGACCATGATTCTCTAAATGCCCATAAATCCTATCTCTAAGAATCTTTTCCAACATCTTTCCCACCACAGACACAGACATAAGGCTCACTGGTCTATAATTACCCGGACTATCCCTACTACCTTTTTTGAACAAGGGGACAACATTCGCCTCCCTCCAATCCTCCGGAACCATTCCCGTGGATAACGAGGACATAAAGATCCTAGCCAGAGGTTCAGCAATCTCTTCCCTCGCCTCGTGGAGCAGCCTGGGGAATATTCTGTCAGGCCCCGGGGACTTATCCATCCTAATGTATTTTAACAACTCCAACACCTCCTCTCCCTTAATATCAACATGTTCCAGAACATCAACACTCACAACACGCTGGAGGAACTCAGCAGGTCGGGCAGCATCCGTGGAACCGACCAGTCGAAGTTTCGGGCTGGAACCTTTCGACGAAGGGTTCCGGCCCGTAACGTCAACTGATCGTTTCCACAGATGCTGCCCGACCTGCTGAGTTCCTCCAGCGTGTTGTGAGTATTGCTTTGACCCCAGCATCTGCAGAGTATTTTGTGTTCCAGAATATCAACCTCACTCATATTGTCCTCACCATCATCAAGTTCCCTCTCATTGGTGAATACCGAAGAGAAGTATTCATTGAGGACCTCGCTCACTTCCACAGCCTCCAGGCACATCTTCCCACCTTTATCTCTAATCGGTCCTACCTTCACTCCTGTCATCCTTTTTTTCTTTACATAATTGAAGAATGCCTTGGGGTTTTCCTTTACCCTACTTGCCAAGGCCTTCTCATGCCCCCTTCTTGCTCTTCTCAGCCCCTTCTTAAGCTCCTTTCTTGTTTCCCTATATTCCTCAATAGACCCATCTGATCCTTGCTTCCTAAATCTCATGTATGCTGCCTTCTTCCACCTGTCTAGATTTTCCACCTCACTTGTCACCCATGGTTCCTTCACCCTACCATTCTTTATCTTCCTCACTGGGACAAATTTATCCCTAACATCCTGCAAGAGATCTCTAAACATTGACCACATGTCCATAGTACATTTCCCTGCAAAAACATCATCCCAATTCACACCCGCAAGTTCTAGCTTTATAGCCTCATTATTTGCCCTTCCCCAATTAATAATTTTTCTGTCCTCTCTGATTCTATCCTTTTCCATGATAATGCTAAAGGCCAGTGAGCAGTAGTCACTGTCCCCCAGATACTCACCCACTGAGAGGTCTGTGACTGGACCCGGTTCATTACCTAGTACTAGATCTAGTATGGCATTCCCTCTAGTTGGCCTGTCCACATACTGTGACAGGAATCCGTCCTGGACACATTTAACAAACTCTGGCCCGTCTAAACCCTTGGAACTAATCAGCTGCCAATCAATATTAGGGAAGTTAAAGTCACCCATGATAACAACCCTGTTATTTTTGCACCTTTTCCAAAATCTGCCTCCCAATCTGCTCCTTTGTATCTCTGCTGCCACCAGGGGGCCTATAGAATACCCTCAATAGATTAACTGCTCCCTTCCTGTTCCTGACTTCCACCCATATTGACTCAAAAGAGGATCCTGCTACATTACCCACCCTTTCTATAGCTGTAATAGTATCCCTGACCAGTAATGCCACCCCTCCTCCCCTTTTTCCAGCCTCTCTATCCCTTTTAAAGCACTGAAATCCAGGAATATTGAGAATCCATTCCTGCCCTGGTTCCAGCCAAGTCTCTGTAATGGCCACTACATCATAATTCCATGTATGTATCCAAGCTCTCAGTTCATCACCTTTGTTCCTGATGCTTCTTGCATTGAGGTACACACATTTCAGCCCTTCTACCTTACTGTCTTTACACCGTTTATTCTGCTTCTCTTTCCTCAAAGCCTCTCTATATGTTAGATCTGGCTTTACTCCATGCACTTCTTTCACTGCTCTATCGCTCTGCGTCCCATCCCCCTTGCAAATTAGTTTAAACCTTCCCGAACCATGCTAGCAAACCTACCTGCAAGGATATTGGTCCCCCTCGAGTTCAGGTGCAACCCATCCAATCTGTACAGGTCCCACCTTCCCCGGAAGAGATCCCAATGATCCAAAAATCTAAAACCCTGCTCCCTGCACCAACTCCTCAGCCACGCATTCAACTGCTATCTCCTCCAATTCTTACCATCACTGTCATGTAGCACTGGCAGCAATCCTGAGAACACCACCCCTGAGGTCCTGTTCTTCGGCCTTCTGCCTAGTTCCCGAAACTCACACTTCAGGACCTCATTCCTCTTCCTACCTATGTCGTTGGTCCCAACATGTATCACGACTCCTGGTTGCCTTCCCTCTCGTACCATGATGTCGTGCACCCGGTCAGAGACATCCCGGACCCTGGCACCCGGGAGGCAACAAACCATGCAGGTGTCCTTCTCACGTCCACAAAATCTCCTGTCTGCTCCCCTGACTATAGAGTCTCCAATGACGACAGCTCTCCTCTTCTCCGTCCCACCCTTCTGCACCACCGGGTCAGACTCAGTGCCAGAGGCCCTGCCACTGTGTCTCACACCTGGTCGGTTGTCCCTGCCAACAGTATCCAGGACGATAAACTTATTATTCAGGGGAATGGCTACAGGGGTGCTCTGCACTAGCTGTCTGCTCACCTTCGCTTTCCCCCCTCTGACTGTTACCCAATGACCTGCTTCCGACAGCCTAGGTGTGACTACCTCCCTGTAGCTCTCATCTATGACTGCCTCATTCTCCCTCATGAATCGAAGGTCATCCAGGTGCTGCTCCAGATTCCTTACACGGTCTTTCAGATCGCCCAGCCGTATGCACTTCTGGCAGATGTGACTCTGCAGGAGAGGGGCGTTCCCCCAAGACTGCCACATCTCACATGAGAGGCACATCACCATCTCAGGAAGCATTGTAAAGACTAACTGTGAGCAAGCTTGTCCTCCGGCTCTTCTCGTCGACGTCTCTCGAGTCAAAGCCTCAAAGCTCCACTCCTTCACTGGCCCACTCACTCACTAGCGGCTTTCCACAGGCCGCTTCGCTTGAGCTATCCCTCTATTTATCTGTTTGAGCTTTTCAAAATGCTTGGTCACCTGACCTCGATTGCCCAAACAGCTGCTTTCTGCTGAGTCTGCGCTATTCAAATCTTGATTGTCTAATCAACGGCTTTCTGCTGATCTATTCAAATCTTGATTGACTTGATTGCACAGACCAACTGCCAAAACTGCCAGAATCTCTCAAGCCAAAGCCTCAAAGCTCCACTCCTTCACTGGCCCACTCACTCACTGGCCGCTTTCAACAGTTAAAACACAGTTTTATAGTATAGTAGTTTTGGTAGCATTCCAAGTTGTTCTGTATTGCATTAAAGTACATAATTTGTCTTTTTTTATACCACTTTCACTTTGTCTATTGGGCACCTGCTTAATCGGGCCAAAATGGATAGGTCTCGATGTGCCCCAATTAACCAGAATCCACTGTATTAGGAAATTGCTGTGAAGAGCTGGCACTACATTTAACAAAAAAACATTCAATAACATATCAATGGCAACATATGAAGAGGATATAGCAAACTTGGTGGTGGGTTCCCAGGTTACAAGGAACAGACTTTGACCACCTTATTGTTAATTATAAGTAGTTTGAAAAGGTTAAAAAATACCATTCAAACTAATTCAGACTAGTTATAAAGCTGTTGTGTTCATCATCAATACACCTAGTTAGTTTAAAATAAAATTTTAAGTCAAACAAGACTATAAATTAGGAAGTCTTACAGTGGTGACCCTTCTGGGATATTTGACCAACATCTGAGACCAAGCACTATTGTGTATTAGACCATAGGGAAAACTACCATGGATCAATCATGCATAGATCTTTGTAGAGTGACTGATAACTTCTCTTTCAAGGACCTCAAGACACATACCATTGATCTTTGGAAAGATTTATTGGCTAGAGTACGCAAGAAGGGTGTAAACATGCATGTACAGACTCTGAGAAAACATCCAAGAGTACCTTCACAGGACACAGATCTGTTCATTAGGAAACATTGTTAGGTGTATTTTGGAGTTAGATATTTCACAAATATTAATTTCAACAGCAATCAGTCTTCAGATTTGAATGTGGATTCAGATTGAATTTAAAACACAGCTCAGAACAATGGTCTTGGAACAGCAGTCAGAGATTGATTGCAAACCAGGAAAACACTCATTTACCTGAGATGCCTGCATATGTATGAATGCAACTAGAGAGACAGTGGAGATTAACATTCAGTCTAAGGCTACGTCCACACTGGACTGGAAAATTTTGAAAATGCTGGTTTCGCGTAAAAATGATAGGCGTCCACACCAAGTGATTTTGAAAATACCTCCGTCCACATTAAAACGAGTATTTGGGCGAATATCCTCCTACTGGGCATGCGCAGGACGCATCTACAGAAAACAAGCGACATATTTAGTGTCGAATCTCGCTGTGAAAGTGCGCGTTTGAGCAGTTACAGACCAGAAAAACTTAAAAGGAAATTGCCAAACGACGGACAGCTGTTGTGTTACATACCTCATGGATATCTTGTGACTGTCTTATGACCATGATGTAATTGAGTATCTTATGAGCATGAGTAATGGTCATTTGATGGTGGGGTGATGTAATTTTCCCGAACAGTGTGAGGTCATGTGAAAACATGTTCACGACGGGTATAAAAGGGAGACCCCTGGGGTGATGCAGTTACTTTTATGTTTAGTTTGTTATTTAATTCGTCAGATACTCTGTTATGCTGCGTATTCGTCTTACGACACAGTTTTGTTTTAAAGTGGAATTCTACTTTCTATTGTAAGTAATATTGGAAAGTGAAGACCTTACCAAAGTACAGGAATTCGCCGAGTCGAGTAAAGCTGATATCATTCTGTGGTTTTGGAGAGGATTAACCTTTATTGAATCTTCATTCAAGAGACAGTGACCTGCATGAGATAACCTCTGCTAAAGCAGGAAGGGTTGTGCAGTGTCTATTTTCCAGAGGAAAAGGTCAGTTTCTTTAAACTGTTTTACTTCCGTCGTCGTGAATCCTGCGGACAAGGCAGGTTTCGGCTGGGATCAGCAGTAACATCACATCTTCGAGGAATTCTTTACTTCAGGAAAGTCTCTCCTAATTGACAGTATAAATCTCTTGGACTTTCGAATTTAGCTTTCTAAGAACTGTGTTCGAATTTACCACTTTAAGAACTGTTTTTACATTTACTCTTTTAAGAACTGTTCCAGAGTTGCCATATAGCAGTTAACTTCCAATTAAGTTAGCCGTTTAAATGCATTTCGCTATTTTTGAGCAGGGTTTAATAAATGTTTGTTTGTTTTATGAAACCTGACTTAATTCTATATTCATTTTTGCCGGTCATGTGACAGTTGGTTCTCGCGCAGGAGGACTTAAAACTAAAAAAAAACAAATCCTGGAGCGTATGAAGGCTGACAATGAACATTGAAAAACTGACTACCTCTGTTGCATTAATAAAGCACCTTGTTAAATGTATAAAATGTCTGCATATGTGTGAATGCAACTAGAGGGACAATGGAGATTAACATTCAGTTACTTCAGCCCAAATACCCGTCTCCCTTGTATTTCCATACAACGTTACATTAGGCTGTTACACATCTATTGTCAGAGAAGTACTTGCATCAATAGGTAAACCACCTTCATACAAGCTAGGACAGAAAACAGGGCAAAGTGAGTATCCTTATTTATTCAGTAAGTTATGGGTCAAAGTATTTAGTGAATACATTTCTAACTCTTCTGGCTTCAGTCTCGTTGCTATCTGTTCTGAAATTGTTAGGTTGTGGGGGGGGGGGGCGGTTGCATTCCGTAAAACAATGAAATGCTGCACTGCCGCCACCATCTGTTCCGGCACGTCGTGACAGCGTCTTTAGAAATCTCTTGTTACTCCATCCACACTACTCTGCCCAATCGGCGTTTTCAAATTGACACACTCTGGAGGGCGTTTTAGAAAAGCTTTTTTTTCGGGGGAGGAAAACGCCGTTTCAGTGTGGACGGAGGGTCAAAACAAAGAGTAAAAGCTTCGGTTACGGATTTATCCAGTCTAGTGTGGACGTAGCCTAAGGAGTCTGGCATGTTGGTGTGATGATTTAAGTGTTTGAAAATTATATCTAACTTAAATGAAGCTTTGTCAACCCAAGGTATTGAAGTAAACAATATCACTGTAATCATTGAAAGTGTATTAAATTGCCATTGATCTTAAGGGTATAAAAATGTGATGTACTTTTGGGAGTTTAGGAAACATCTTCTTCTGAGAATGCCTCAGTATGATGGCTGCTTGTGCACTAAATCAATACTTCTGTATCAGAGAGCTTCAGTGTCTCCGTGACTTCGTTCACAGCCACAACATTTGGGGGCTCATCCAGGATATGTTCATGAACCATCTTTAGGCCAACGATCTCAGCAGTCTAACTGGATGAGTATTTTTAAGATTAACACTCATACTTCAATTTGTTCAGGTCGGTGACCGTGGGATCACGAAGTATCATGAACATGGCAGAGAGCTGAACTGGTCGACATTAGTGTGGTATGTGTGCATGCACGTATATGTTTACATAAGAGACTAGACATATGTGTGGGGCAGAACTAGAGGAGCGCTCGATGGTGACTCCTTTGAGATCATCTGTGAAAACAGCTTAATTTCTACCTTTAACGTCTCTCGTTTTCCTTTTCAAGGTGGATGAGGTTCTGTCGAAGCCCCTGACTGAGAGCCATACTCAGACTTTGGTTCTTTGTGGTGGTGGAACCCACTTCTGAGGCTTGTTGACCAACCGTTTTTTGATATCCCAAGGACGTGGCCTCGGAGATGAGCATGCCTACAGTGTTCTGAGGATTTGTGACCCTGGGGATGAGCCTATTCTCTGCCAGTGCTGCTGACTCTTCCATTCCTTGGATCATTCTCCTGAACCTCTACTGGACTGTCTCCAATCTTTTCTTTCCATAGAAAAGGAGCCCAAAACTTCTCACTATACTCCAAGTGTAGTCTAACCAATGCCTTATAAAGCCTCTGCATTATGGCATTATATTCTAGTTCTCTTGAAATGAATGCTAACATTGCATTTACCTTCCTTGAAACCAACTAAACCTGCAAGTTAACTTTCAGGGAATTCTGCATGAGGATTCCTAAATCTCTTTACACCTCTGAGTTTTGAATTTTCACCCCACTTAGAAAATAGTGTACACTTTTATTCTTTCTGTCAAAGTGCATGACCAAACACTTCCCTACACTATATTCCATCTGCCATTTCTTTGCTCAATCTCCCAATCTCCTTGCTTCCTGAACAGAACCTGCACCTCCACCTATTTCGTATTGTCTGCAAACTTGGCCACAAATCCATCAATTCCATCATCCAAATCATTGACATATAATGTGCAAAGATACTGTCCCAACACTGATCCCCGAAGAATTCCACTTGTCACTGGCAGTCAGTCAGAGAAGGCCTCATTTATTCCCACCTTTGCCTCCTACCAGTCAGTGTCAGGCAAGATTTCCCATTAAGGAAACCATGCTGACTTTGGCATATTTTGTCATGTGCCTCCAAATGCCCTGAGATCTCGTCCTTAACAGTTGATTCCAACATCTTCCCATCCACAGAGGTCAGGCTAACTGGCCTATGATTTCCTTTCTTCTGCCTCCCTCTTTGTTTGAGGAGTGGAGTGACATTTGTAATCTTCAGTTCTCCAGAACCAATCCAGAATGTAGTGATCCTTGTCAAGGTAATGAATAATGCCTCCATAATCTCTTTAGCTACCTCTTTGAGAACCCTGGGGTGTAGTCCATCTGGTCCAGGTGACTCATCTACCTTCAGATCTTTCAGCTTCCCAAACACCTTCCTCTTGGTAATAGCAATGGCACTGACTTCTATCCACTGACCCTCTCAGATTTCTGGTATACTGCTAGTCTTCCACAGTGAAGGTGGACTGAATAAGTTTGACTGCCATTTCTTTGTCCTCCATTTCTACTCCCCAGCATCACTTTCCAGTCTGATATCCACCTTTGCTTCTCTTTTTATATATCTGAAAATAAATTTTGATATTGTAGTCGCGCTGATATGCAACGAGTGAAAGCAATATACTGAGTCAAGCAGGGTCTGATTGAACTGTTTACTGTTTCAATCCGTGCGCGCTTAAGTGCCCGCTCCCAGCATCCCCTGCTCCTTGTGGGGCGGAAGTGACATCGGCTTCCAGGCCGAGGTCTGCCCCGCACTCAGAGCCCTCTCGGTTGCTGCTGGCTGTGGACTCGCCTACGACTGCTGGAGCCGGTTCGCTTGCCACGTGGGCGAACCGCCATGATATCATCTTTTTTTTTTGCTTGCTTACCTTCATATTTCATTGTTTCACTCTTTGTGGCTTTTTAGATGCCTTCTGTTGGCTTTTAAAAGCTTCCCAACCTTTAACTTCCCAATAATTTTTGCTATATTATGTGCCCTGTCTTTTGCTTTTAGCTGTCTTTGACTTCCCTTGTCAGCCATGGTTGTTTCATCCTGCCTTTAGAATACTTACTCATCTTTGGGGTATATCCATCCTGCGCCTTCTGAATTGACTCCAGAAACTCCAGTCATTGTTGTCCTGCCATCATCCCTGCTAGTTACCTCCTCCAATCAACTTTGGCCAGCTCTTCTCTCATACCTCTGTAATTTCCTTTACTCCATTGTAATACTGATACATCTGATTTTAGATTATGAAGACACACTGTCCTCTTTTATTGTCATTTAGTAATGCATGCATTAACTAGCTCCTTCCTCTTAAACTGCAGACTGAATTCTATCATATTATCATCACGCTCCTAAGGGTCCCCTTACCTTAATCTCTCTAGTCAAATCTGGTTCATCACTTAACACCCAATCCAGAATTGCCTTTCCCTCTAGTGGGCTCAACCACAAGCTGCTCATTAAAAACATCTTGTAGGCATTTTATAAATTCCTCCTCTTGGGATCCAGCATCAACCTGATTTTCCTAATCTACCTACATATTGAAATCTCCTAATGACGATCATAACATTGCCCTTTTTACGTGCTTTTTCTATCTCCCATTGTAATTTGTATCCCTCATCCTGGCCACTGTTTGGTGGCTTGCATATAACTCCCATTAGGGTTCTTTTACCCTTGCAATTCCTTAACTCTGCCCATAAAGATACTACATCTTCTGATCCTATCTCGCCTCTTTCTTAGGATTTAATTTGATTTTTTGCCAACAGAACCACCCTATCCCCCTGGCTGCCCACCTGTCCTTTCAATACTATGCCAATCCTTGGATGGTAAGCTCCCAACTATGATCTTCTTTCAGCCACAATTCAGTGATGCCCACAATCAATCTCCAACTGTGCTACAAGATCATCTACCTCATTCCATATATTGCGTCATTCAGATATAACACCTTCAGTCTTGTATTCTTCACTCTTTTCAATTTTGCACGTCAACTCATCGCAGTGACTGCAATTTTGTCCCATCATCTACCTGTCTTTCCTCACAGTCTCACTACACATTGCTTTACTTGTAAACCAACTGCCCCATCACTCTGGTCCCCATCCACTTGCCAAATTACTTTAACCCTCCCCAGCAGCTCTAGCAAATCTGGCCACAGGATCTGATTCACCAAAGCAAGTCCCAAGACAGGGCTCATCAGAACCCTTGTGAAGAGGTCTGGTATCACTGTGATGGAAGATGCTGCTAATTTGTTAATGGCATTATGTAGAATTAGTAAAGAAAAATAACATGTGCAACAGGTTCAGAGAGACAGCATTAAACATAAGAGGTTGTGTGGTATTGCACAAGCACAGATTGAGAAAGGATTCGATATAGGTGTAAGATATTCCAATTCATGACTTTTACTTTCAAGATTTAATTTAAAAGAAATCAAAATACCTGCAACAAAATATTGCAGTCATTTCAAAGATCTGTTGAAGGTTTTGTTCATTGCTAGCTCTTACCCCTCTACAAATTGAATGCTTCTTCATTGCACTTATTTACTTTCTTGCGGATTGAGCTACTTCTTGAATTGGATCCTCAAGCTCGTTGTCGAGCATTCTGTAACAAACGCCATTGACGTCACTAACAGAGCTTATTGGGTATTTCAGCTGTTTGGTTGTTCTATCTCTTCATTGGTATTCTGCCCCTAATGTACTAGTTCCAAGTTCCATGCTGCAATTGTGTGTTCCTGATAGATTGAGCATTTTTCTTCTGCCCCTGGCTATTGGTCTGCTTCCAGCATTGTATCGCAATCTAATTTATTGCACTGACATCCATGGTAAGTGTTAAGCACGGTTCACTTTTGGCACATTATTTGAAGTTAGCACTGTTTTCATTTCAGTGACAATCATACTCTATCTTAGATCATGTAAACAAATGTATTTGTTTTAAAAAGTTTAACAACACAGGTTCATTGCAGCAAAGAATTTAAAACACTGAAAAATATTTTAAAATAGGCCTTATACACTTAAAACATTTTACTATTTGTTTAAGCTGCCTCTTTCACATCATGATGAAGGAATATTTTCAAGACAGCCCCACAGACTGTATCCTGAACGCCGCCATTTCCCATGGTTGTTCCTTACCCAGAAATTCGTGCTGCAATTCCACTTGTGATCTTGTTTGGTGCATCATATGCCTCAAAGGTTTGTGATCATTAAATGGCATATTATTCTAATCCATAGAAGACATTAAATATTTGAGTATGTGTTGGAGCTTGGAGAAGTTTATGAATGTTTTTTCATTCAGAACACTTTTGAGAACTTCTCATGTTGAGGAGAAGTAAATTCATCATTGGTTTTTGAGAATAAGTGATAAAAATTACCAGTTGTTATCCAGAAGCTCTATAAAAACTTTATTGTCCTACGCAGTATTTCAGAATGTGGAACATTACAGCATTGTACAGGTGCTTTGGCCCACAAGGCTGCTGACTTTTTAACCTATTCTAAGATCAATCTAACCCTTCCCTCCAACATAGCGCTCAAATTTTCTGTCATCTATGTGCCAATCTAAGAGTCTTTTAAATGTCGCTAAGGTTCCTGTCTGTACCACCTGTCCTGGAAGTGCGTTCCACCTGCTTCCATTCTCTGTGTAAAAGACCTACCTCTGACATCACCCCTATATTTTCATCCAATCATCTTAAAATTATATACCTTCGTATTTCTGTGAAAATTTTAAAAATACGTACTTAACGAAATTATCTTTGATTTTTTAAAAATCCTAGATGGGTTCCAATGCTTCCTTATACTGTGTACAGTATTATTTAGTTATTTATTTAGAGATATAGAGTGGAATAGGCCCTTTGAGCCACACCGCCCGCAACCCACCAATTTAACCCTAGCCTAATCACAGGAGAATTTATAATGACTAACTGGTACATCTTTGGACTATGGGAGGAAAGCTGAGCACCTGGAGGAATTCCATACATTCTTTGGGGAGGACGTGCAAACTCCTTATATGGGAGTTTGGGATGGAACTCTGAACTCCGACGCCCTGAGCTGTAACAGTGTTATTCTAGCTGCTATACTACCGCAGTGCTACCCTTTGTCATTTTAGTTAATTATTTAAAATAACTTGTTATGGAGTTGACAAGTTCCATTAAATTCCCTATTTCAGTCCGAATTATATTTTTATACTTTAGTAGGTACCTAAACTTATTTTAACTGCAATCAAAATGTGGTTATTCTCTGAAATTTCAGGAAAATCTCTGTGCATTTTGTTTTGTAAAGTAATGAATAACCCCAAGAGTGTTATGTCCAAATCTCTGAGTGATTACGAGTGAATTCCAAACTACTAAACAATGCTAAGCGTGATGTTTGCAGACAAGTTCTTAAACTCTTTATTTGTTGGATCTCATTTAGTTCCAAAAGCTTTTCACTGCTTAAAAAGAAACAGAATAATGTACTGTCACTCTGCTTTATATCCCAAGGGAGTTAACTTCTTTATTTTCTGAATGATGTCCATTTAAAGTTAAACAAATTGGTGATTGTTGAATGGAACGACAGTAATATTTAGATTTTGCATGTAGCTCTACAAGCAAAAATACTAAAATGTATTGCCTCTGATGAATTTAAATCAATTTATTAGTTACACTGCCATAAACATATCTGTGGGACAATTGCACAGTTATGATTATGACTGTGTGAGTAATAAATTACTCCATGGGTATGCTCTGTCCACAAAAAGCAGGAAACCTCATCTACGAACCATCTACCAGGCACGTCAGGAGCAAGAATTAGGACTATCTGAGTGCCGAGGTGAGTACCAATTTCAAAAGACTGGAAAGAGGTTTTGTAAAAGTGGACTACAAACAGCAAATTGAAGGACTAAGTGAATGGGACATTTCAAAAGGAGTTTTAAGAGATGATAGCATGTTACCCTGATTCCAGATCTCCAGAATGACAAGCTGCTTCGACAGCAAGATAAGGTATAAAGAAAAGCTTTTGTAATGTACAGAAATCTTAACATTGTTAATGTTAATGTTAACAATGTTAATCTTAACATTGCAGAAAAGCCTAAACTTTCATTTTAGGTGTGTAACTAAAAGGTAAACTGGGACAACAAGACAATAGGAACAAAATTCTCTATGCTACAATGAGTGGACAGGATATTTTTTCTCATTGTGAACATGTGTTTCACTAACCCTGTATTCATATGGACCTGGATTTAGTAATGACTTAGTGTTGATTGGGTAAAGTGCAGATTTGTGATTAAGAGACATGGAAAGAGAGAGCTGAGAACTATCTGGGCTTTCTTTCCCTGCCTAATTTATGTTGTGCCCTTTTTGTCTGTTAGATAGTTGTGGGTAGTATTCAGCCACTCATTGTTAGTGAACTCTATCTGGTCCTGTGTGAAATGGGAGGAGAAAAATTCCTGGATCTGTACTGAAATTGTGCGTTATCTCTTCTTTCAGAGCTTTGTTGTCATTGCTCAGGTCAATGAAATAGCAGTGATACTCTATTCAGTACAAAATAACACAGTGACAATTCAATTACTAAAAACACAATGACTACATTTAAAATAATGTCCGAGTTATTTAGAATGACATCTAAGTCACATCTGAATTAAAAACAAATGACATTACAATTGAAAGAAACAGTGGCTGCTCTGTTCAAGTACATCAAAGGAAGAAAGCTGTCCCATTTAAGCTCAGATATTGCACATGCCCAGTTTGAGATTGTCCACAGTGCCTATGGACTATGGGTGGATAGAGACAGGGGGCATTGCTCAGTTGCACAACAGCCCCGGGGAAAAAGCCAGTTTTCAGTCTGGACGTCAGTGCAGAGATGTTTTCGTATCTCCTGCCAGGTGATAGGATATTGATCGGGTAATTACTGGGATGGGGGATGAGTTCATCACGATGTTGCAAGCCCACCGTAGACAGTGTGAGTTGTGGATGATTTCCCTATCTGATAGTTGTGTCCTGAGGATGTTCTGTGCAGTCCTGCTCACTTGTTGAAGTGCTTTCTGTTTGCACCACACTGTCATGCAGTCGGTCAGTCAGTATGCTCTCAATGGCACATCAGTAAAAGTTTATCAGCAACTTCCAGTCTGGTAAAAAGCTTACCAGTCATCCTCAACTCCCATTCATTAATTCCCTTGTTGGATCTTCACATGGCCTTGGATCACCTGGACAATGCTAATACTTACATCAGGCTGCTGCTTATTGATGACACCTCAGCATTTAACACAATCATTCCTATATTTCTGATCAAAAATCTCCAAAACCAGGGCCTCTGTAGCTCCTGCTCCAACTGAATCCTCTGCTTCCTCAGCCGAAGGCCACAGTCTGTGCAGATTGGAAATAACATTTCCACCTTGCTGATAATCAGCACTGGCGCACCTCAAGGATATGTGCTTAGCCCACTGCCCTACGCTTTCTACACCAATGACTGCATAGCTAGGCGCAGCTCAAATGCCATCAATATATGCGCAGCCCTCTGGTGAAAAATGATATTGTATCCGTTAAATGGAGGCTGTGGACAATTCTGATTTGATGGAGATGGATGTGAAAGCACAGAGGAACATCTGGAAAAATTTCTGAAACGCCAGTTCACTGCTGTGGTTACTGCGTAATCGGGAATCTTTCGGAGGGAAGGCCTCAAAATCTGCGGCTTTGCCTGCTGTTGGCGACCGAGATGGAGGTTGAATCATTTGGATAGAGATGGCGCTCAGTACTTGGTGTTGGACAGCTGATCAGAGCTCGAAGTTTTCGGATGACTCAGAGTCAGACCGTGGTCGGGTATGGCAGGGAGAGTCTTTCTTCCTTCTCCTGTCTGCGTGAGATGTGGGACATCTGAGAGACCTTGAACTTTTTACTGTGCTCACGGACTTCTTCATCAAGTTATGGTATTGTTGCACTGTTGTAACTATATGTTATAATTATCTGGTTTTGTTAGTTTTTTTCAGTCTTGGTCTGTCCTGTGTTTTGTGATATCACACCGGAGGAAATATTGTATTATTCCTTAATGCATACATTACTAAATGACAATAAAAGAGGACTGCGTGTCTTCATAATCTAATCTAATATATTTGCTGACAACATAACTATTGTTGGCAGAATTTCAGATGGTGACAAGAAGGCGTATAGGAGCAAAATAGATCAGTTAGTTGAGTGGTGCCACAGTAACAACCTTGCACTCAACATCAGTAAGGTGGGGTGCATATGGTCTGGTTAAGATGGCGGCTGCGTACGGCACTCATTCTGTCAACATCTTTTGGATAGATCATGAAACCATATAGTTCACTTCTTTTATGTCTTTTATATTTGTTTTTCGTCTTAAATGTGATTCTGGAATGGTTGGAGCTGGTGATTTGCAGTTTGGAGATCATTTGGGTGTTCCAGTGCTCTGCAGTCTCTAACAGGATTCCTGGAGACAGAGGTAGCAGGGGTGCATGCCCATGTTTGACTCTACTCTGCCGATTAAAGCTTCCATTGTGCTCCAATTAAAGCGAGGAGGGATATTGTAACGTCGGAGCGAGTGTGGAGGGTGAGTGCTGGCTGCCTGTCTTTTGATCATTCTGCTATGGAGAGGGGAGAACCTGCCACTGTACACGGAGAACGTTGCCTAGGTCTTCTGCGTTTTGAATGGGGACTTGGACTACAGACTTTTTATCAGTCTTATAGTTTTTTTTATATGTTCTGTGTTTTTCACTCGATCTTTCTCATTTTTTTGTGTGGGGAGGAAGAATTTGGGGGTTGAAATGCCTGTTCTGTTTCTGTTCATTTTTATGTGTGGGAGGAGGGATTTGGGGTTGATATGCCTGTTCTGTTTTTGTTCATTTATTTTTGTGCAGGGAGGTGGCGTTTGTGGGTTGATGATGGTGCTGCCTTTCTTTTCTTTCTTGGTTTCTTGGCTATCCTGAGAAGAAGAATTTCAGAGTGGTATACTTTGATAATAAATAAATGAACTTTATGAGAGTAGATTGTGGTCTTCAGAAGGAGTAAGATGAGGGAACACACACCATTCCTCATAGAGGGATCAGAAGTGGGAAGGGTGAGCAATTCAGGTTACAGGTTGTCAAAATAGCTGAGGATCAGTATAACATACTGATGGAATTACAAAGAAGGCATAACAGAGGCTATATTTAATTGGGAGTTTGAGAAATTGAGGAGAATTGGAATGTTACCAAACACATTCGCAAATTTCTACAAGTGTACCGTGGGGAGCATTCTAACTGGTCACATCACCACTTGGTACGGAGAGGCACAGGATCAGAAAAAATAACCTGAAAGTTGTAAACTCAGCCAGCTCCATCACGGGTGTGAGCCTCCCCATCACCTGACCAACTAACTTTCCCTTTAAATATACCCGCAGACTTGGCCTGCACAGCTATCTTCGGCACAGCATTCCACAGATTCACTACTCTCTGGCTAAAAAAAAAACTTTTCTGTACCTCTGTTCTAAAAGATTGTCACCTCATTCTAGACCTCCCCACCATAGGAAACATCCTCTCCACATCCACCTTATCTAGTCCTTTCAATTCAGTAGGTTTCAATGAGATCCCCCCCCCCCCGCTTTCTTCTAAATTCCAGTGAGTACAGGCCCAAAGTTGCCAAATGCTCTTTGTATGTTAACCTCTTCATTCCCGGAATCATCCTTGTGAACCTCCTCTGGACTCTCTCCAATGACAACACATCCTTTATGAAAACTGTTGATAATTCTCCAAGTGCGGCCTGACTGGTGTCTCAGCATTATCTCCTGTTTTCATATTCCATTCCCCTTAATGTTAAACCTGATTCTGATGGAAATTCCTCTGTGTTGAAGGCTTTCAATGATGGGATCTCCACAGTGCTCTTGGATGGAGAGTTCCAAAGATTCACAATTCTATGGGTAAAAATATACTTTCTTGTCTTTTTTCAGAAAAGCCATCACCTTTATTTTGATACTCTAGCCAGGGAATACATCAGCTCTGTATCTATCTGTCAAGTTCCTTAAGTGTGTTCTGTTATGTTTTGTAACTCCAGGCACAGGAGCCCAGGATAACTTTGTCTACTTAGTTTATCTTTTAGTAAGGTGCTCACATCTAACACGGTGGCGTAATGATGTACGCCATTCACATACTTCTTTATTTATTTATCAATACAGCAAGGGTTAGGCTCTTCTATCCCTTTGAACCATGACACCCCAGCAACCCCACAACCCCAATTAACTATAACCTAATCACAGAACAATTTACAATGTCGAATTAGCTTACCTGATATGACCTTGGGAGGCAGCCAAAGCACCCAGCGAAAACTCACACATTCCACAGGGAGGATGTACAGAGACTCATTGCAGAATGAAACTGGAATTGAACTCTGAACTCTGGAACATCCCCAGCTGTAATAGTGTTGCACTACCTGCTACGTCACTCCCGTAACCCAAAATGAAATATGTAAACAAAGAATGCTTAAAAAATATATTTGCACTATTGCTGGAATATTAATACACTACACTCCTCCCTGCTTAGCTATAAACTTCAAGTCAATATGGAATGAGTCTCAATTCTCTAGTCATCCTGAATCTATATATGTACTGTATACATTCACAGTATACTATATGATACGCCTGTAATATAGACATCACAGCATAGTAAATGTAAAATTGTCCCATTCAGGCCCAAAGATTTAATTGCTGTGGAGGATTTTTTACTTTTGTGAGAAAGCATCTTTCCTGACAAGGTGAGCGGGAGGGTCACTCTGCTTGGCAGGTGAGACTTGTGGCTGTGAAACAGTCTCAGGTTCTGCAGCCTCCTCCATGGTGGTTGTAGGAGTTGACTCTGGGACTGCAGGGAGTGGTGCTGAGAGCTCTGGCCACCTTTCTTCTCCAACAATTTACTCTGCTCTCCTCAACTGATAGATATGTCATCTCCAGATGACATCAGACTCGATCTCCTCTGTGTAGAAGAGTGGTCTAGTTTGTCCTTAATCTCTTCAAACACCCATTTTGACCATCTCTGTAGTCCCTTTCCAGGACTGCTTGTCCAGGAGTGAAACATCAACACTCCTTGTTCGAGGAGCCCTCAATTTGTCTCAGCCGTTTGTCCTGCATGCTTCTTTTGAGATTGGGATTGAGGAGCTCCAAGCGTAAGTGCAAGGGACGAGCCAGGAACAGCACAGAATGAGAATCAGAAACAGAATCAGGTTTATTATCACTGGCACAAGTCATGAAGTTTGCTAACTTAGCAGCAGCAGTTCAATGCGCTACAGGATAATATAGAAAGAAAAATAAAGAAATAAGTAAATCAGTTACAATAAGTATATATATGTATATTGAATAGATTACAAGTAGTGTAAAATTAGAAATGATATATTCAAAAAATGCGGTAGTGTTCATGGGTTCAATGTCCATTTAGGAATTGGATGGCAGAGGGGAAGAAGCTGTTTCTGAATTGCTGAGTGTGTGCATTCAGGCTTTGTACCTCCTACCTGATGGTAAGAATTAGAAGAGGGCATGCCCTGGGTGATGGGGGTCCTTAATAATGGATGCCGCCTTTCTGAGGCGCCACTCATTGAAGATGTCTTGGGTACTATGGAGGCTAAGATGGAGCTGACTAATTTTACGACTTTCTGTAGCCTCTCCATACCAGACAGTGATGCAGCCTGTCAGAATGCTCTCCATGGAACGTCTATAGATGTTTTAGAGTGTTTTAGTTGACAAACCAAATCTCTTCAAACATCTAATGAAATATAGGTGCTCTTGCTTTCTTTATAGCTGCATTGATATGTTGGGACCAGATTAGATCCTCAGAGATCTTGGCTCCCAGGAACTTAAATTTGCTCACTGTCTCCACTTCTGATCCCTCTGTGAGGATTGGTTCATGTTCCCTTGTCTTGCCCTTCCTGAAGTCCACAATCATAGCTGGTGAGCTGTTGGTTGTGGAGTGTGCTGAATTGTGATATGCAAGGAGGAAATTGGTGAGCTTCGTATTCATTGCCAGTGTAATGTGTTCTGAAAAAATTGCTCACAGTGCGTTCTTTCGACTCTGGACAAGCCTTTCCAGCAAGCCATTTGTAGCTTGGTGGTGTGGTGCAAATGTGATATATCTTATTGTATTAGTTTTCAGGAATGACTGAAACAGTTCCTCAACAAATGTAGTCCATTGTTCTGCAAAACAGCTCCTTGAGAAGAGACTTCTCAACACATCAACAGCCTTAAGGACACTTTCGCCACTTAACACATAAGGCCACTTTGTAGCTGCATCCACTATTAGTAAGCAATGTGCACCCATGAATGGTCTGGCAATGTCCACATGAACTGTCTGCCAAGGCAATGCATGCCTTTCCCAGGGATGGAGAGTCACTGCTCTTGAATTCAATCTTGTAATTGTGTCTTCCAAGAAAGAAAGTCCATCTCTGCATTCGTATTGGGTTGATGGTGACCTTAAAATCACCACAGATCCTAAGAGACACATTATTCTTGGCTACTGCATTCACCGGCATAGCCCAGACTACCACCCAGCTTTAGAAAGAATTCCTTCAGCCTCCATGTGTTCTAGCTCACTGGCTACTTTATCACAGATGGTATAAGAACCAGATGGGCTTTGTAAAACTTGGGTGTGGCATTTTTATTCAACACTATTTTACCCTTGAGTTGTTCGAGTTTTCCAGTGCCATTCTTGAACACTGCTGTGGCATTATCCAGTACCTTTCTTAATTGGCTTTGAGCTGACTGTTGCAGGGGATGTAGCATTCAAATGGTGGATGGATCTCCTATCAAGTTGTGGTTGTCTCAGCCAATGACGACCCCACAGTGCAGGTCCTCCTGTTTTTACCAGATACAAACCCAACGTGGCTTGTTGGTTGTTGTATTTCACTTTTACAAATGTCATTACCTCAGGAGGTATCTTTTCTCTGGTATAAGTTCTTAGTTAGATATCTACAGGTTTCAGTTCAATACCTTAGAAATGCTGTACAAACTCATATTGTGGTATAACTGAAACAGCTGAGCCAGTGTCTAATTCCATTTTAATTAATTTGCATTTCACTTCTGGTGTAGTCCTATTGTTTGTCTCTTGTTAGTTTTCACATTGTAAATCACTACATTACTCAGTCCTGAGTCATTCTCATTACTATCAGATTTTTTATCAGCTGCATGCAGATTAGTGCTTTTTTTTAAACTGCAACTTGACTTTTTATCTTTTCTCTTCCCTGCACAGTCCATTTAATTTTGTCTGCATGACGTGCTCTTTGCTTGTGCCTTTCTTTGTTGCATTTTCTGCAAATTTTGCCTTTAAGCCTGCATTGGTCTGGTGTATGTGAGCTCCTGACACAATGGTAACTCAATTTGTTCAGCCAGGCAGGTTTCGATTTAGATGTTTCATTTTTCTCATGCCGACTTTCATTCCTGACTGTAACACAATTGCATCTCTGGCTGCTGTTTCTATTGATACAATGATTTCAACCGCTCTTTTAAATGTGAGTTGTGCTTCAGTATGAGCTGTTTTGTGAATGCTTTCTTGGAAGATTCCACAAGCTAAATATCTCTCAGTACATCATTAAGCCCATCACCGAAATGACAATGTTCAAACAACTTTTTTATTTTAGCCACGTAAGCTGAAATGAACTTCCCATTCTTTTGATTCTGCTTATGAAACCTAAAACATTCTGCAATTAACAATGGTCTTGTTCCTGCAATATGATCACAATATCAGCAAAGCTCATTTTGGCTGGTTTGGTTGGAGCAGTTAAACTTCTAAGCAAACAGCCATTTAAAAAAAAAACTCAACCATCTCTTTCCCCTTCCAAAGAAACATGTACTGTGCATTTTCAAAACTCAAATGTCTCTCTCCCCTTCCAAAGAAAAAAACGTACTGCACTTCAATGGGTAGGTAGTCATCTCAGGTTTACTTTAAAACTTTCTCATTCCCACTGTTATGTTTTGTAACTCCAGAAACTAATTGAAAGAAAACACAGGAGACAAGGTAACTTGCTTACATAGATTTTCTTCTAGTGTAGCGCTCACGTATATTGTGGTGGCGTAATGACGTATGCCATTCACGTACTTCTTACATATAACCCATAATGAATTACGTAAACAAAGAATACTAATCAAGCAATATATTTACAGTATTAAATATTACTGAAAGATTAAATACACCACAGTTTCAACTGCATTACTTTTCATTCTTATAAAACTAAGAGAATACTTATGTCTTCTCTTATGAGTATGGTGAAATTCTGCTCCAAATTTGATGGCATGAACATCGATATTTCTAACTTCTGATAATTTCACCACTTCCCCTTTTCTCCTTTTCCATTCCCCATTCTAGATCCCCTCTCTCCCCTTCTCCTCACCTGCCCATCACCTCCCCTCTCGTGCCTCTCCTCCCCCCATTTCTCCGATGGTCCCCTGTCCTGTCCTATCAGATTCCTTCTACTATGCCCTCACACATCATGAAGACCTGAGAGAGGCTGGTCCTGACTCACCTCTGACCCCGGTCACATCAGTCCTCGATCCCCTACCAGAATCACATAGGAGCTACCTGCAGACTAAGCCTGCACTGCTCCCTGTTACTATTGATAGTGAGGACATCGATGTGATGAGGACATACAAGTACCTGGAGGTGCACTTGGATGACAAACTTGAGTGGAGCACCGACACAGAGGCTGTGTACAAGAAGGACCAGAATTATCCCTACTTCTAGTTGATGAGGTAATGTTTCTCTGTAGCTGCGATGTTTGGGTTATAACTACAGATAACGGGGAACTAACCAATGGAAGTCATGTTAATTAAATTAAAGGCATCCGTTAGTCTTGTGAGACCATGGATCTGCGCCTGGAAAGTGTTCACTCTCCAGGGAGCAGGCCTGAGCAAGGTTCTATGGAAGACCAGCAGTTGCCCATGCTGCAAGTCTCCCCTCTCCACAACACCAATGTTATGCAAGAGAAGGGCATTAGACTGGGGTCCTTTGGAGTATGCAGGCCTCTCCTTCACTTGTTCTACCAGTCTGTTGTCACCAGTACAATCTTCTATGCATTGATGTGCTGGGGCAATGGCATTAACATGAGTGATGCCAACAGGCTCAGTAAACTGATTAGAACGACTGTCTCTGTGATAGGAGTCAAACTGGACACACTGGAGGCTGTGGTAGAACAAAGGACCCCACAGAAAATTCTGGTAATTCTGGACAATGTTTCCCATCCTCTGCGTGCCATTTGGGTGAACAGAGGAACATATTTAGTAATAGACTATGCTGCCCCAAAGAGCGCTATATGTGGTCATTCTTACCCTCAGCGATTAGGCTCTATAATGAGTCAACCTATAGCTAGGGAAGTGATGACACCCTCCTGTTAGACTGTTTATGGTAACTTAGTTTTTTTTATTCTTTCTACTTCTCTTCTAATATGTATACCTCTGCACTTGTAATACTACTGTGACACTGTAATTTCCTTAGCGATCAGTAAAGTATCGACCTATCATCTATCTATCTTTACCTCTTCCACCTATCACCTCCCAGCTTCTCAATTCACCCCTCCCCCATTCACCTGTCTTCCCCCTCACCTGGTTTCACCTATCCCTGGCCCGCTTGTACTCCTCCCCCTCCCCCCACTTTCTTACTCTGACCTCTTCCCCCTTCCTTTCCAGTGCTGATGAAGGGTCTTGGTCTGAAATGTTGACTGTTTATTCCACTTCATAGATACTGCCTGACCTGCTGAGTTCCTCCAGCATTTCCGGAGCATTGCCCAAGATCTTGCACTGGGTTAGGAACTTCCCCTTCCTAGCAAGTAGTTCTTTTCCTTATGTCAGCTCTGAGGAACATAACCATCATGCAGCCTCTGGTTCAGATGTCTCATGCTCCACTGTATCCTGTGCAGAAGTGATGTAACATTATAATGCAGCAATGGAAGATCAGACTGCTGTCATCATGAATCAAGCGCCTGTTCTGTATAGGGGTGTTGATCTTGTCAGATCTTTCCTGTAATGTAGTTCCCAATGAATACTAGGATTATTGATGTCAAGGCAAAGGCTGGTGGGGAGTAGGGAGAGGTAGTGAGAGTTGGTGTTGAGGCACTGGACCTGCTCAGTGACCATAAGGCCATAAGACATTTGAGCAGAATTAGGCTTTTTAGTCAATCGAGCCTGCTCCACCATTCCACCATGGCTGGTTTATTGTCCCTCACTGACTAGTTGATGCATATAATGTTGCAAGTTATACTCTTGATGGATAGAAGAACGATGGTGACCTGGAAATCGATGTGACTCCACATTTTTGGTCGAAGAGGCCACTAATGGAGGACAGTAGAAGAGCAACGAGGTCCATCAGTTGATAGAGCAGTTTAACCAGACCCTGACAACACATCAGAAAGTTCTGTTCCCATAGTGATCAATCCTTCATTACAACTTCTTGAACCACACTTCTCAGAGGAGAACTGCTCTCAATTTTTCCCATGCAGGAAGTGACTCCTATTCAGGGATATTCTTCCTCTTCCCCATCCTCAAGCGCCCACCTCTTCCCTCCTGAGCAGTTGCCCTATTTTCGTAAATTGTCTCATTTTCCCAATCATGAACAACTTTAGGTCATAAGGGGTCTACATCTGTTTTGCCACATGATGTCCGAGGTCTGCAATAAAAATAAACTTTGTACCAGTTATAGAAACAACATGCAGAAGGAACTCAGTAGGAACAAAAACCCTTCATCAGGGCTTTGTATAGTTGCCCGTCAACATGTACATCTTTCAAAACTTGGAAACTTCCACTTTAATCCCTATATTCATTGGCAATGTCATTAAATAGTGCAGGTTCCTTAATGCCAGGTTTTACATGCTTGTGTTAAGTTTATTGATTTGCCCAATTTGGAGGGGTGTGGTCAAGTCAGTAGATTCATGTTGTTAACATCCTTTGTTCACCACTTCCTGTGGGCACACAACACGGTGAGCCATCCTAAAATCATGCGCCTGCAGTCTGAACTGCAAGCTACTGCTGTCAACAGAAAAGTAAGGGGCAGGAATGAGCCCAATTTTGCCATTTCACATACCTGCATGTTAACTGATGATCATTGACCTGAAATGCTCTTTTTCTGTCCACTAATGCTGCTGGGCTTTCTGAGTGTTTCAAGCCTTTCTGTTTGAGTTAACTGATTGTGTAGAGTTTCGGTGATTAGTATCCTGTAAGTGAACCTAGAGGTGTTGGTTGTTCTTTGTTTCTGATGATGACATTTGTCTCTTGGGTAAAAACCTGTGCAGGAGGTGTTTAATCGTAAAAAAGCCATCGGAATGGGGAAGTTCCACTCTCTCGGCCTCAGAAAATTTGGTCCAATGGTACAAAAAGTCATCATGGCTGGAGACTTCCTCGGTTGCAGCGGATAGCCATGACGCCTTCTGTGCCTTTGCATGTCCTTTGCTCTCCACGGAGCGTTGAGCACTGCCTTCTTGGCTGTTGGATCTTGTAGCTGATCTCATCCACCCAGTCCACTGGAACTGGCTTCACATGCTGTGATAGACATACTCTATCTCACTGGGGTTGGAGATTCCCAGGTAGCCTCACCTGGTTTAGCCCGCCTGTTGAAGCAATGTACCTCGGTGTGGCCACTGTTGAAGGCAAACAGTTACTTGGAGCCAGGGGTGAGAGCTGGGAGGTAAGTGGGGACCAAAGGTGGACGAGCTACCCCTGGGCAGAGCATGACAAGCCCACCACTAGAGGTGCTACCCCTCCTTGGAACCTAGAAGTACAAAATACCTCTGAGCCTTAGCTGATTGGTTTCCGTTTCCGAGTGAGAAATGATTTTGAACACTATTGATGTGGATTTTTATGATTGTGTAACTAAGTGGCAGATTTGCAAGTTTCTACTACCTATGATTCAAAAAATGTGGTGCTTTCAGAAAGACATCAGCTAAGATTCATTTAATAGCATATTTGCATTAATCTGCAAACATCCTTGCTGCTTAATTGGTATAACTAAATACTAGTTACTGAGCTATGAAGTAATTGAAATGAACAAAACTGAATTGTTTATAATTGGCAAAATAATGTCATTTGTTGCCCAATTATTAAGGGTCTCATGACGGTGATGTGGAGATGCATACTAACATAGAAGAATGAATCATGGGTGACAGCTGACTTTTTTTCTTTACATGAGGATGAATAACTTCCCAAGGAAAACATCTCAGAGTTTGTTATTGGGCTTGAATCCTGCACTTAATTTGGCAAAGAACTTCTTTTCACAGCTTAAAACAACAATCATCTATCAGGCCACATTGACTAAATAAATCAGCAACTGACTAAATGGTTAAACTCAACTTCTGATATTGTGTCCTGATGTGCTTTATATGAGCTATCTCACAACAGTCAAGCAGCATTTGCTCATTTTGATTTCTTTCATCATATTCATTAGTTGCAGTCACATTTCATGAGGGCTAAGTGTTTGTTTTGAATAGTTGTAGTCTTGAGGACACGGAGAAAATTCAAAAGAACTGTAGAACATGCCATGCACATTTTACTTATTCAGAGAATTTGCTATTCAAACATCAATTTAGAAAACCTGAGCAACATGCACAAGGTGTATGGAACCGGAGGAGATAGTAGAGGTAATTAATGAGTGCTTTGCTTCAGTATTCACTACGGAAAAGGATCTTGGAGATTGTAGAGAGGACTTACAGCAGACTGAAAAGCTTGAGCATGTAGATATTAAGAAAAAGGATGTGCTGGAGCTTTTGGAAAGCATCAAGTTGGATAAGTCTCCAGGACCGAATGAGATTTACCCCAGGCTACTGTGGGAGGCGAGGGAGGGGATTGCTGAGCCTCTGGCGATGGTCTTTGGGGATGGGAGGTTCCGAAGGATTGGAGGGTTGCAGATGTTGTTCCCTTATTCAAGAAAGAGAGTAGAGATAGCCCAGGAAATTATAGACCAGTGAGTCTTACTTTAGTGGTTGGTAAATTGATGGAAAAGATCCTGAGATGCAGGATATATGAACATTTGGAGAGACATAATATGATCAGGAATAGTCAGCATGGCTTTGTCAAGGGCAGGTCATGCCTTACGAGCCTGATTGAATTTTTTGAGGATGTGACTAAACACATTGATGAAGGTAGAGCAGTAGATGTAGTGTATATGGATTTCAGCAAGGCATTTGACAAGGTACCCCATGCAAGGCTTATTGAGAAAGTAAGGAGGCATGGAATTCAAGGGAACATTGCTTTATCGATCCAGAACTGGCTTGCCCACAGAAGACAAAGAGTGGTTGTAGACGAGTCATATTCTGCATGGAGGTCGGACACCAGTGGTGTGCCTCAGGGATCTGTTCTGGGACCCCTACTCTTTGTGATTTTTATAAATGACCTGGATGAAGAAGTGGAGGGATGGGTTTGTAAATTTGCTGATGACACAAAGGTTGGAGGTGTTGTGGACAGTGTGGAGGGCTGTCAGACTTTACAGCAGGACATTGATAGGATGAAAAACTGAGCTGAGAAATGCCACATGGAGTTCAACCCAGATAAGCATGAGGTGGTTCATTTTGGTAGGTCAAATATGATGGCAGAATATAGTATTAATGCCAAGACTCTTGGCAGTGTGGAGGATCAGAGGGATCTTGGGGTCTCAGTCCATAGGACACTCAAAGCTGCTGTGCAGGTTGACTCTGTGGTTAAGGAGGCATATGGTGTATTGGGCTTCATCAATCACGGGATTGAGTTTAAGAGCTGAGAGGTAATGTTGCAGTTATATAGGAGCCTAGTCAGACCCCACTTGGAGTACTGTGCTCATTTCTGGTCGCCTCGCTATAAGAAGGATGTGGAAACCATAGAAATGGTGCGGAGGAGATGTACAAGGATATTGCCTGGATTGGGGAGCATGCCTAATGAGAACAGGTTGAGTGAACTTGGCCTTTTCTCCTTGGAGCAATGGAGGATGAGAGGTGACCTGATAGAGGTGTATAAGATGATGAGAGGCATTGATTGTGTGGATAGTCAGAGGCTTTTTCCCAGGGCTGAAATGGCTAGCATGAGAGGGCACAGTTTTAAGGTGCTTGGAAGAAGGAGGAGATTTACCAGGATGCTGCCTGGTTTAGAAAGTATGCATTATGATCAGAGATTAAGGGAGCTAGGGCTTTACTCTTTGGAGAGAAGGAGGATAAGGGGAGACATGATAGAGGTGTACAAGATAATAAGAGGAATAGATAGAATGGATAGCCAGCGCCTCTTCCCCAGGGCACCACTGCTCAATACAAGAGGACATGGCTTTAAGGTAAGGGGTGGGAAGTTCAAGGGGGATATTAGAGGAAGGTTTTTTACTCAGAGAGTGGTTGGTGCGTGGAATACACTGCCTGAGTCAGTGGTGGAGGCAGATACACTAGTGAAGTTTAAGAGACTACTAGACAGGTATATGGAGGAATCTAAGGTGGGGGCTTATATGGGAGGCAGAGTTTGAGGGTCGGCACAATATTGTGGGCCGAAGGGCCTGTACTGTGCTGTACTATTCTATGTTCTATGTACAGAGGAGACGTCAGGGGTAGGTTTTTTATGCAGAGAGTGGTGAGTGCTTGGAATGGGCTACTGGCAACGGTGGTGGAGGCAGATACGATAGGGTCTTTTAAGAGACTCCTGGATGGATACATGAGCTCAGAAAAATAGAAGGCTATGGGTAACCCTAGGTAATTTCTAAGGTAAGGACATGTTTGACACAGCTTTGTGGGCTGAAGGACCTAAATTGTGCTGTACGTTTTCTATGTGTAACACTTGGCTTGATCGACTCACGTTCGTCTAGGGGAAGCTGCCGTCTGCCCGCCAAACTGTGTCTCACATTTGTGTAGATGCTGTGTAATGCACCCTGGTACAAACCCACAATGCAAAACGTCAGACAGTACACAATATGTGATTAAATGATTACACTTTATAACTCTTATTTTGTGATGTGGTTAGTAGAAAAGCAAAATAGTAAAGAAAAAGACGCCACTGTGGTGATTTGAATCAGTCTGTGCACAAGTAAATTCGTTGGAGCTCACAGGACCAGGCCTCCTTTCCACCAATCGATCTTCTCTGAACTCCGTCGACCCTCGGCTGGGACCACCCCTGTTGGTCTACCAGAGTGCTCCACATGCGTCCTTCCTCTTCTCTTCTCCTCGCCAAAAAGCCCGCGCACTAACTCTGGTTACCACAGATACAAGATAGAATAACATGACTTCTGAAGGTCGTGAGTTCGAGCCCCAGCTGAGGCAACATGTGTCCTTGAGCAAGGCACTTAATCACATATTGCTCTACAATGACATTGGTGCCAAGCTGTATGGGTCCTAATGCTCTTCCCTTGGTCAACATTGGTGTTATGGAGAGGGGAGACTTGCAGCATGGGCAACTGCTGGTCTTCCATAGAACCTTGCTCAGGCCTGCTCCCTGGAGAGTGAACACTTTCCAGGCGCAGATCCATGGTCTCACAAGACTAACGGATGCCTTTAATTTAATTAACATGACTTCCATTGGTTAGTTCCCCGTTATCTGTAGTTATAACCCAAACATCGCAGCTACAGAGAAACATTACCTCATCAGTTAACATTACAGAGAAGCCATTTCATAATAACACTACAGAGAAGCCATTTTGTTATTAGCAGTTAACATTACTGAGAACCCCCCTACATTCTTCCCCCACTGAATTTAGTCATGGCCTCATGACGCACAGATAATTTGCCAACCCTTCCTGCAAAACACAAAGCCCAATCCAAGTGCAAAAGGCAGTGACGTAGCTCCCCAAAACAGTAGAGATCACACCCTGCTCCCCAGGCGCTACATAGGCCAACCTATCCGGGGGGGGGGGGGGTAGGGGGGGGGTTCCTAATTCTCTGAGACCTCCGTACCTCCTCTTCTAACTCTTCCGGCTCAGGCACAACTGAAGATACTTTGGGGCTACCTGGCGAAGCCTCCCGCGATCTGTCCCTCAATCCCCTCTGCAACTTGGAGCCCCCTGTCTCGTGTTCAGGCCCCACTTCCTCTCCTTCAGAGTCCTGCTGTACTCCTGGCTGCCCACCAATAGCTCCCGTCGCCTCACTTGAGCAGTGGGAGAAGGGCCTGGAGTCTCTTCCTTCGTCACGGGGGAGTAAGCGAATGGCAGCATGTACCACACATTCAAATCAGTATCCCTTTCAGGGACTGGGCCCAGCCCAGGCTCTTCTGCGGTGGGCTTTTCCATCGCCCTCCCCGGCTTCCACAGAGTCCTCATACTGTAGGATCCAACTCTAGGTCTACCTGCACCTCTTGTCCCAGGGACAACAGGTGGTTCCGATGAAGAATCTTAACAGGCCCATTCCCCTCCTCTGGCCTCACCCCAAAAACTGGTAGGTTTGGCATCTGACTCTCCAGTACATAGGGTGTGGCCGCCCAGCCAACTTGTGCTTTCCAGGTAATCCCAATTTCCTTGCGAGGACTCGGTCTCCCAGCAGGAGTTGGGAGAACTTCACTTTCTGGTCATACCTCTTCTTATTTCCCTGATTCTGCCTGACAGCCGCCACACCAACCAACTCGTAAGCACTTTTCAGCTCTCTCCTCATATCAGACACATACTTCATACTTTGGCTGTACGTCACCTGCATCAGTCCCGAAACAGAGGTCAATGGGCAACCTCGCCTCGCATCCGAACATCAGATAATAGGGCGAGTACCCAGTAGCTTCATTGCGTGTACAGTTGTAATAGTGAACCAGATGCCCAATATGTTGACTCCATCTGTTCTTTTTGCTGATCTCCAGGGTCCCGAGTGTGTCTAGCAAGGTCCGATTAAACCTCTCAGGCTGGGGATCACCCTGCGGGTGATAGGGCATGGTCCTCAACTTCTCAACTCCAAGCATGCCCAGTAACTCATAGTCTGCTCTCGAAGTCCCGTCCCTGGTCACTATGTATCCACCTGGGAAGGCCATAATAAACAAAATACTTCTCCCATAACACTTTTGCCACCATAGTCGCCCTCTGGTCCTTGGTAGGAAAAACCTGAGCATATCTGGTGTAGTGGTCTGTGATGACTAAGGCATTCGCCGTGTTGCTGGCATTGGGTTCTATGGACAGGAAATCCATACACACCAGGTCCAGGGGCCCTGCACTCTGCAAAGGAGCTACCCGCGTAGGCAGTGTCTTCCGCCGTATGCAGCGAATACACGACTTGCAGTACTCTTTAACCTCCGACTTCATTCTGGGCCAGTAAAACCGGTCTTTGAGCAATCCATATGTCTTTTCCACCCCCAAGTATCCAGAATCATCGTGCAGTGACATCAACGCAATCTTCCGGTACTTCTCAGGCAGGACCAACTGCCAGTGCCGAGGTCGGTCCGAGACGTTACCCAGTATAAAATTTGGTTCTTCAACTTCAACCTAGGCCATTCTCTCAGTAATGGAGGCACCAAAATGTATTTCGTTTTCTCCACCCGCGCCATATCCCCCTTTTCAACCGCGTACCAAATAGTGCCAATGCCCGGATCATCTCGCTGAGCAGCTGACACTTCCCCAGGACTTAATTCCGGCAGCTGCTTGGTCTTCAGAGCAGTCAGGTTACAGTAAACTGGGGGCAGGGCATCATCAGAAGCCCCCAATGGGTTCACTGCGCGATCTGGCCTTCACAGTGATAGCAAACTGACACATGGCCTTCACCCCAGGGGCAGGAACGTTCTCCCACTCCTCGTCCCTCTCCAGTTCCTCATGCATCCATCGGGACAAAGCATCAACATTCTGGCTCCCCAGACGGTACCTCAGGCTGAAATCATATACCGACAATGCTGCCAACCACCTGTGACCTGTGGCATCCAGTTTTGCCGAGGTCAAGATGTAAGTGAGCGGATTGTTGTCCGTCCTCACCTCAAACTTGGCCCCATAGAGGTAGTCACTCAGCTCATCCACCACCACCCATTTCTACGCCAGGAACTCCAACTTGTGGGTGGGATAGTTTCTCTCGGAGGGCGACAAACTCCGGCTGACAAATGCTACAGGCCTCACCCCGGTGCCCTGATCCTGATACAGGATGGCCCCTAATCCCTCTCAGCTGGCATCGGTATGTTGTACATTGAGCAATCGGGGGTTCGCAAAAGCCAGCACCGGCGCCTGGGTCAGCAACTCCTTCAGCGACTGAAAAACCTCCTCACATTTTGCACCCTACCTCTGTCCGAAGGGTTCAGATGGGTTTAGATATTCTCCAACCTCCCGTCCCCTTTTCCCTTTCCCTTTCTTCCCCAAGGGAGGGAAACCACACAGAAGCTAATTCAAGAGGTGACTCACTTTGGCTTAACCCTTCACGAATCTCCGATAATAATCACAGAACCCCAAGAATGAGCGCAGAGCGCTCACAGTCTGGTGCTTTGGCCACGTGGTCCCCGCTTCTATCTTAGCCAGGTCCGTCACTACTCCATCTCACGAGATTATGTGCCCGACATAGCTAACCAACGTCTTGCAGAACTGGCACTTGCCCAAGGAAAGTTTTAACCCTTCCTTCTTCAGTCGGCTTAGCATCTTCAGCAGCCTCGCTTTGTGTTCCTGACAATCACAGCCATCCTGCATGCCTGTACTACCGAGGGCCTCTGCAATTCAGGCCCCACCAGCACCCAAGCCGGAAATTGCGACTCCCCTTCGAGGTCTTCTGGGAAGTCCTCTAAAAGGGCCTCGGCATTGGGTACTCTGAGAAATCTGGGGGTTCCCATCACTCTCGCCTTAATAGAAAGCTTAAGTGGAGCATGGTCCGAAATGATTATGAAGTCATATTCACATTTAACTATCTGATCCTGAATGCGTCATTTCCCTAGATGCTGAAAAAGCCTTTGACAGGGTCGAATGGCCCTACTTATTTAAGGTGCTTGAAATGTTTAACTTCAGCCTGAAATTTATATCCTGGATCAAATTGTTATACCATTCTCCTATGGCCTCAGTTCGTACTAATGCTCTAAACTCACCTTTTTTTCCTCTTTTTCGAGGTACCAGACAAGGTTGTCCTCTTATCCCTTTATTATTCGATACAACAATAGAACCTCTTGCAACTGCTATTCGAGAATCTCCTAACATTATTGGTATAACTCGTGGGTTAAAGTCTCATAAAGTATCACTTTATGCTGATGACTTACTTTTATTTATTTCTAATCCACAAAAATCTATTCCAGCAGTTTTAGATTTATTAGCACAATTTAGTCTTTTTTCAGGATACAAATTAAATCTCAATAAGAGCGAACTTTTCCCTATTAATAAGCAAGTTCCCTTATATCAGAACCTGCCATTTAGATTGGTTAATAATCATTTTTCATATCTTGGGATTAAAATCACCTGTAAACATAAGGATTTATTTAAGACTAATTTCTTACACTTAATTGACCACATTACACAACTTTCCTTTAAATGGTCTCCACTTTATTTAACTTTGACTGGTCGTATTAATGCTGTTAAGATGTTTATTCTCCCAAAATTTTTATATATATTTCAGGCTTACCAATTTTTGTTCCAAAATCCTTTTTTGATAAAATAGACTCTAAAATCTCTTCATTTATTTGGCAAAATAAAAACCCAAGATTGGGTAGAATACATCTACAGAAAGCCAAGAGAGATGGAGGCTTGGCATTACCTAACTTTAGATTTTATTATTGGGTAATTAATATTTGACACATGAAAATTTGGTTACTTGACCAAGATATACTATCCATTCCTAAATGAGTAGTATTGGAATTACATTCTGTTCAAGGCTATGCACTTGGCTCTATATTAGGTTCTTCTCTTCCTTCCGATTTGAAACGCTATAAACAGGTTTGCAACCCGATAGTTAAACATACCTTACGCATTTGGTTTCAATTCCAAAATTTTTTTGATCTTAATCAATTCGTGCTAGCGATTCCTATTATTGGCAATATGTTTTTTCTCTCCTCCTCTTCGGACCGTGTCTTTTAAATTTGGAAGACTAATGGTATATCACGGTTTTTGGACTTATTTTCAGATGGCTCCCTTATGTCTTTTGAACAGTTATCTAACAAATACAATTTACCAAGAACACATTTTTTTAGATATTTGCAAGTTAGAAATTTCCTGAATACCATACTCCCTTCCTTTCCGGCGTTACCCCCTACAAATATTTTAGATACTATCATTGACATCAACCCGTGTCAGAGAGGTGTAACAGCTATTATTTATAATACTATCATGAAACTTAGGAAAGCTCCATTCGATAAGATTAGGACTGACTGGGAAAAGGAATTGGGCCTTACTATCCCGGCGGATGACTGGGCTCATATTTTACAACTAGTCAATACTTTCTCTATCTTTTCCAAACACTCCTTAATTCAATTTAAAGTTGTCCATAGAGCACATATGTCTAAAGATAAATTAGCTTGTTTTTACTCTCATATTAACCCTCTTTGTGATAGGTGTCACGGGGAGATAGCTTCCTTGACCCACGTTTTGGTCTTGCCCTACTCTGGAAACTTCTTGGAAAGACATTTTTAATATTATCTCAAATGTTTTGAATAGTGATATTTCTCCCCATCCTGTTACTGCTATCTTTGGATTACCTAAAACTTCCAGTAATTTATCCCCCTCAGTGTGTAGAATGATTACATTTCTTACTTAATGGCGAAAAGATGTATTCTACAACATTGGAAGGAGATTAATGCCCCAACTGTGTTTTTTTTTGGATCTCTCAAACAATACTGTGTCTAAATTTGGAAAAGATCAGAAGTAATCTTTATGATACTTCAGTTAAATTTGAACAGACCTGGAGATCTTTTATTCAATATTTTCATTTAATGTAACTTTTTTTTTCTCTCTGATCATATATACATTCCCTCCATGGATTTTATCTGTTATTAGTGGAGGTCAGGTTTGAGGACGTGATTGTTTAAGCTGTTTAATTCTACTATGTACCTAGTTAGCCCATTGTTTTGCTTTGCTTTGTAGGTTAGTTGAACGGTAGGTTTTTTTGGGGTTTTTTTTCTGGTTTTTTTTCCCTCCTTTATCGATATATATGGAAAATTAGTGTACAACTATATTGTTATTTTATAACTAACTTACGTTGTTTGCATTGCTTTTTTTGTATTAATATTACTTGTTTATTTATATCGTGACAATGTATTGGTTGCTATATGTTTTACCTTTTGTGTACTAATTCAATAAAAAGGTTTAAAAAGAAAAGAAAGGTTACTGGAGAGCGCTTGCACCGTGTTTTTGCTGACGGCGCTTGCGTGAGATTTTCGCTACGGAGAACAGTTCAGGCAATGATTGTGGAAAAGTATTTCTACTTTATATAAGCTGGGTATTTATCATTTCATTCCTGCTTTTACTATATGTTATTGTTATTTTAGGTTTTATGTGTTATTTGGCATGATTTGGTAGGTTATTTCTGGGTCTGCGAATGCTCACAAAATTTTCCCATATAAATAAATGGTAATTGCTTCTTCACTTTACGACATTCCGGCTTACGAACTGTTTCATAGGAACGTTCTACCTTTGGATGGCGGGGGAAACCTGTATTTCAGAATACAGTATCCCTGTTTTTTTGACTAAGAAGTTTTTTGATCGGATTGATTCTATTATTTTATCTTTTATTTGCAAAAATAAAAGACCAAGAATTAGTAAATGTCATTTACAAAAGTTGAAAATGGATGGAGGTCTCGCTTTGCCTAATTTAAGAATGTATTACTAGGCTGTTAATGTGCGATACATGTCCATTTGGTTACATTGGGTTGATAAGAACGATCGGCCAATTTGGGCAGACTTGAAATTGAAATCTGTGAAACAGTTTTATTTAACCTCGTTATTGGGAGCTGCTTTACCTATACAATTAGCTAAAGTTGCTAATTAAAATTTATACCCTGTGATTAAGCATTCTTTACAAACTTGGCTCCAGTTCCGCAATTTTTTTAAATCTTAAAAAATTTAAATTTTGTAGTTTAATTTATCAAAATTACATTTTTAAGCCTTCTTTGAGTGATCCAATTTTTTTACTTTGGTTAAGTAAAGGTATTAATTCTTTTTTGGATTTATTTAAAGAAGATAGACTGATGTCTTTTGAACAATTAGTTGATAAATATTCTCTTTCTTACTCACACTTTTTACAATACCCTCAAGTTAGACATTTCTTAAAAAATATTTGAGTAACTTTTGTTACATATTGGATGCTGATCTGTTAGATACTATTATACTATTCGATGAAGGGTTCCATTGGAAGAATTTGTAATTTATTATTACAATGGGATAAGCATCCTTTATTTAAGATTAAACAAGACTGGGAAAAGGAACTTAATTTGACTTTTATGACAGAGGATTGGATGTGGATTCTGAAGCTGGTTAACTCTTCTTCGACCTAACATATTAACTGTGCTTTTTGGAATAATTCCTCAAAATATCCATGGTATCTCTTCGTCTGTTTAAAATGTTATTGCATTTGTTAAATTGATAGCTAGGAGGGCCATTTTGTTGAAGTGGAAGGATACATCGGCTCCCACTTTGTCACAATGGTTCTCTCAAGTGATGCTATGTCTTAGTTTGGAGAAAATTAGAAGTCGAACCTTTGAACCTATGTTTGATTTTGAGAAAAGATGGGGTGAGAAAAGATGGGGTTCATTTGCTTGTTATTATCATTTGAGTTAATCGATAGATTTCTTCCACGATCTAATTGTAAATTTTTGGTACTTTTTTTTCTTGCTGGCGGTTTGATGTTTATCTTTAGAAGCTATTTGTATGTCGCATGGCTCCAGGGTTGAACGCCTAATGGTTTTTTTTTCTCACTTTTTCTTGCTTAGTAGGGGTTTTTTTTCTCTTTTTTTTTCTCTCTCACCAAAATTTTTTCAGTCTTTATAACAATGTCTTTTTTTCTTGAGACATTGTAAGTGTTGCTTACTTCGATGTACTCTTGTAAATTTTGGATAATAATAATAAAGGATTTGAAAAGAAAAGTAACACTTCATCCGGGGTACGAACCCCTACCCCACTCAACACGCACGCATTACTCACTGGCAAACCTTTAGCTGCACACCAGCGCTCGAACGCGGCTGCCTCCAGAACAGCAATACTTTAAATAGGGTGATCACACAGAATCCCATCACCGGACGAACCACCACAAATGTAACACTTGGCAAAATCAACTCACATTTGTCTAGGGGAAGATGCCGTCTGCCTGCCAAACTGTGTCTCACGTTTGCGTAGATGCTGTGTAATGCACTCCAGTACAACCCACAACGTAAAACATCAGACAGTACAGAATATGTGATTAAATGATTACACTTTATAACTCTTATTTTGTGATGTGGTTGGTAGAAAAGCAAAATAATAAAGAAAAAGGCGCCACTGTAGTGATTTGAATCAGTGTGTGCACAAGTAAATTCGTTGGAGCTCACAGAACCAGGTCTCCTTTCCACCAATCGATCTTCTCCGAACTCCGTCGACCCTCGGCTGGGACTATTTGAAAGGGTTTATACTTTAAACACTTCCATGCGGTGTATGTGGATTTTAGTAAGATGTTTGACAAGGTTCTTCATGGTAAGCTCATTCAGTAAGTCAGGAGGCATGGGATCCAAGGAGACTCTGCTGCGTGGATTCAGAATTGGCTTGCCCACAGAAAGCTGAGCTTGGTGGTAGATCAGTCATACTCAAAGTGGAGGATATCGACATCCACTGTGTGTGGAACAATGAAAATAAAGTGGGTGGTGGTGGGGGATGCTTGATAACAAGGGAGGAAGCAGAGGATTACAAGCTTAATTCAAGATATGAATTAATTGTTACAAGAATTTGATCCTCAGTGCCTCATAATTGGTCTCAATGATCACAGAATCACCTCACCTCTTGATAACCCATCAATCTCTTAGACTTTGCTTGAAGCGTGTTATAGTTATTGAAAAGCAATAAGACACATCTGTTTTTAGCATATTATAAGATATCTGGACTAAAGAAGTTATAGTATTTCTGGGCCCAGACTGTGCATTTTTGCCATTCATTACTGCAGTGCAGTGTTAGCTAGCATGATTCCCAAACTTTAATCACTTAGTGACTTAATTCCTGTGAATTAGGATATGGCATGTCAATGGTGTGAAGTTCAGAATCTGCCCTTTCGAATGGTCTTGACTGTGCTTCTCTAGCCCACCGCCCAACCGAGATATCGCTACCCAACTTTATGCACCTTCAGGCAGAGTCAGGTTTAGCCTGAGCTATTATGACATCATAGCCTTGTCTTTCATTGATCACAGCACTTGAGATTGGACTTAAACAATAGGCAATTGACCATAGTCATAAATCCATAACACATATGGCAGAAGCAGACAAAATGAGAAAGAAGTTTAGAGAGTATAGTGTGGAGCATCTAAAGTATGGATTTATACCAGTACGAAGCAACCTATGGCAGCAAATGTGCCTGTTGAGTGAAAAGGCATTTTAAAATTGACGTAATGAACCATCCAGGTTTCTTGAACATTTGAAGAGAATACACTCTGATAAAGCAAACGAGAACTTGGCTAAACTTTAGTCACTTCATAAAAAAGTTGAGAAAAGGAAACACTTCAAAACATGTTTGCCAGCACTTTGTAACAAAGCCGTTTTGAGCGTTACATTCAGCATTTCAGTGTTCATTGCTAAATCTGGAAACCCTGATGCAATTGGACAAGAAGTGATTCTGCCAGCAGTAAGGGAGGTTCTGATTACTGTTTTGCATAAGACACCAGACCAAATAAATTAATTCTGCTCAGTGAAGCAAAGACAAATAGATGAACTGTCTGAGAATGTGGAAGACACACTGTGCAACATACTTAGGACAACAAAATTTCCTCTGCAATTGGATGAGTCAACTTTGCCAGGCAACAAATATTTGCTTTTTGGTTATGTTCACTTCATAAAAGATGAAAGCATGGCTCAAGAGTTGTTATTTGCAAGAGGACTCGGAACAGGTATGATGTGGAATCAATACTTCTGGCTGTTGAGAACATTTTCGAAGAAGAGCACATTCCACTCAGCAGTATTCTTCCTTGTGCCACAGATGGGCACTATCAATAACAGGATGCACCCTGGAGGTATTACTTTCTTGAAATAAAACTGTACATAACGTATTTACCATTCACTGTGTAAATCTTGTTGCAAAAAAAATAATGTTTCATTCAGGAATCAACTCAAGAATATGAGGCATGACATAGCTGATTTGTCAGAATTATTTACTAATTATTATTTATTTATTAGAATTATTTATTTATTAATGAAATCAATCTTCAATTGCAAGGAAATGATGCAAATCTTATTGAAGTCAAAACGATCATCTTCACATTTCTGTCCAAGTTAACCCTATTAAAATGCAACTTTGGCCATAGTGACCTTATAAATTTCCAGTCCTCTCTGAGTTTGAAGAAAAAGAAAGAATACCAGATAATGATCTTCAAGTATACTGTGCCCAACTGGGTGAGCTATATAAAGACACATCACAAAGTCTTTAGGATCTTCTCTTCATCCAAATTCCAGATTGGGTATTAAATCCATTCCTGACCACTTGTAATGAAGAATTAACAAGAGGAGGAAGAAATGATCTAACTACAAAATGACTTTCAGCTGAAGCAGAGGTTCAAAAATTATCAAGACTTCTGGTTGTAGAAAGAAATCTCTGAATGCTATCGTGCACTGCGGAAAAAGGTTAAGATGTCCCTTATTGGCTTTCGAACATCATATTTAATCTTGAAGAAGGGTGTCAGTAAATGCATACTTTCCGATGCAAATGTGATTTGCTGACCTCACAAAATTCCACCCTGACATTTTGTGCAAATGATATGGTGTTATGTGTTTGATGTTTGCCATGTGTTGTTGACCCTCAATTCGATCAACAAACTTCAGATAGGCAAATGACCACAAGAATCTTAATTAAATTCGCACTTTATTGTATCCACATAAATACCTATGTAAATCTGTTACAATTGACCCTGGATCAATGACTTACGTACCAAGAATGCTATTGTTCCTTTTGTACCAGTAATCATCCAGATTCCTGCTCCACGTTATCACACTGAAGTAGGGGATCTACTGGCATGGAACTCTTCTTTGTGATAGTTCGTCTGGAGTTCTCAGAGTTCTTCATTATTATTCTCTTTCTTATCAGTTCTGCACTATGATGCTTCTTTATTTTGGTTGTGACTTATCTGACTAGCCTGTGTCCACCTTTCTTTTGCTCTAGCCCGAAGCTACCTCACTGCCCTACTCCCAAATAAAGGCTTGACATTCCCCTGTTTTTCCCTGAGTCAGGTCATTTTAAATCAGTCACAGCCAGATTATGTCAGATACCAGGCTCAGGTTACTTCATTTCAGACACAGAGTGCTCTTCCATAAATCTGGAGCAGGTTATTGGTCAGGGCTCTGTTATGTTCACTTTCAATTGCTCTGATCCAGCCATCCCTAAGAAAAAACCATAGTTCAGCAAACATTTCACAAAATGTCGGTCATATGAACAGCATCACAAAATGCTGGCCTCCATTTCTTCTACCATGACCCAACAATGAAGACAGTTATTTCATCTACTTCCACTGTCCTTGACTCATTCTGGTTTGCTGTTTTAGGGATTTTTAACGTTTTTGCAGTCAGCTTCTCCTCCCGGTTAATCTACATAAAACTCCAGAATAATACTAACATAAGCATTCAGGACTACATCAACTAATGTTGATAAAATAAAAATATTAATAAAATATTGTTGGTTATTAAACCTAGGTTTAAAAATATACTAGTATCTGTAAATATGTTAGAACAAAGAGATAGATAAGACCATAAGACCATACATATAAGAGCAAAATTAGGCCATTTGGCCCATCGGGTCTGCTCCGCTGTTTCATCATAGCTGATCCAATTTTCCTTTCAGCCCCAATCTCCTGCCTTCTCCCCATATCCCTTCTTGCCCTGGCCAATCAAGAATCTATCAACCACTGCTTTAAATATCCATGAAGACTTAGATTCCACAGCTGTCTGCGGCAAAGAATTGCACAGATTCACCACCCTCTGGCTAAAGAAATTCTTCCTCATCTTCTTTCTAAAAGGATGGCCCTTTGTCTGAGGTTCTGTCCTTTGGTCTTAGACTCTCCCACCATAGGAAACATCCTCTCCAAGTCTACTCTATGAAGGCCTTTTACCAATCGATAGATTTCAATGATGTCACCCCTCATTCTTCTGAATTCTAGTGAATACAGGCCCAGAGCCACCAAACCTTTTTCATATGACAAGCCATTCAGTCCTGGAATCATTTTCATGGACCTCCTTTGAACCCTTTCAAGTTTCAGCCCATCTTTTCTTAGATAAGGGGCTCAAAATTGCTCACAATACTCCAAGTGAGGCCTCACTCGCGCTTTATAAAGTCTCAACATTAGATTCTTACATTTATATCCCAGTCCTCTGGAAATGAATGCTAACATTACATTTGCCTTCCTCCCCACAGACTCAACATTCAAAGTAACTTCTAGGGAATCTAGCTCAAGAACTGCCAAGTCCCTTTGCACCTCAGCTTCCTTTTTTGCATTTTCTCTCCATTTAGAAAATAGTCAACCCTTTTGTTTCTTCTGCCAATGTGCATGAACATACACTTCATGACACTGTATTCCATCTGCATTTTTTGACTATTCTCCTAATCTGTCTAAATCCTTCTGAATCCTCTCTACTTCCTCAGAGCTACCTGCCCCTCCACCTATCTTCATATTGTCTGCAAACTTTGCAACAAAGTCATCAATTCCATCATTCAAATATTGATATATAACATAAAATGAATTGGTCCCAGCACAGGCCTCTGTCACTGGCAGCCAACCAGAAGAGGCTCCCTTTATTCCCACTCTTTGCCTCCTGCCAATCAGCCACTGCTTTATCTATGCTAGAATCTTTCTTGAAATACCATAGCTTGTTAAGCAGTCTCATGTGTGGCACCTGTTCAAAGGCCTTCTAAAGATACAAGTACACAGCATCAACCAATTCTCTTTTGACTTATCCTACTTGTTATTTTTTTCAAAGAATTCTAACAGATTTATTGGGCAAGGTTTTCTCTTGAGGAAACCATATTGACTACAGCCTATTTTATCATGTGCCTCCAAGTACCCTGAGACCTCATCTTTAGCAATTGACTCCAACATTTTCCCAACCACTGAGGTCAGCCTATAATTTCCTTTCTTCTGCCTCTCTCCGTCCCTGAAGAGTGAAGTGACATTTACAATTTTCCAGTCTTCTGGAACCATTCCAGAATCTAGTGATTCTTGAAAGATCATTATTAAGGCCTCCATGAGCTCTGAAAGGGAAGAGGATGAAGTAAAGAGCTGGGAAGTTGATTGGTGAAAGAGACAGATGGCCACGGGAAAAAGAAAAGGGGGGAGGAGCACCAGAGTGAGGTGATGGGTGGGCAAGGAGGTAAGGTGAGAGAGGGAAAAGGGGATGTGGAAAGGTGAAAAGGGCACATTACCAGAAGTTCAAGAAATCTATGTTCATGCCATTAGGTTGGAGGCTACCCAAACAGAATATAAGGTGTTGTTCTTCGAACTGAATTGTGGCCTCATCATGACAGTGGAGGAGGCCATGGATAGACATATCTGAATAGGAATGGGAAGTGGAATTAAAAGGAGTGATCTGCTTTTTCTGGTGGACAGAGCATCGGTGCTTAGCGAAGCAGTCTTCTAATCTACGTCGGGTCTCACCAATATACAGGAGGCCACCTCAGGTGCACCAAACAAATAAATGACCCTAACAGACTCACATGTGAAGTGTTGCCTCACCTGGAAGGACTGCTTGGGGTCCTGAGTGGTAGTGAGGGAGGAGGTGTAGGGGCAGGTGTAGAACTTGTTCTGCTTGCAAGGATAAGTGCCAGGAGAGAGATCAGTGGAGAGGGACAAATGGTCAAGGGAGTCACATAGGGAGCGATCCCTGTGGAATGGACAAAGTGGGGTGGGGGAGGAAAAAATATGCTTGGTAGTGTGACACAGTTGGAGATGGCAGAAGTCATGGAGAATTATGTGCTGGACACGAAGGATGTTGGGTGGTAGGAGAGGACAAGAGGAACCCTATCCCTGGTAGGGTGGCGGGAGGATGGGGTAACAGTAGGCATGTGTGAAATGGAAGAGATGTAGTTGAGGGCAGTGTTAATGTGGAGGAATGGAAGCCTCTTTCTTTGAAGAAGGAGGATATCCGGGAATGAAAAGCCTCATCCTGAGAGCAGATGCAGCAGAGACGGAGGAATTGAGGGAAGGGGATGGCATTTTTACAAGCAACAAGGAAGTATAGTCGAGGTAGCTGTGAGAGTCCGTGAGTTTGTAATAAACATCAGTGGATAGGCTGTCTCCTGAGATAGAGACAGAGAGATTGAGAAAGGGGAGGGAGGTGTTGGAAATGGACTAGGTAAATTTGAGGGCAGGGTGGAAGCTGGAGGAAAAGTGAATGAAATCAACAAGTTTAGCATGGGTGCAGGAAGCAGCACCAATGCAGCATAGGAAAAGTGCATGCCGGTCACCAGTGTAGGCTTGGAACATAGATTGTTCCACGTAGCTGACAAAAAGGCAGGCATAGCTGGGATCCATGTGTGTCTCCATGGCTACAGCTTTTGTCTGAATGAAGTGGGAGGAGCCGAAGTTGAAATTGTTTAGAGTGAGGACAAGTTACGCTAGACGGAGGAGAGTGGTGCTGGGGGAGGAACTGCTTGGGTCTGGTGTCCAGAAAAATACAGAGAGCTTTGAGGCCTTCCTGGTGGGGGATGGGTGTGTATAGGGACTGGACATCCACAGTAAAAATAAGATGATGGGGTCCAGAGAATCTGAAATCATTGGAGAGATCCAGGGCGTGTGAAGTGTCACAGATGTAGGCAGGAAGGGACTGAACTAGGGGGGACAAAACTGAGTTGAGGCAGGCAGATATGAGTTCAGTGGGGCAGGAACAAACTGCAACAATGGGTCTACCTGGGACAAGCGGGTTTGTGGAATTTGGGTAGGAGTTGGAATCAGGAGGCTCGGGGTGCAGGAACTATGAGGTTGGCGGCAGTGGATGGGAGATCCCCAGAGTCAATAAGGTTGGTGATGGTGTGGGAGACAATGGCCTGGTGTTCCTTAGTGGGGTCCTGTTCGAGGGGTAAGTAGAGGAGATGTCTGAGAGTTGTCACTGGGCCTCGGCAAGGTAGAGTTCAGTTTGCCAGACCACTACAGCACCTCCCTTATCTGTGGGTCTGATGGTGAGGGTAGGATTGGTGTGGAGGGAATGGAAAGCAGAGCGATTGGAAGGAGTGAGGTTGGAATTGGAGAGATGTCCTCCTCCTTCTCCACAATCAACGCTGCCCTCAACCACATCTCTTCCATTTCACGCACGTCTGCTCTCTCCCCATCCTCCTGCCACCCTACCAGGGAAAGGGTTCCTCTTGTCCTCACCTACCACCCCCACCAGCCTCTGTATCCAGCATATAATTCTCCACAACTTCCGCCATCTCCAACGGGATCACACTACCATGCACATATTTCCCTTCCCCGCACTTTCTGCTTTCCACAGGGACTGTTCCCTACGTGACTCCCTTGTCCATTCGTCCCTCCCCACTGATCTCCCTCCTGGTTCTTACCCTTGCAAGTGGAGCAAGTGCCACACCTGCTTCTACATCTCCTCCTTCACTACCATTCAAGACCCCAAACAGTCTTCCCATGTGAGGAGGCACTTCACCTGTGAGCCTCCTGGAGTCATACACTGTGATTGGTGGCCCCGGGGTGGCCTCCTGCATAACGGTGAGACCCGAAGTAGATTTGGAGACCCCTTCGCTTCATTCGCCAGAACAAGCAGGATCTCCCAGTGGCCACCTATTTTAATTCCACTTCCCATTCCCATTCAGATACGTCAATCCGTGGTCTCCTCCACTGTCCTGATGAGGCCACACTTAGGTTGCAGGAACAACATCTTACATTCTGTCTGGGTAGCCTCCAACCTGATGGCATGAACATCGATTTCTCCAACTTCCGGTAATGACTCCCCACTTCACCCTTCTCCATCCCCTTTTCCCTCTCTCACCTTATCTCCTTGCCTTCCCATCGCCTCACTCCCTTTTCTTCCTTCCATGGCTTCCTGACTTTTTCACCAATCAGCTTCCCAGCTCTTTACTTCATCCTCTTTCCTTTCAGGTTTCACGTCATATCACCTGGTGTTTCTCTCTCCCCTCCCCCAACTTTTAAATCTACTTCTCAGCTTTCTTCCTCCAGTCCTGCCAAAGGGTCTCGGCCTGAAATGTTGACTGTACTTTTTTCCATAGATGCTGCCTGGCCTGCTGAGTTCCTCCAGTATCTTGGTTGTATTCCGCAAACATACTTGGATAGTAAAATGAACATTTGAACGTTTATATGTCCTGGTACTTCTGGGATAGAAGTATAGGCATGTGATCGGACTTTTTGAAGTGTGAGTGTGGGATGGCACGGTAAGCGTTCTTGATGGTAGTATGACAGTGGTCAAAGTGTTTTGGCTCCTTTAGTTCCACAGGTGATATGTTGGTGGTAGTTGTTCAGAGTCTTTTTCAAGCTGGCCTGGGTCAATGGAGACATCTGGACACACAAATTTGTGCCTGCTGATTCTGTTGCTCAGCTCCTCCAATGCCTGCCTGAGGTTGGCCTGAGGTGGAATGTACACTGTTATCAGGGTGATGGCAGAAGACTTCCTTGGAAGATAAAATGGATGACATTGGATGACCATTAGATATTCCAGGTCGGATGAGCAGGACTGAGGCAGAACCACCACATTTGTGCACCATGATAAGATAATCATAAAGCATACTTCACCTCCTCTGCCTTTAAAAGATTGAGGTGTCCTGGCTTTGCAGATAATGGTGAAGCCACCGAGCTGCAGCATTGTATCCGAAATTGCCGGTGTGAGCCATGTATCCATAAAGCAGAGTACACAGCAGTTCCTGATATCCCCCTGATACTGCAATCTTGCTCTGAGGTCTTCAATTTTATTTACCAGTAACTGTATATTTGCTGGCAGGATAGTTGGGCGTGGAATCCTATGACCCCTGCATTTCAATCATACCTGTAGACCGGCACTGTACCCCTGCTTCTGTTTTCTTACAACCTGACAACCTGTCTGCGTTTCATCGATTTTGAGCATTGATAATATTTTTAAACACCTTAAGATGATGTTGCTTACTGAATAACCCAAGGCTGTGACAGTAGATTTCAGCTGCAGTCGTCCGAACAGGAATATTTGATTTCGTTATTGGAGTTGCACATAGACTTGCCATTTACTGGTGCCATCTTACCGGAAGATATCTATCACCTGCAAGCTTGTACTCCTTACCCTCCCTTACCTTCTTATTCTAGGGCTTGGCCCAAAATGCAGACTGCTTATTCCCCTCCATAGATGCTGCCTGCCTTGCTGACTTCCTTCATCATTTTGTGTGTGTTTTTCAGAAAGCCCTATAACTGATAGGCAAGATAAATAAAGATCATATCGTAACAAAAAAAAACACAATCTTTTAGTCCTGTCTAAACTCAATCCCTTGGGCTTGCCCAGTGTTCTGATCTTCATTGCAAGAATCTGTCTGATAAGTGACAAGCAGTTGTTGGTTCTGCAGTGGTTGTGGTATCAGCTGATGTCAATTCTATTGTGGGGTTTTGTGTCGGGGTAAAGTCTCAAGGAAACAAAGCAAGAGGAATAGAGTTGCCAGGTCTACATTTGATCATATTTTTATCAACTGATATTTACACTAACATTACCATTGCATTCATAATGAGTGATGAGCCCTTGATTACCTGCAGTAGGACCTGTGAAAGAGTGACTTCCCACCATTATCCTGGCACTTCCATCCTTTTCCCATATCACTCCTACTCAGTCCTGACAATCAACAGCCCTCGAATCATATTGCTTTAGAAAAGTTCATTTAACTTTTTCATAAATTCATACAACATTCCCTCACACAGTCCATTAGTTAAACTGAGCTCCAGTGTGCATTTTACAGAACAAGCACTGTGATTACATCAAAATAACTTTCCTAAAGGAAGTCAAAACTCAAAATCAGTAGGTCATAAATTTTGAGCAACATCCTTGACTATGTAAAAGTGAACCTTCTCTGTCCCACTGCAACTGCATATTGTACTACATACATTGAAAGTGCAAGACAATAGATGAATGTTCCTGCTATCAGCACATTAATAAGGATGTATCCCTGCCACAGTTCAGGGCAGACTCTGTTTAGTCACCTAACCTGTTTAGTAGTATATTCATACAGTCATCTTCAACATTGCAACAAAAGGGGTATATTTTGGGTGTCTGCAGTTTGTACTCGGAGGCTTTTGGAACAGACACTGGTTGCTAATTAGGATGAGCTACCATTGTAAATATGCAATTTTGTAAATTTACCTTACTACTGTAAAAGTTCAATAGGTGATCATAACAATTGAAACAATAGTTAATTGTTTATGGTTCTCTTTGAGTTAAAGTATAAAGTATATGGTCAGGAGAGTAAGATACTCTTAGATACTCCTTAACTCTCTTTCCTGGAGGCTTGCTCTGTGAATAAAGTCTTTTATATTTCCCAGTTACAGCTTAGTCAGTCACAACATTGTATAAAATCTATGCCTGCACTTTCCTTGATCAGAACCTTAGCAAATAAGTGGAATACTTGAAACCAACAGTTAATTTACACAGTGAAAAATTTGTAACACAGTTTCCAAAGATTTTAGGGAAAGAACTGATGGATGACTGGGGTCCTTGCACACTCACATTCACAGAACCTTTTAAATGGACACAACTTATTCAACTCAAATCAGGGCTTACAAATTTGGCTTAAATGGGGCTGCAGAATTTGTTAGGTAATCACATCCTACTCTTCTGAAAAATATGATCAATTTAAACAACCGCAAAATGCACATGACAGCCTTTCACTCACGCACATGTTCTCTCTCATTCTCAAGTAAATCTACAAATGGAGTCAGAGAATGTAGAGTCATGGTGCACTACAAGCACAGAAACAGGCCATTCAGCCCATCTAGTTGGAGCCAAACTGCTATTCTATCCAGTCCCATGGACCATAGCCCCCATACCCCCCCCCACACACACACACACACACACACACACACGCACACACACACACACACACACTACTGGAGAAACTCAGCAGGAGGTCAGGCAGCATCTGTGGAAAAGAGTACAGTCAACATTTTAGGCTGAGACCCTTCAGCAGGACTGGAGAGAAAAGAGATCACCTTCATCTTTTTTTCTCCAGTCCTAATAAAGTATCTCAGTTCCTTCAGCATTTGTGTGTGTGTTGCTTGGATTGCCAGCACCTGCAGATTTTCTCTTGTTTGTGCATGTACTTCTCTTAAATCAAACGTGCATCCAGCAACACTGCAGGCACCTCGTTCCACACTCATACCACCTCTGAGTGAAGAGGTTAGCCCTAGGCTTCCCCTTCAGTATCTGACATTTCACTCTTAACCTGCGAACTCTAGTTCTTGTCTCCCTCAACTCTTTGAGGAGGTGACCAGGCATATAGATGAGGGTAGTGCAGTGGATGTGATCTACATGGATTTTAATAAGGCATTTGACAAAGTTCCACATGGTAGGCTTATTCAGAAAGTTAGAAGGCATGGGATCCAGGGAAGTTTGGCCAGGTGAATTCAGAATTGGCTTGCCTGCAGAAAGCAGAGGGTGGTGCTGGAGGGAGTACATTCAGATTGGAGGATTGTGACTAGTGGTGTCCCACAAGGATCTGTTCTGGGACCTCTACTTTTCGTGATTTTTATTAACGACCTGGATATGGGGGTAGAAGGGTGGGTTGGCAAGTTTGCAGACGATACAAAGGTTGGCGGTGTTGTAGATAGTGTAGAGGATTGTCGAAGATTGCAGAGGGACATTGATAGGTTGCAGAAGGACATTGATAGGATGCAGAAGTGGGCTGAGAAGTGGCAGATGGAGTTCAACCCTGAGAAGTGTGAGGTGGTACACTTTGGAAGGACAAACTCCAAGGCAGAGTACAAAGTAAATGGCAGGATACTTGGTAGAGTGGAGGAGTAGAGGGATCTGGGGGTACATGTCCACAGGTCCCTGAAAGTTGCCTCACAGGTAGATAGGGTAGTTAAGAAAGCTTATGGGGTGTATAGCTTTCATAAGTCGAGGGATAGAGTTTAAGAGTCACAATGTAATGATGCAGCTCTATAAAACTCTGGTTAGGCCACACTTGGAGTACTGTGTCCAGTTCTGGTCGCCTCACTATAGGAAGGATGTGGAAGCATTGGAAAGGGTACAGAGGAGATTTACCAGGATGCTGCCTGGCTTAGAGAGTACGGATTATGATCAGAGTTTAAGGGAGTTAGGGCTTTACTCTTTAGAGAGAAGGAGGATGAGAGGAGACATGATAGAGGTGTACAAGATATTAAGAGGAATAGACAGAGTGGACAGCCAGCGCCTCTTCCCCAGGGCACCACTGCTGAATACAAGATGACATGGCTTTAAGGTAAGGGGTGGGAAGTTCAAGGGGGATATTAGAGGAAGGTTTTTTACTTAGAGAGTGGTTGGTGCGTGGAATGCACTGCCTGAGTCAGTGGTGGAAGCAGATACACTAGTGAAGTTTAAGAGACTACTAGACAGGAATATGGAGGAATTTAAGGTGTGGGGATATATGGGAGGCCGGGTTTAAGGGTCGGCACAACATTGTGGGCCTAAGGGCCTGTACTGTGCAGTACTATTCTATGTTCTATGTTCTATTAACTCCAGTGGAAAAGGCCTTCTTGCACTCAGTGCTCTGATTTATGAAGGCCAATAAGCCAAAAGTTCACTTTATGACCCTATCTACCTGTGGTGCCGCTTTCAAGAAACTATGGATCTGAATTCCCAAGACCCTTTGTTTTACTGCACACCTCAGTTCCCTACCATTCGCTGTGTAAGTCCTACACTGGTTTGTCCTCCCAAAGCGCAACACCTCACACTTATCTGCATTAAATTCCATCTGCCATTTTCCAGCCCATTTTTCTAGCTGGTCCAGATCCCGCTGCAAGCTTAGATAATGTTCCTTGCTGTCCACTACACCGCGCCCCCCCCCACCCCCAGTCTTGGTGTAACCCTCAAATTTGCTGGCCCAGTTTACCACATTATCATCCTGACCATCAATATGGATGACAAACAGCAATAGGCCCAGCACCGATCCCTGTGGCACACCACTAATCACAGACCTCCAGACTGAGAGGCAACCACCTAGTACCGCTCTCTGGCTTCTCCTGCAAAGCCAATGTTGAATCTGATTTACCATCTCATCCTGAAAGCTAAGCTACTTCTTGGCCAGCCTTCCATGTGGGACTTAGTCGAAGGCCTTGCTGAAGTCCATGTACACCACATCCACTGCCCTTCCTTCATGGTCACAGCTTATGCAGCATTATAAATTTGCAATCCATTCACACTTAAAATAATTTCATAAAATAACTTACTCTTAAGAGTTAAAGATTTAAGCAAGTTCAACCATACATATCTAAAGAAAACATTTATACATTGAGACTCTTAGACACAGGAATGCTGGAAATTATTCATTATGCACATGTAAACGCCATGGTAGCACAGCAGTTAGTGTTGCAGTCCTACGGCTCCTCAGAGTTTGGAGTTCAGCCCTGGCGTCCTCTGTAAGGAATCCCTGTACATCCTCAGCATGAAATGGGTGAGTTTTCTCCATGTCCTCGAGGTTCCTCCCTCAGTTCAAGGGCATACTAAGCAGGTTAATTGGTCATTGTAAATAGTCCCTTGATAAGGTTAGGTTTAAATCAGAGCTGTCGGGGGTTGCTGTGTGGTGTTATCTCTAAGTAAATAAAATAAATAAGCATAAATATTCAGCACGTGGAGAGCACAGCAACAAAAATTCCAATGACTTCCAAGGTTTCTCAAATTGTAATCCCAGTACTTCCCTGTACAACTGGATCCGCGATACTGTCACTCACAGAACCCAATCAGTTCCGATTGGCAACAGCATCCCCACAATCACTGTCAGCACGGGCGCACCACAAGACTGTGTTGCTACGCCCCTGATCTACTCACTTTACACTTATGACTGTGTGGCTAAGTACAGCTCCAATGCCATATTTAAGTTTGCTGAAGACACCACCGTCGCTGGCTAGATCAAAGGATCCTATCCACTCTGCTCATGGACTGTTTGTTCCACTGCCATCAGGAAAGAAGCTACACAGCGTCCACACCAGGACCACCAGACTCGAAGACAGTTACTCCCCCCAAACCATCAGGCTGCTCAACTCAGCACCCATTAACTTGCCCCACCACCCACCACACACATCAGACACACCTCTCCAGAGTCCCTCAGCACTCTTCGTTCCCCCATACCCTGTAACTTTATGCTTGCATTCCATACTTTAGATTAGATTAGATTATGAGGACACGCAGTCCTCTTTTATTGTCATTTAGTAATGCATGCATTAAGAAATGATACAATGTTCCTTCAGAATGATATCACAGAAACACAAGACAAACCGAGACTAAAATAACTGTCAAAAAACACATAATTATAACATATAGTTACAACAGTGCAAAGCAATACTGTAATTTGATAAAGAACAGACCATGGGCATGGTAAAAAAAGTCTCAAAGTCTCTTGAAAGTCCCATCATCTCACGCAGACGGTAGAAGGAAGAGAAACTCTTTCCCTGCCATGAGCTTCCAGCGCAGCAAATTTGCCAATGCAGCACCCTGGAAGCACCCGACCACAGCCGACTCTTGAGTTCGTCTGAAAACTTCAAGTTTCCGACCAGCCCTCTGACACCGAGCACCGAGCACCATCTCTGCCAAGCGCTTCGACTCCAGCCCCGGCAACAGGCAATAGGCAAAGCCGAGGATTTGGGGCCTTCCCCTCGGGAGATTCTCGATTGCACAGTAGCAATAGCAGCAAAGCAGGCATTTCAGGCATTACTTCATACCTACTCTGACACAGCCACTGTCCAATGCCCTGATGCTACCTGGAAGAATTTGTCTTGACAAGAACTTTATATTTTTCTGTCAGTCAGCTTAGGCACAAATGAAACTAATGATAAAATAAGTCAAAGTCAGCATGGTTTTTGTAGAGGGAAATCTTGCCTGACAAATCTGTTAGAATTGTTCCAGGAGGTAACAACCAGGCTGGATAAAGGAGAGGCAGTGGATATCATTTACTTAGATTTTCAGAAGGCATTTAATAAGGTGCCTCACATGAGGCTGCTTAACAAACTAAAATCCTATGGTGTTACATGAAATATATTGGCATGGATAGAGGAATGGCTGTTAGGCAGGAGGGAATAAAGGGGGCCCTTTCCATTTGGCTGCCAGTGATGAGTGGAATTCCTCAGGGGTCAGTATTGGGATCGCCACTTTTCACATTGATTGTCGATGATTTAGATAATGGAATTGATGGCTTTGTGACGAAGTTTGTGGATGATACGAAGATAGGTAGAGGGGTAGATTGTCCTGAGGAAGCAATGCGAATGCAGCAGCACTGAGACAAATTGGAAGATTGGGCAAGAAAGTGGCAGATGGAACACAGTGTTGGGAAATGTATGATAATGCATTTTGGTAAAAGGAACAATGTGTAGACTATTATCTAAATGGGGAGAAAATTCAAACATCAGAGGTGCAAAGGGACTTCTAAATCCTCATCCAAGACTCCCGGAAGGTTAATTTACAAGTTGAGTCTGTAGTAAACAAGGCAAATGTAATGTTGCCATTTATTTCAAGTGGAATAGAATGTAAAAGCAAGGAGATAATGCTGAGGCTTTATAAGACACTAGTTAGGTCACTCTGTGTATTGTCAACAGCTTTGCAGTCCTTATCTCAGAAAGGATGTATTGTCATTGGAGAGAGTCTAGAGGAGATTCACAAGGATGATTCCAGGAATGAAGGGGTTAACACACAAGAAGTGTTTGGCAGCTTTGGGCCTATACTCACTGGAATTTAGAAGAAAGCATGGGGATCGTATTGAAACCTACCGAATGTTGAAAGGACTAGATAAGGTAGATGTGGAGAGAATGCTTCCCCTGGTGGGGGTATCCAGAACTAGAGGGCACAGCCTCAAAATTGAGGGGTGATCTTTTAGAACAGAAGTAAGGAGGGATTTTTTTAGCCAAGGAGTGGTGAATCTGTGGAATGCTCTGCCACAGACTTCGGTGAAGGCCAAGTCCGTGGGTATATCCAAAGCGGAAGTTGATAGATTCCTGATTGGTTGGGCATCAAGGGGTATGGTGAGAGGGCAGGTGTATGGAGTTGAGTGGGATCCAGGATCAGCCATGATGAAATGGCAGAGTGGACGATGGGCTGAATGGCCTAATTCTGCTCCTATGTCTTATGCACCTAGTGTCACTTTATGTACAAAACATAAAGTCCGTAGATGTATGTAAGCTAATCCTACATACATATGGCCACACTCAAGCAGTCACAAGTACATTGTATTCTATATGATTGATTTTATATTTATATTTATTGAGTTTTTTTATTGTGTTCTTTATCTCTATTGTGTTTTTTTATGGTTTGTCAGATCCGGACTTCGCTCACTTCCACAGCCTCCATGCACGTCTTCCCACCTTTATCTCTAATTGGTCCTACCTTCACTCCTGTCATCCTTTTGTTCTTCACATAATTGAAGAATGCCTTACTCACAGCACGCTGGAGGAACTCAGCAGGTTGGCCAGCATCAGTGGAAACGATGAGTCGATGTTTCGGGCCGGAACCCTTCATCAGGACTGAACAAAGAAGGAGGGGGAAAGATTTGAAGAATGCTTGTATGTTCAGTTGAAAGGTCAGTAATTTGAAAGACAAAGGGGTGGGGGAGGGGAAGCAGGGACGTCATAGGCAGGTAAACAATGGGTAGTAGATGAAGGAGGCGGAACCATGAGGGAGGTGATAGGCAGCTGGGGGAGGGGGTAGAGTGAAATAGGTTGGTGTTTTGCCTTGGTGTTTTCCTTTACCCCATTCGCCAAGGCCTTCTCATGCCCCCTTCTTGTTCTCCTCAGCCCCTTCTTAAGCTCCTTTCTTGCTACCCTATATTCCTCAATAGACCCATCTGATCCTTGCTTCCTAAACCTCATGTATGCTGCCTTCTTCTACCTGACTAGATTTTCCACCTCACTTGTCACCCATGGTTCCTTCACCCTACCATTCTTTATCTTCCTCACTGGGACAAATTTATCCCTAACATCCTGCAAAAGATCCCTAAGCATCGACCACATGTCCATAGTACATTTCCCTACAAAAACATCATCCCAATTCACACCCGTAAGTTCTAGCCTTATAGCCTCATAATTTGCCCTTCCCCAATTAAAAATTTCCCTGTCCTCTCTGATTCTATCCTTTTCCATGATAATGTTAAAGGCCAGGGAGTGGTGGTCACTGTCCCCCAGATGCTCACCCACTGAGAGATTTGTGACCTGACCCGGTTCGTTACCTAATACTAGATCTAGTATGGCATTCCCCCGAGTCGGCCTTTCAACATACTGTAACAGGAATCCGTCCTGGACACACTTAACAAATTCTGCCCTGTTTAAACCCTTGGAACTAATCAGGTGCCAATCAATATTAGGGAAGTTAAAGTCACCCATGATAACAACCCTGTTATTTTTGCACCTTTCCAAAATCTGCCTCCCAATCTGCTCCTCGGTATCTCTGCTGCTACCAGGGGGCCTATAGTATCTCTGCTGCTACCAGGGGGCCTATAGAATACTCCCAATAGAGTAACTGTTCCCTTCCTGTTCCTGACTTCTACCCATACTGACTCAAAAGAGGATCCTGCTACATTACCCACCCTTTCTGTGGCTGTAATAGTATCCCTGACCAGTAATGCCACACCTCCTCCCCTTTTCACCCCTCTGTATTCCTTTTAAAGCACTGAAATCCAGGAATATTGAGAATGCATTCCTGCCCTGGTGCCAGCCAAGTCTCTGTAATGGCCACTACATCATAATTCCATGTATGTATCCAAGCTCTCAGTTCATCACCTTTGTTCCTGATGCTTCTTGCATTGAAGTACATGCACTTTAGCCCTTCTGCCTTACTTCCTTTACACCCTTTATTCTGCTTCGCTTTCCTCAAAGCCTCTTTATATGTTAGATCTGGCTTTACTCCATGCACTATACTTGCAGTTCTCGCATGACCTTTATCCTCCTCCACCTCACTATCTGCTCTAACACTCTGGTTCCCCTCCCCCTGCAAACTTAGTTTAAACCCCCCCCAGAGCAGCACTAGCAAACCTTCCCGCAAGGATGTTAGTCTCCCTCCAGTTCAGGTGCAACCTGTCCTGTCAGAACAGGTCCCACCTTCCCTGGAACAAGGCCCAATTGTCCAGAAATGTGAAGCCCTCCCTCCTGCACCAACTCCTTAGCCACGTATTTAGCTGCATTGCCTTCCTATTCCTAGCCTCACTAGCGCGTGGCACGGGTAGCAATCCTGAGAATGCAACCCTGGAGGTCCTGTCCTTCAACTTTGCATAACTTCCTAAACTCTCTTTGCAGGACTACCTCCTTCTTCCTATCCACGTCATTGGTTCCTACATGGACCACGACATCTGGCTGTTCACCCTCCCTCTTGACAATACTGAGAATTCGATCAGAGATATCGCAGACCCTGGCACCAGGGAGCCAACAGACTATTCGGAATTCTTGATCTCTTCCACAGAACCTCTTATCTGTTCCCCTAACTATTGAATCCCCTATCACTCCTGCTCTCCTCTTTTCCCTCCTTCCCTTCTGAGCTGAGGGTCCAGTCTTGATACCAGAGACGCGACCACTGCAACTTGTCCCTGGTAGGTCGTCCCCACCCACAGTATCCAAAACAGTATACTTATTATTGATGGGAACGACCACAGGGGTTCTCTGCTCATTCTGTCTATTCCCCTTCCTTCTCCTGACAGTCACCTAGCTACCTATCTCCTGAGTTTTAGGGGTGACTATCTCCCTGAAACTCCTGTCTCTTTCTGCCTCTGCCTCACAAATGATCCGAAGTTCATCCAGTCCCCTAACTTGGTTTGAGAGGAGCTGCAGCTGGATGCACCTTTTACAGGTGTATTCATCAGGGACAATTGTGTCCACCCTGACTTCCCACATACTGCAAACGGATCACTTGACTGCCCTAACTGCTGCCTCCATTACTTACTTCTAAGTTAATTAGATTAATTAAAGGAACTTACCCGGCCTTACCTCACTGGGAGCAAGCTCGTCCTCAGCCTTTGCTCGCCGAAGCCTCTCAAGCCAAAGCCTTCCTACTCTGTCTCCCACTCTGTTAATCTGCTCGCTTTTTAAACTCTCCCACTGTCTCACAGACTAACCTTCACGTGCTTGTGCAGTCGTGCCCCATTCAAACAGCCAAAGAAGTGACCTTCCCCTTCTCAATCAGCTTGTTTTTTAAATTCTCCCACTGCCTCACAGGCCGACCGTCACACGCTTGTGCAGTCGTGCCCCATTCAAACAGCCAAAGAAGTGACCTTCCCCTTCTCAATCAGCTTGTTTTTTAAACTCTTCTGCTGTCTCACAGGCCGACCTTCACGTGCCCAAGGGCTTCTACAGATGTATTAGAGCAAAAGGATGCCAGGGGACAAAATTGGTCCTCTGGAAGATCAGAGTGGTCATCTATGTATGGAACCAAAAGAGATGGAGTGATCTTAAATGGATTTTTTTTGAATCTGTATTTACTTGGGAGAATGACCCAAGGTCTATAGATGTGAGGCAAAGCAGCAGTGAGGTTATGGACTACATTCAGATTACAGAGGAGGTCTTTGATGTCTTGAGGCAGATTGGGATGGATCAATCCCCAGGGCCAGAGAAGGCGTTCCCTTTGACCCTGCAGTAGGCAAGTGATGAAATTGCAGGGGGCCTAGCAGAAATAGTTAAAATGTCCTTAGCCGGGGTGGGATGCCGGAAGATTGAAGGATAGCTGACGTTCTTCTGTGTTTAAGAAAAGGCTCTAAAAATAAGCCAGAAAATTTTAGGCTGGTGGGCCTGACATCAGTAGTGTGTAAGTTATCTGACGGTATTCAAGGGGATCAGATATAAGAGTATTGGATAGACAGGCACTGATTAGAGACAGTCAACATGGCTTTGTGCATGGCAGGTCATGGCAGACCAATTTTATAGTTTTTCGAGGAAGTTACCAGGAAAATTGATGAAGGCAAAGCAGTAGATGTTATCTACATGGAGATTAACAGGGCTTTGATAAGCTCCCGCATGGGAGGTTGGTTAAGAAGGTTCAATCACTTATCACAGCCTGATATGGAAACACCAATGCCCTTGAACTGAAAATCCTACAAGAAGTTGTGGATATGACACAGTCCATCACAGGTAAAGCCCTCCCCAACCCTGAGCACATCTAAGTAAAACACTGTTGCAGGAAAGCAGTATCTATTATCACAGGAGAAGGTACAAGAGCCTCAGGACTCACACCACCAGGTCCAGGAACAGTTATTACCCCTCAACCATCAGGCTCTTGAACCAAAGGGAATAACCTCACTCAACTTCATTTGCCCTAGTATTGAAATGTTTCCACAACCTATGGACTCATTTTCAAGGACTCTTTATGTCATGTTCTCAATATATATATTTTTTTATTATTATTTCTTTCCTTTTGTATTTGCAGTTTGTTGTCTTTTGTGCACTGGTTGAATGCACAAGTTTGTGTAGTCTTGCATTGATTCTATTATGGATTTATTGAATGGGCCTGCAAAATATTACTCCCACTGTTTTATATGGCGACATATATGTACTCTGATAATAAGTTTCCTTTGAACTTTTAGTATTCAAGATGAGGTAGTAAATTGGAGAAGCTATAGAGTGGTAATAGATGGTTGCCTCTCTCACTGGAGGCCTGTGACTTGTGGAGTGCTGTAGGGCTCGATAGTGAGTCCATTGTTATTTGTCATCTATATCAATGATCTGGATGCTACTGTGGTTAACTGGGTCAAAGCTTGCAGTGGGATCTGGACCACCTGGAAAAATGGACTGAAAAATGGCAGATGGAATTTAATGCAGACAAGTGTGACATGTTAACGTATTCTACGCAAGATTCGAACAGAAGAGGAGCATCCCGCTCCCTCCGGATGAACCGGGCCTGGTGGCATCGAGATTCATCGTCACTGAGGAGGACGTTAGAAGGGTCTTCCTGAAGATAAGTCCAAGGAAGGCGACAGGCCCAGATGGCGTCCCGGGACGGGTTCTCCGGGCCTGTGCAAGCGAGCTAGCTGGAGTGTTTGCTGACATCTTCAACTGCTCCTTGCTTCAGTCTAAGATCCCCTCGTGTTTTAAGAAGGCAACGATAACCCCGGTGCCGAAGAAGAGCAAGGTGGCGTGCCTGAATGACTATCGACCTGTGGCTCTGACATCAATTGCTATGAAGTGCTTTGAGTGATTGGTTATGGCACACATCGACCACAGCCTACTGGTCAACCTCGACGCTTTGCAATTCACCTACCGGAGCAACAGGTCGACGGCAGATGCCATCTCTCTGGCCCTACATTCCTCCTTAGAACACCTGGGGAATAAAGACGCATACGTAAGGCTCCTTTTCATTGACTACAGCTCTGCCTTTAATGACATCATTCCAAATAAACTGATTCCTAAGTTCCTGAACCTGGGCCTTAGCATTCAGATCTGCAGCTGGATCTTCAACTTCCTCACAGACAGGACCGAGGCTGTAAAAATAAGGGACAAGCTCTCCTCTACAATCACTCTGAGCACCGGTGCCCCACAAGGCTGTGTACTCAGCCCCCTGCTGTACTCACTGAACACCCATGATTGTGTAGCCAAGTTTCCATCAAACTCAATATAGAAGTTTGCTGATGACACAACAATTGTAGGCCATATCTCGGGTAATGATGAGTTTGAGTACAGAGAGGAAATTAAGAACCCGGTGGCATGGTGCGAAGACAATAATCTATCCCTCAAGGTCAGCAAGACGAAGGAATTGGTTTTTGACTTCAGAAGGTGTAGCTGACCGCACGACCCAATTTACGTCAGTGGTGTGCAAGTGGAACAGATCAAAAGCTTTAAGTTCCTTGGGGTCAATATCACAAATGACTTGACTTGGTCCAACCAAGCAGAGTTCACTGCCAAGAAGGCCCACCAGCGCCTTTACTTCCTGAGAAAACTAAAGAAATTTGGCCTGTCCCCTAAAACTCTCACTAATTTTTATAGATGCACCGTAGAAAGCATTCTTCTAGGGTGCATCACAACCTGGTATGGAAGTTGTCCTGTCCAAGACCGGAAGAAGCTGCAGAAGATCGTGAACACGGCGCAGCACATCACACAAACCTATCTTCTATCCTTGGACTCACTTTACACTGCACGCTGTCGGAGCAGTGCTGCCAGGATAATCAAGGACACGACCCACCCAGCCAACACACTTTTCATCCCTCTTCCCTCCGGGAGAAGGCTCAGGAGCTTGAAGACTCGTACGGCCAAATTTGGGAACAGCTTCCTTCCAACTGTGATAAGACTGCTGAACGGATCCTGACCCGGATCTGGGCTGTCCCCTCCAAATATCCGGACCTGCCTCTCGGTTTTTTTGCACTACCTTACTTTCCATTTTTCTATTTTCTATTTATGATTTATAATATAAGTTTTTAGTACTTACCAATTTTTACTATTTTTAATATTTAATATTTGTAATCCAGGGAGCGGGAAGCGCAGAATCAAATATCGCTGTGATGATTGTACATTCTAGTATCAATTGTTTGGCGACAATAAAGTATAAATTATGTTGCACTTTGGGAGGATAAACCAGGGTAGGACTAACTTGGTGAACGGTAGAACAAAGGGATTTGGGAATTTCTACTAATTTCTTGAAAGTGGCATCACAGGTTGTTAGGCTCGCACATTGGCTTTCATAAATCAAAGTATTGAGTACAAGAGTTGTGATGTTATGTTGAAGTTGTATAAGGTATTGGTGAAGACTAATTTGAAGTATTATGTGCAATTTTGGTCACCTACCTACAGGGAACTTGTCAATGGGGAGGTATAAATGTGTATATATTGTTTGTATACTGTACTTAAGGTAGATACCTCTGTTTGTTTTGTACTGTAATTGTAACTACATTCTGAGGTGCCTGAAAAATGGGGCAGATTGCTCTCGGCAGTAACCTAGACAGTCACAGACTAGTCACAATCACAGACATAGCTTCTTCCCCTGTCCTTTCTGTTATGTTTGGTAACATTGAAACATTAACCTATTTCAAAGGAAAACACGGGAGGCGAAATGTGAGTCTAACTTCGTGTTTACTTTGAGGGAGGTGTGCAGATATCATGTGGTACCGTGATGACGTTTGCAATTCACGTATTTTTACATAGAACCCGTAAGCAAGAATGCTTAATCAAACAATACATACAGTATTAAAAGATTACTCAAATATTGCTGAAATATTAAATACACAACACTTTCCAGTCCTGGTGAAGAATCTTAGCCTGAAAGGTCGACACTTTATTCCTTTCCACAATTGGTGCCAGATCCTCCTGCATTTTGTGTACACTAGTCACAGAATGGGAGTTGGAAGTGAAAAAAATTCTAAATAGTTCATACTTCAGCTGAAATAGATATAATGGATATTGTTCTTTGCCACAAATACAGTATAGAAAGGGCCATTCAACCCAGCAGATTTATGCTTGCTCCCATCATTCCATTCACCTCTGTAGTCCTGCAGTTTGTTTCCCCCCCAGATGCTCATCAACTCCCCTTTGATTATTTTGCCATTTACATTTAAGACCACAAGATCACAGGAGCATAATTAGGCCATTTGGCCCATCAAGTCTTCTCCACCATTCCACCAATGCTGATTCATTATCCCTCTCAACCTCATTCTCATGCCTTCTCCCCATAACCTCTGACGTCCTGACTAATCAAGACCCTATCAACCTCTGCTTTAAATATGCTCAGTTACGTGCTCTCCACAGCCATCTATGGCAATGAATTCCACAGATTCTCTACCTACTGACAAAAGAAATTCCTCCTTATCTCTGTTCAAAATGGATGTCCCTCTATTCCGAGGCTGTGCCCTTTGTCCTAGATTCTCCCTCCATAGAAAACATCTTTTTCACATCTGTTCTATCTAGGTCTTTCAATACTCGATAGGTTTCAATGAGATCACCCATCATTCTTCTGAATTCCAGTGAGTATCGGCCCAGGGCCATCAAATGCTCCTCTAGTTTACCTTTTTATTTCAAGAATCATTTTCTTCAACCACCTCTGGACCATCTCCAATGCCAACACATCTTTTCATAGACAAAGAACCCAAAACTGCTCACAATGCAATTGTGGACTGACCAATGCCTTATAAAGCCTCAGATTTACATCCTTACAATTATATTCTAGTCCTCTTGAAAAGAACGCTAAAATTGCATTTGCTTTAATTATCATTGAATCAGCATGCAGGTTAACCTTTAGGGAATCCTGCACCAGGGCTCCCAAGTTCCTTTGCACCTTCGACTTTTGAATTTTATCCCTCTTTAGAAAATAGTCTATACCTTGATTTCTTCCACCAAGTGCATGATCATACACTTCCTTACACTATATTCTATCTTCCATTCTTTGATAATTCTCCCAATATATTTTAGTCCTTTTGAAGACTTCATGCTTCTTCACCACTACCTGCCCCTCCACCTATCTTTGTGTCGCCCACAGACTTGGCTACAAAGCCATCAATTCTGTCATCCAAATTTTTGATGATTGAAAAGAAGCAGTCACAACACCGAACCCTGTAGAACACCACTAGTCACCAGCAACCAATCTGAAAAGGCCTTTATTCCCATTCTGTGTCTTCTGCCAGTCAACCAATCTTCTATCCATGCTAGTATTTTCCTGTAACACCATGGGTTCTTATCTTGTTAAGCCGCCTCATGTGTGGCACCTTGTCAAATTAAAAAAGGTACTAAGCATTTCTGTTACTAAGCTATCTTAATAATTACCAGACGCATTTTTCTAATCTAAAAAATTTTCTTGAAAAAAAGGTGCATTAGCTGTGAATTTGATAGAATGCTTTAAGGACTGGGTTACTATGCAATGGAACTGATTTCTGAACTACCATGCATATGATCAGTTACTACGCCATCATGTGGTAAGGAAAGGTATAAGGACCCAATTCCGAGGAGTTAAAAACGCAAACAACAGGAATTCTGCAGATGCTGGAAATTCAAGCAACATACATCAAAGTTGCTGGTGAAAGCAGCAGGCCAGGCAGCACCTCTAGGAAGAGGTACAGTCGACGTTTCAGGCCGAGACCCTTCGTCAGGACTAACGAAGGGTCTCGTTAGTCCTGACGAAGGGTCTCGGCCTGAAACGTCGACTGTACGTCTTCCTAGAGGTGCTGCCTGGCCTGCCACGTTCACCAGCAACTTTGATGTGTGTTCCGAGGAGTTAAATATTTTTGAACAATCACACCAAATGTAAACTTCAGACTGGAAGTTAATTAGTGGAGACAACAAAGGTGCTGGGATCAGATAAGTATCAAAAGTGATAAATAGAGTCAGATAAGGGAGGAATCAGGGGCAGATGGAACCAGTTGTGGGGATATGGGAGGCAAAATGAATTAAGTGTGTTGGCGATGTGCAGGTTAACTAATTTCACTTGGCCCATCTGCCCATCACTGATACATTTAACTCACCTAATGTCCTGTTTGCTCACCCACAGGTTCCATTTGCCCATCGCCACTCCTTTACCACTTACCACCCTCCCCACGTTGCAGATTCCACCATCCGCAACCCTTTGTTACCACCTTCCAGCCTTGGACGTGACCTCTACCTCCAGCCTGTCTCATTCTCGTCTCTTCCTACATCCCTCCATCAGTCCATCACTTCCCTTCCCTCATCTATCACCTCAAAGTTCAAAGTTCAAATTAAGTTCATTATCAAAGTGCGTAAATGTCACCATATACTAACATGAGATTCATTTTCCTGTTGGCATCTGCAGTAAATACAAAGAAATACAATGGAATGAATGGAAAACGATACAAAAAGATGGTCAAGCAACCAATATGTATAGCTGCTGTGTAATACAAATAATAAATACTGTAAATTAATTAAAAATAATAATGAATTGTAGAGTCAGTTCAGCGTTGACGTGAGTGAAGTCATCTTTGCTGGCTCGGGAGCTTAATGGTTGAAGGCTAACAATTGTTCCCGTACTGGGTGGTGTGGGGCCTAAGGCTGCTATACTTCCTATTTGAAGGCAGCAGCAAGAGCAGAGCACAGCTGGGATAGTGGGGGTCCGTGATGATGAATGCTGTTTTCTTCTAGCATTGCTCCTTGTAGGTGTGGGGAGGGCTATTCCTGCGATGGATTGTGTTATGTTTTGTAACTCCAAAAACATGAAACTAATTGAGAGAAAAACACGGAAGCCAGGGGATGACTTAGTTTTACTTCAGTGAGAAGTGCACATTTGAATGGCAGATGCCATTCACGTACTTTTATGTGTAATCCGTAATGAATTATAAAAACAACAAAGAATGCTTAATTAAACAGTATATTTACAATATTACTCAAATATTACTGCTATGTTAAATACAGATTACTAAGGTTGTCATAGCCGGGACTGGTGGTGGGGGTAAGCTCCCACTACCTAAAAAGTGCTCCAAACAGTGTGCGACTCTAACAGCCTTCAACAACAAAGTCCAACTCTTGCCTTTACATGTGGCTTAGCTACTAGGCCCGGTGGAACTGTTTCTACTGACAAGAGAAGGGGCAAAGGTGAACCACTGGTGCCTCAAAACCAGCTGCTTCAGTCAGGTGGGGCTCGTCAGCCTTGGACGGCAACCCACCTAGGAGAAGGAAAACTCTGATTTTAACCCTCTCCTGCCTTGTGGCCATACCCACCCATGGAAAAGGTTTCAGGAGTAAACCCTGAGGAAGAAATCAGGAGCCAGGGTCCCTAAGGCAGTTTGATATTGTTTACAACTTCACTCTGGCAGCCTCTGCGATGACACTGGTGCCAAGCTGTATCAGCGCTTTCCCTTCCCTTGGACTACATCAGTGACATGGAGAGGGGGAACCTGCTGCATGGGCATCAGCTGGTTCTTCAAATCTTCCTGCCCAGTCTTGTGCCCTGGAGAGGACGCAGTCCACCAGAGGCACAAACCCATGATGCCCTGGGATCAACAGCTGCCTATGATGGATTAAATACACAACAATCCTCTCTGCTTAGCTATAAATTCCAACTTAATATAGAATACATCTCACCTATATACATAATAAACAATATAAAACAACAGCTATGTAGCCTCCACTGCATAGTAGAGTTTAAATTGTTCCATTCAGGCCAAAAGATTTAATCGCTATGGAGGCTTTTTTACTCTTATGGGATAACATCTTTCCTGACCGGTGAAGTCAATCCACTTGGCAGGTAAGCTTGTGGCTGTGAAACAATGTCAGGTCCTGGGGCCTCCTGCGTGGTGGTTGTGGGAGTTGACCCTGGGACCGCAGGAAGTGGATCTGACAGCTCTGGATCCCTTTCCTCTGGACATGTTGGCATCCCAAACAGTGCATGGCAAGCTGCTATCCCAGCCTACCAGACAAAGTTTCGAGACAATGCTTTAATTTTGACCATGCCAGATGACCAGCATGAAGCTCTTTCAAAGCTTTAGCGTTTACTTGTTGTAGTGTGGGATGAAATCAGCGGAGAGACAGAGTTACTGGTAGATACAAAGCAGCTTCTTTATTCGACACGACAAGGTACAGCAGGCATCGTACGGACGGAGACGCTTTCGGTGGAAAGGTCTGCTAACCCAATGTGGGCTCGATATTTATATGCTAAACGCAAAAGGCAATCACTACTTACAAAGTTACAGACAATGCATAGACAATGCTTCCTTTTGAAGCTACATACAAAACATCACACCTTCTGACTTCATCCTTTCCTTCCGATGCCAACATGTCTGGGTTGGTGCTCACAGCCTTTAGGAGTGCAAGTCAAATCCACAATACATTTATTTGGTATTTTACGTGCTAACATAGATGATAATTAATATTATAAAGCATAGATAATACTGTCTTCAAAACTACCTGTAAACTTCACACCTTCATCCGCAGCGTCTGGCTGGTATTTCAATATTCACAGCTTTTAGGAAATGCATTGTTGTGAACTCAATCCACAGTACTTTGTCAAACAGAAGACTGGTGGCCAGAGTCATTTAAGTGTAAATGAATTATCTACCCAAAAACTCACTCTAATTTACTTAGTTGGTGCAAGAACACTCCCCACATTAGGTAATCCCTGTCAAGGGCAAATTTAATCTGGCGGGGCCAGCACTCATAAAAGTAGTGGAACTGGAGTTTCTGTTGTACATTGCAGCCATTTTGAGTGGCCATGTAGACCTGAGACAGTGTGGGTCTTTTCTGGTTTCCCTTTGGTTCTTTGATTTGCATTAGGGAGAATACATCGAGAGGAACGTCCTCTTTTTGTAAATGTTTCAGTTATTTCCTTTTCCAAAGGTAAATGGGACAATCTATCAACATTTCCATGATTAGTCATCCTGTTGATTTCAGTCTTGTAATTGTGTCCTCCAAGAAACAAAATCCATCTCAACGTTTGTGCTACTGCTGTTAGTGGAACACCCTTCTGTGGATTGAAAATGGACACTAGTGGTTGATGATTAGTAATGAGGGTAAACTCTCTCCCATAAAGATACTGTTTGAAACATTTACACCCCAAATCAGATTCAAGGCCTCTTCGACAATTTATGCATAACTTTTCTCCGTAGTGGTAAGGGAACATGATGCAAAGCCTACGTAGTGTTCACCCCCATTACTCACAATGTGTGACATGTCTATGCTTATTCTATAAGGTGATGCCTCACAGGCAAACTTCATTGTACGATGTGGATCCTAATGTGTGAGTACAGTATTTGACAACACCTTTTCATTGTCTTTTGGAAAGCCACCTCATACTGCTTTGTCCATTGTCATTTCTTCTCAATCCGCAGTAATGAGTTCAAGGAGTGGAGTACAGTAGCCAGACTTGGTAGGAACCTAAAAGGACCACAACAGCCCTTTGGCCTTGGGGCATCCACTACTACTTGAATTTTCTCAGCACACTTGTGTAATTCTTGTGTGTCAATAGTGTGATCACAGTAAGTGATCCTTGGTTTAAAGAATTCACACTTGTCATGTTGTGCCTCTGAGCCCATAATCTTCTAATTTTTTTAACACTGTCTTGAGATTTTGGAGATGCTACTTGTCATCCCAACCAGTAACAATGATGTCATCCAGGTAACAATGAGTACCTGAGCAAGCTTGTAGCACCTTTGCTAGCATGCAGGTGTAGATGCAGATGCTATTCGAAACATAATCCTATTATAGTGATAAAGCCCTTTGTGAGTGCTTATTGGGAGAAGTACTTTGAACTCTTCTTCCATCTCCATCTGTGGGTAGGCTTCAGCCAAATCCACTTTACTGAAGTATTTCCCTCCACAAAGGTTTGCAAAGATATCTGCTATCCTGGACAGAAGGTATCAATCTACTTTCATACTTGGTTGATGGTAACATTAAGATCACCACAGATCCTGAAAGACACATTCTTCTTGGTTATTGGGACCACTGGTGTTGCCCATGGTCTCCACTCAACTTTGAAAAGCTTTCCTTCAATCTCCATGTGATCTAGCTCACTGGCTACTTTATCATGGATGGTATAAGGAACCAGATGGGCTTTTCTAAACTTGGGCGTGGTGTTTTTATTTAGCACTATTTTACCCTTGAAATATTTGAGTTTTCCAGTGCTATCATTGAACACTGCTGTGGCAGTGTTAATTCACTTTTGGTTGACTCTATTGCAAGGGATGTGGCATACAAATACTGGATGGATCTCCAATCACAGTGCTGGTCCTCCTGATTTTAACAACATACAAGCCCAATGTGGCTTGCTGGTTGTTGTAGTTCACTGTTACAAATGTCATTCCCATGGGAGTTATCTTTTCTCCAGGATGAGATCCTAGTTGGATACCTGAAGGCTTCAGTTCAGTATCTTTGAAATGCCATTCAAACTCATTTTGTGGAATGACTGAAACAGCCGAGCCAGTTACTTAGATTTTCAGAAGGCATTTGAAAAAGTGCCTTACATGAGGATGCTTAACAAGGTAAAATCCTTTGGTGTTACAGGAAATATATTGGCATGGATAGAGGAATGGCTGACAAGCAGGAGGTAGTGTGTGGGAATAAAAGGGGCCTTTTCTGGTTGGATGCCAGTGACTAGTGGTGTTCCTCAGTGGTCAGTATTGGGACTGCTACTTTTCACATTTGTCAATGACATAGATAGTGGAATTGATGGCTTGGTGGCAAAGATTGCAGATGGTACGAAGATGTGGGAGAGGGGGTTAGGTGGTGCTGAGCAAGCAATGCAATTGCAGCAGGGCTTAGACAAATTGGAAGAATGGGTAAAATGGGATACAGTGTTGGGAAATGTATGATAATGCATTTTGGCAAAAGGAACATAGTGCAGACTAGGATGTATTGTCATTGGAGAGAGTCCAGAGGTGGTTAATGAGGATGATTCTGGGAATGAAGGGATTAACATATGACGGGTGTTTGGCAGCTTTGGGCCTGTATTCACTGGGGTTCAGAAGAATGCGTGGAGATCTCATTGAAACCTACTGAGTGTTGAAAGGACTAGATAAGGTGAATGTGGAGAGGATGTTTCCTCTGTTTGGAGCATCCAGAACTAGAGGGCACAGCTTCAAATTTGAGGGGCAACCTTTTAAAACACAAGTAAGGAAGATTTATTTTAGCCCATGAGGTGAATCCGTGGAATGCTCTGGCACAGGTTGTGATGGAGGCCATGTCTGTAGGTATATTCAAAGCAGAAGTTGATAGATTCCTGATTCTTGGGGCCTCAAGGGATATGATGAGAGGGCAGGTGTAAGGGATTGAATGGGATCTGGGGTCAGCCATGAGGAAATGGAGGAGTGTACACAATGGGCTAAATGGCCTAATTCTGCTCCTATGTCTTATGGTCTTATATAGTGTCTAATTCTATGTGAATTAATTTGCCATTTACAGCTGGTATAAGCCATATTGCTTGTGTCTTGTTAGTTTTCACATTTTAAATCTTAATGCTACTCAGTCCTCTGTCACTCTCATCATTATCCAATTTTTCATCAATAGCCTGCAGATTAGTGCTCTTTTTGAAACTGCAGCTTGACTTTTTTTCTCTTTCTCTTCCCTTTGCAGGACATTTATTTTCGTCATGCTCTCTGTATGTGTCCTACTTCTGTTGTACTTTCTGTAAGTTTTGCCTTTATACCTGTATGTGACCCTCCTTACCAATGGTAGCACATGTTGTTTAGCCGGGCAGATTTCTGTGTAGACGTGGCAATTTTGCTCACACTCACTTTCATTCCTGACTGCAACTCAATTGTGTCTCTGGCTGCTGTTTCTATAGGTACAATGATTTCAGCTGCTCTTTTAAATGCAGGTTGTGCTTCAGTCGGAGCTGTTTTGTGAATGCTTTCTTGTAAGATTCCACAAGCTAAATGATCTCTCAGTACATCATTAAGCCCATCACTGAGATGCCAATGCTTGGACCATTTCTTCTATTCAGCCACGTAAGATAAAATGGACTCCCCTTCCTTCTGATTCTGCTTATGAACCCTAAAAGTGTTCTGCAAACAACAATGGTTTCAGTTTTAAATGTTGCTGCATTATTTTCACGATATGTGCAGAGCTCACTTTGGCTGGTTTCATTGGCGCAGTCAAACTTCTGACCAAACTGTATGCTTTTCCACCGATTACCCTCAGCAAAACTGGTTCTCGTTTCTCATTGGGCTATTGCATTTCCTTTAAAATACTCTTCAATTAATTCCATGTACGTGATCCACTTATCTGCTGTGCAATCGAACAGGTCTTTCCGATGTAGCCAGCCATTTCTGCTGTTCTTAATCGTCTGGTACTCATTGTTTATGAACCTGTGAATGTTGTCTGTTTTCTGTCTTTTTTAACTCGACTGTCTTTCTCCCCTTGCAAAGAGAAAAACATGTTGTGCTTTTTATTTAAGCTCTAATGTCTCTCTCTGCCCTAAAAATAATAAAAAATCTTCAGTACTGTAACAATCGCGGGTATATTTTAAAATTCACTCATTGCCACTCTTGTTTTTTAACTCCAAGACATAAAAGTAATTGAAAGAAAATCACAGGAGCTGGGCATAACTCGGGTACGTTAAGTTTTACTCCAGTGAGGTGCACACGTGACGTAGTGGCGCAATGACGTGTGCCATTTATGTACTTTTACATATAACCTATAATGAATTATGTAGTCAAACAATATATTTAAAATATTACTCTAATATGACAGATGTATTAAATACACAACAGACAGGGCTGTATTCACTACTTTGTGTAGGCTTTTCTGTTCATGGGCATTGTTGCACCCGTACCAGGCATATGCACAAAAAATTCAAGTACACCTGTCCAATAACGATCCACGGAGTATGTGGCTGGGCATCAAGTACATTACTGAGCATGCAATATTTGACATACGTCATAAAAAGCAGCCGTCCCACCACCGACCCCAGTGGAACTCTACTGGTAACCGGCAGCCAGCCAGAATAGGATCCCTTTATTCCCACTCTCTGTTTTCTGCTGACCAGCCAATGCTCCACCCACACTAGTAACTTCCCTGTAATTCCAAGGGCTCTTATCTTTCTGAGCAGCTTCGTGTGCAGCACCTTGTTAAAAGCCTTCTGAAAATCCAAGTACAGCACGTCTACTGCATCTCTTTTGTCTACCCTGCTTGTAAATTCCTCAAAAAAATTGCAGTAGGTTAGTCAGGCAGGATTTTCCTTTCAGGAAACCATGCTGGCTTTGGCCTATCTTGTCATGTGCCTCCAGGTATTTCGTAATCTCATCCCTAACGATCGATTCCAACAACTTCCCAACCACTGAAATCAGACTAACAGGTCTATAGTTTCCTTTCTGCTGCCTCCCACCCTTCTTAAATAGGGGAGTGACATTTGCAATTTTCCAGTCATCCGGTACAATGCCAGATTCTATTGATTCTTGAAAGATCATTGTTAATGCCTCCGCAATCTCTTCAGCTACTTCCTTCAGAACCCAAAGGTGCATTCCATCAGGTCCAGGAGATTTATACACCCTCAGACCAGTAAGCTTCCTGAGCACCTTCTCAGTCGTAATTTTCTTTGCACATACTTCACTTCCCTGACACTCTTGAATGTCCGGTATTCTGCAGATGTCTTCCATCATGAACAATTACTACTACGTCAACTCAGGCCTAGGGGGCTGGCGTCAGGCGCGATGACAGACTCTCCATCATGAAGACTGATGCAAAATATGCATTCAGTTCCTCTGCCATCTCTGCATCTCTCATTACAATATCTCCAGCATCATTTTCTATTGGTCCTATATCTACCCTCATCTTTCTTTTACCCTTTATATACTTAAAAAAGCTTTTAGCATCTTCTTTGATATTAGTCACCAGCATCCTTTCATAATTCATCTTTTTCTTCCTAAAAAATGCCAAGGTCTTTAAAGTTATTGACTCTCTTCACCTCTGATCTCCTGATGAGAACTGGCTCATGGACCTCAGGTTTTCTCCAACCTGTAGCCAATAATCAGCTCTTTGGTTTTGCTGATATTGAGTGAGAGGTTGTTGTTATGGCACCACTGAACCAGACTTTTAATCTCCCTTCTATATGCTAATTTGTCACCACTTTTGATTGGGTCAACAACAGCGGTGTCATCAGCAAACTTGGTGATGGCATTGGAGCTGTACTTAGCCTTAAAATCAGACATATAAAGTGAGTAGAGCAGAGGGCTAACCATACAGCCTTGTGGTGATGGAGACTGTGGAGGAGACATTGCTAATCTTGACTGACTGGGGTCTGCAAGTGAGGAAATCAACATTCAATTACATAAGGAGGTATCGAGGCCTAGGCCTTGAACCTTATTGATTATTCTTGAGGGGATGATAGTTTTGAATACAGAGCTGAACTCAATGAAGAGCATCCTGATGTGTACATCTTCACTGTCCAGATATTTTAGGGCTGAGTGAAGAACCATTAAAGTGGCACCTACTGTTGATCTGCCAGCTCCTTTTCACCCCCTCCCCCACTATCCTAGGCCTCTCTCCTCTACATTTTCAGAACCTGTTGCAGGGTCTCAAGAAAAACATCAACTATCCCTCCATAAATAGAAATTCTGCAGATGCTGGAAATCTTGAGCAACACACTCAAAATGCTGGAGGAACTCTGCAAGTCAGGCAGCATCTCTAGAGGAGAATAAACAGCTCCTTCATCAGGGCTCATGTATCATCTGTCTCTCTTACCTTCACAGACGCTGAGTTCCTCCTGCAATTTGTTTTGTTTTGCTTCATAGATCAGTATCTAAATCTTTTACATTAGCAAAATCTCGTGGCTCTCCTGAAGTACTTCCTTGTGACCAGAAGATGGCATTGTTGGAAGAAAATACTGGTAACTTTGACAACTGGACAAGGTAAGAAAGTGCACGCTCAATATTGATTTACCACCTATTTTGATTTGCTTTGCAGATTACAATCTGTTTTTTTTTTGAAAGTTCCTGTTCTTGGCAAAGTAAATTGTTATACTGACTGAAAGTATAAATTAAGAGAGAACCATTAATGTCATCTATCCACTTCGATGCATATAAATGGAAACTGCACTGTGACAGACAGGAAATCTCTGAAACGTGTAGTCAAAACACCCCAGTGCGTCACCAGCACCAGCCTACCCACCATCAAGAACATACATACAGAAAAGTGACAGAGAATGTTATATCATGAATATGTTCATATCGTGAAGGATCCCACCCAGCTTGATCCTGGATTGCTTGTCCCACTCCTGTTAGGGAGGAGGCTATGTAGCATCCACGCCAGGATTACTAGACTCAAGAACAGTTACTTTCTCCAAGCAGATCAACACCTTCACCCGCCATAATCCCCACCACCACTATTTTATAATTTTCTGTTAGCATCACTCTATGTACAGTACTTGCAAATAATCTATGTGCAGTATATAGGTTGTCTTATGTATCTGTTACGTTTTTCTCATTATTGTGTTCTTTATCTTATTGTGTTGTTTTTTTGTTCTGCGTCGGATCCAGGCTAACAATCATTTTGTTCTCCTTTGCACTTGAGTACTGGAAATGACATTAAACGGATCTGAATCTTGAATCTTAATATCGAACAAAGCTCAATTTATTTAATATCAAGGCAGCTTTTACGGATACTAATTAAGTCTATGTTTGTAATATACATTTTCATTGATATTCCAGATCCACAATTCTGATATAAATTCATTGTTTCCTTAGGCCCAAGCTAGTTTTGTAAGCATAAACACAACAAAAAGCAATAGTTCTTTGTGCATCCATGTTATAAATTTAAATTCAATTTCATCAACTACAAGATAAATACATAAAGTGTGATGTAATGGTGAAATGACTATCAGGTAAACAGATACATGAAAGTGGCAGAAAGACTTAAATAAAATGAGACCAGTTTTGGTGGTGCACTTTAAATGGATGTTTCCATGAAAGTGTATATATTATTGGGCTGCTTTTTTGGGCTGATTAGTGTTTTTCTGGTCTTCTGCCTACAGTCATCACCTATCATCCATCTATACCTGCACCTACCTGGGGCCATATGGAAAGATGCCTTCACTCAAACCTGGGCAGCCTGCAGCATGATTTGGGTGCATACATGGGCCTTGCCTCCAAAATGCCTTTGACATCCTTGAACAGCAAATAAAACTTAAGAAGAGCTTTGTTGAATGTTTACTTGAATAGTTTTAAAACCTCTAACATTCAAAGTTGAATTAAGTTAAATTTCAAAGTTCAAAGTAAATTTATTATCAAAGTACAAACAGTATATGTCATCATATGCTACACTGTGATTCATTTTACTGTGAGCATACTCAGTAAATACAAGGACCATAATAGAATCAATGAAAGACTACCCAACAAGATGGACAAATAACCAATGTGCAAAATACAACAAACTGTGTAAATACAAAAGAGAAAAGAAATAAGAATAATAAATAAATAGACAATAAATATTGAGAACGAGACAAAAAGTCCTTGAAGGTGAGTCCGTAGGTTATGGGAGCAGTTCAGTGCTGGAGCAAATAAAGTTGAGTGAAGTTATCCCCACTGGTTCAAGAGGCTGATGGTTGAGGGGTAATAACCGTTCCTGAACCTGGTTGTGAGAGTTCTCAGGCTCCTGCACCTTCTTCCTGATGACAGCAGCAAGAAGAGAGCATCACATGGGTGGTGGGGGTCCCTGATGATGAATGCTACTTTCTTGTGACAATGCTTCATACAGATGTGCTAAATGGTGGGGAGGGCTTTACCCATAATGAACTGAGCCGTATCCGCTACTTTTTGGAGAATTTTCCATTCAAGGCCATGGGTGTTTCCACACCAGGCTGGGATGCAACCAGTCCATATACTCTCCACCACACGTCTATAGAAGTTGGTCAAAATTTTAGGGCAGGTCCTCAAAATGATAACACCAAGGAATTAAAAATTGCTGACCCTCTCCGACTCTGATCCCATGATGAGGACTGGCTCATGGGCTTCCAGTTTCTTCCTCCTGAAAGCAATAATCAGCACTTGGCCTTGCTGACAGTGAGTGAGAAGTCATTATTATGGCACGACTCAGCCAGATTTTCAATCTCCTTCCCGTATGCTGATTGGTCACCACCTTGTAACTTCTGTGGGAAAAATAATGCTACAAACAGCACACAAACAAATATTTAAATTAATGAATAACACAACACTAAAGCAAGATAAGTTAAAAAATGAAAATCACTTTCTCCTTTGTCTCCTAAAATCAATGAAGCCTTTAATATAAATGGCCAGTCCCTGATGCAATTCCCATAAGCTGCCCAATGACAAAGATTGAGGTAAGGGGGTGGGGGTTGGTGTGGGACAGCTGTTATGACCCCACCTATCCCTGGAAAGGGTTATGATAAATTATCTAATTAATTTCACTTTGGTATTTTTTTTATTTTAGTATTTCAGTAATGTCCATAAACTGCTCATCCACATTCTTGCATTTTATGATTGCAATGGAGATCCCAGATGAATGATAACTTTGAGTAGTTTCCAAATTAAATTTACTGTTTCTCTGGGAAGCAACCACAAGTGAGCACTGGTGAGACAGGCCTTGCCTAATATGGTTTCACAGCAAAATGAAGAATTCTGTGATGGTGCATTACTATGATTTCATTTGTAATTATGAGTGAAACTATACTTTTAATAGCAACTGTGTGTAGGTTCTGAGTAAGGACCAAAACAATTTTAATCTCAGTGCTGTGACTGGAGCATTTGTATAGTTAAGCAAAAACAGTTGTCCAATAATTTTATCCAATGTTCTCCGCCTTGAGGCATTGCAAGTACCAGAACATCTTGCCATTATTACCTAGCATAACCTCACTACTCAGGCATTTCCAGCACTTTCTCCTGAATTAAAAAATAATCTCAGTAATTGACCTTAGTTATTCTCTATCTTCTATCAGAGTGAGAAGCTCCGCAACATGAACCTACAGGTGTTACGCAGGCTCACCATATTTCTTGCTGTTTTAAGATATTTTAGAATTATTTTTATTTCTTCTTCTAAGGTTATGGAACCGATCTATCCTTGAATGGTAATGTGGGCCTCGTTGCAACAAAAATAGTGGCGCCCAATATAAATGGCTTCTGGAACAACCTCATTACCTAACTATGCAAACAATACCAATTCATTTTAGAGCCTGCATTGTTAAAACATTTACCGAATAACAACTTGCAAAAATTGCAGCATTTTGTTATGTGAAATGTGAGAATGATTTTAATATTCAGTATCTGCTCAGAATCAAGTTTAATCACACCAGCATGTGTCATGAAATTTGTTAACTTTGCAGCAGCAGTACGTGATAACTATAGAGAAAAAACTGAATTACAGTAATTATATATGTATAGTAAGTATTTAAGTTAAAATAAGTGGTGCAAAAATAAAAATTAAATAAAATATTGAGGTAGTGTTCATGGGTTCAATGTCTATTTAGAGATCGGATGGCAGAGGGGAAAAAGCTGTTCCTGAAATGTTGAGTGTGTGCCTTGATGCTCCTGTACCTCCCTCCTGAAGGTAACAAAGAGGACATGTCTTGGGTGGTGGGGTTTCTGTAACTTATTTCGATCCTGTGCAGTAGAACCCATAACGGACAATCAAACCCAGAGTTCAAAGGTCATAATGCTTATTAAAGCACATGATAATGATTTAAAATCACATGACAGCTTATTGCATATTTTGGACAATGATTGAAATAAGTTCTGCTTTGAACAACAAAAAGTACATATATTGCACCTTTAACCTGACAACATAATCACTTCACCACAAATTTTAGAAAATGACACCTAGGAGATGGTATGCATTAGTGCACAAACAACATGGTTTAGGATGATTTCAGGTTTATCGAAAGTAGATTACAGAAGGTTGTCTAGGAGTGTATTGGATTGCTGATTTAATGTTCCTGTGACATGTATTGTGTAATGAGTTACTGATTACATTCACTTAATACCGATTATGACTTAATCAACAAATAGCCATAATTGTTTTATTTAGTACAATTAAGTCTTCTTTCAAAAGTAAACTTATCACCATGAAAGGTGACAGTGCTGCAAATTGAAAACTTCATTTTTGGCCATCAAATTCAATCTCATATACTCCCAACTCAGGTAGTATCCAGACATTGGGTTGAAAACTCTCCGGTCATCTGCTCCTGAAATGAGCTTGATCTTATCCTGAGGACAACCTGTTAACTTGCTGCTACAGCTTAACATAGAATGTAGAGCACAGCGCAAGTCCTTCAGCCCACAATATTGTGTCAGACTAATTAAATTGGCAATTAAACGTCTAACTAAACTAATCCTTCCCGGATACACTAATGTCAATATCCCTCCATCCTCAATTAATCCATTATCATTCTTAATTCTCAGAATGATATTGCCAACTATTCTCAAAAATAGGAGAAATCTGTGGAGTATCTTTGCGGTCTGTAAGATACCCTAGTTGTACATAGATATTTATATACCGTATAAGCAAATTTTGGTGTCATCTTTTGCAAGTTAAAATCCATGAATAGCTCAGTGTTACCTCACAAGATGTTTCTCAGAATGCAATGTCTCTTAGTTGCACAGTGATATGTATGAACACAGTTTGAATTGCAGGTTTGTTGAAGATTAAGTTGATTTGAACTAATAATGAAGAGATAGAACTCTCAAAGTTCAAAGTTAATTTATTATAAAAGTACATTTATGTCAACATATGCTACCCTGAAATTTGTTCTCCTGCGTGTATTCACAGAGTGAACAAAGAAATACAATGGAATCAATGAAAAACTATACACAAAGGCTGACAACAAAATTGCAAAAGAAAAGAAACTGAAAATACAAAAAAACCTAAATAATATTAATAACAAAAATAACAACAAACAAAAATGAATAAATAATACTCAGAATATGAATGGTGCAGTCCTTCAAAGTGAGTCCATTGGTTGTGAAATCAGTTCTATGTTGATGTGAGTGAAGGTATTCACTCTGTTCAGCAGCCTGTTGGTTGAAGGATAATAACTGTTCCTGAACCTGGTGGTGTGGGACCCGAGGATCCTGTACCTCCTTCCTGATGGCAGCAGTGAGAAGAGATCATGGCCTGGCTGGTGGGGGTTCTTGATGATAGATGCTGCTTTCTTGTGGCAGTGTTCTTGTCATGGGCTTATCTGGCCTATAAATAAGCAGAAAATTCTTTGGCATACATATCCTGTGGATGAAACACGTGCAGTGATGAATATGACTCTGATTATCTCAAACAGGGCATTATCATTGTTTCAAGACTGTAATGTTTTTTGGGTGTTCTCATTTATCTTACAACACAGTATGAAGACGGGACAAATACACTAGATAAAATCAAGCGAGCAATGAGGGTATCATATGTACCATCGTTGATTCACTTACAGGATTTACGTTTCCCTGGAGCTGACTTTTGTCACATCTGTTCTTACTTGACCTTGAGATGGCAATGGTGAACTGTTTCCATGACTCCCTGAAATTCCTACGACTATGACAGTGTTGGGAGGCAGTAATTTGTAAATTATTTATTCCATGACTCGCTCAGCATTTTCCAGAGCCTCATGTAGTGCACCACACAAAGTGTCAATCCTTTTTAATCACTGATTGGAATACATCCTCTTCATTTCTTATTAGTCGTTAAGTCTCCAGAGGTGTTTGTAGCCTAATAAAATCACTGTTGTCTGCGAGTTTCCTTGGTAGTTTCTGCACTTTTAAAAATTAAAATGTAAATATTATGTACTTAAAGAATATTGAGAAATCATTATGTGCACATATGTTGGACTAGAAAAGAGCCAGCACTCTTGTTTTGAGCATCCTGGCTCTATTGTATTTAGAATGTCATCTTAGGTCCAACCCAACATTTACTGTTCTATACTGTATTACAAGTATGGTCTTCAGTAAAGTTAAAGCAATTAATTCAAATGGTAGAACTATTTTCTGAAGATACAAGTATGAACTTTGGACTTGATAATGTGCAGAAAATTAAACATAAAGAAAGGTGCAATAGAGCTAGTGGAATATAAAATAGCAGCAGGATACAACACAACCGATAGATGAAAATGAAACGTAAGCACCTGGGAAAGCATCAACAAGCAAAGAAAATAGATCATTGTGCGATACGGGGAAAACTTTTGACAGAATTTACTTCAAGGCGTAAGAAAATCTGCCGATTAGAGCCCAATAGTAAAAACATTACAAAAGCAATGAAGACTTTAATTATACCCATATTAACATTTTTTGGCATAATATCTTGGTCCAAAACTGATCTGGAACATTTACAAAGAAAACTAAGAAATGAAATGACAAATTTTAGAAAGCATTATGTGCACTTGAGAGCACTTAGCTTAGTACTACCTAGGACCGAAAGAAGAAGAGGAAAAACAGATGGAAAAATTTGCATAACAGTCAGATAAAACTTCTAAGGATATATTTTCATCAATGAAAACAGGATTCAGCACTCCACGCTATAAGAAGTACACACCACTAAACTTTAGAAAAATGAAGAAATTATCACTACAAAAGAAAAAAGTTAACCAACAGAAGAGCGTGACTCTCCATGGAAGACATCCCCACGATCTGTGCGCACTAGATGTTGATAAGGAAGCATCGAACGCCTGGCTCAGAATTGGAGCCCTCTTCCCGAAACAGAGCGGTTCCTTGTGGCAAAACAGGACCAGGTGTTTAACACAAAAAATAATCAAAAATGCATAATAAAAACCAACAAATTCAAGACAATAAATGCAGAGAATGCCAAAAGAAACCAGAAACAATCCTACACATTACAGGATCCTGTAGGAGTTTAACTCAATCTGATTATTTACACAGGCAAAAGATTCAAGATTCAAAAAACTTTATTGTCATTCTAACCATACATCAGCTCTGCATGGCAGAATGAGACAGCGTTTCTCAGGGGCAGTGCAATCATAACATAACAAACACAACACTAAATAATAAACATAACAATAAATAGTAAAACACAACAGCCACGTGTCAGTTAAAATCAGTGTCCAGTGCAAGTTAAAAGTGTCCAAACAGAGTCAGGTGAAGCAGCTATTTAGCAGTCTGACTGCCTGTGGGAGGAAGCTGTTTAGTAGCCTTGTGGTTTTAGTTTTGATGCTCCTGTAATGTTTGCCTGATGGCAGAAGAACAAACAGTTCATGGAGGGGGTGTGAGGGGTCTTTAATGATGTACCGTGTCTTCTGGAGGCATCGACTCTGAAAGAGGTCTTGGACAGAGGGTAGGGAGACCCCAATAACCTTCTCTGCTCCCCTAACCACCCTCTGCAAGGCTTTTTTGTCGACAGCACTGCAGCTGGAGTACCAGGTTGTGATGCAAAAGGTCAGCACACTCTCAACCACGCCTCTGTAGAATGTAGTTAAGATGTTAGTGGGTAGTGATGCTTGTTTAAGCTTCCTCAGAAAGTGCAATCTCTGCTGGGCCTGTTTCACAATCCCAGTGGTGTTCCTGGACCAGGTGAGATTGTCCGAGATCGGCACCCCAACGACCCAAGTGGATCAAGTGAAAAATAGCATTAATCAGAATCTTGCTTTAAAATACAAACTCATAAAAGACACCATCATGATCATCATCATCAGGTGTCATGCTCAGTTTGAGCTTTGACTGCCATGGCCCACACACTCCCGTTTTGGGTCAAGTAAATCATTCTAACTCTTCTTTCCTAATCACATGTCCAATGAAGTTATGCAAACATGAGGAAATCTGCAGATGCTGGAATTTCAAGCAGCACACATAAAAGTTGCTGGTGAACGCAGCAGGCCAGGCAGCATCTCTAGGAAGAGGCACAGTCGACGTTTCGGGCCAAGACCCTTCGTCAGGACTAACTGAAGGAAGAGCTAGAAAGAGATTTGAAAGTGGGAGGGGGAAGGGGAGATCTGAAATGATAGGAGAAGACAGGAGGGGGAGGGATGGAGCCAAGGACTGGACAGGTGATTGGCAAAAGGGATATGGGAGGATCATAGGACGGGAGGCCTGGGGAGAAAGAAAGGGGGAGGGGGGAAGCCCAGAGGATGGGCAATAACAGATGGGGTATGAGGGGGAGGTGGGGCATTAACGGAAGTTAGAGAAGTCAATGTTCATGCCATCAGGTTGGAGGCTACCCAGACGAAATATAAGGTGTTGTTCCTCCAACCTGAGTGTGGCTTCATCTTTACAGTAGAGGAGGCCATGGATAGACATATCAGAATAGGAATGGGACCTGGAATTAGACATATCGGAATGGGAATAGGACATGGAATTATCAGAATGGGAATGGGACGTAGAATCCATTATTTATTTATTTATATACACACATTCTTTTTCTCTGTCTCCCTTTTCTCCCTCTGTCCCTCTCACTATACCCCTTGCCCATCCTCTGGGCTTCCCCCCTCCCCCTTTTCTTTCTCCCTAGGCCTCCTGTCCCATGATCCTCTTATATCCCTTTTGCCAATCAACTGTCCAGCTCTTGGCTCCATCCCTCCCCCTCCTGTCTTCTCCTATCATTTCGGATCTCCCCCTCCCCCTCCCACTTTCAAATCTCTTACTCACTCTTCCTTCAGTTAGTCCTGACGAAGGGTCTTGGCCCGAAACGTCGACTGTACCTCTTCCTAGAGATGCGTGCCTGGCCTGCTGCGTTCACCAGCAACTTTTATGTGCGTTGCTTCCAATGAAGTTACGTTGCCTTTTCATGATCTCATACATTATTTTGTCTTTCTGTGTTTGCTCTGTTTATGACATCCTCGTAGATATTCATTTTGTTCATGATATTCTTTGCATCATCCTCAAAAGCCACATCTCTGCTGCTACAATTTGTTTCCTCATGTTACTAGATATTGTCCAACATTCTGAGCCATATAATGTAACTGGATAAACATAACATTTCAGTACTCTGAGGCAGGTTGTCATGCCTAGTTCAGTGTTGGTCAGTATACTTTTCATTCTCGTAAAGTTGTCTTTCGCCAACCCTATTCTTCTTTTGATGTCCATGTTGCACCTGCCATCTGATGTCACCCAGCTTCCTAAGTAGCAAAGGACACCATACCCGACTATAAATACAAGCTGGTTCATGTTTTAGAGTCAGAGTCCCACAAATTATATTATGACTGATCTATTATTATAGCTAAGACAATCTATTATAACCATCTGGATATAATAATATAGGATAAACAATCAAAAACAACTTACTGAATAGATATAACCATTCCAAACACACTTAACAGAATGTGAAAACAGGTAAGGGGGAAGGTAGGTGGTTGGGGAATTTTGTATGTTTCAGTGAGATTACCTCTTATTTATCTAAGATCAAAAGAAGTAGCCACATGCCTGTTAATGTAAATATCTAATCAGTTAATCATACGGCAAGAACTCAATGCATAGTAAGGCATGCAGAAATGGTCAGGAGGTTAAGATTTTGTTTAGACCAAACATCAGAATGAGGAAGAAATGTGATCCAAGTGACTTTAACTGTGGAATGATTGTTGGTGCCAGACAGGATGGTCTGAGTATCTCAGAAACTGCTGATCTTCTGAATTATTCCCATACGACAGTCTCTAGAGTTTACGGAGAATGGTAAAATTTGTAACTTCAAAACATTAAACTAATTCAAAGGAAGACACGGGAGTCACAAATGTGAGTCTAACTTCATGTTTACTTTAAACAAGGCGCTCCCATATCTCGTGGTAGCATGATGACATATGCCATTCACATATTTTTATATATAAACTGCAGTAAATTATTTTAACAAACCAGAATGCTTAATCAACAACATATATACAAGATTACTCAAATAAAATTACTCAAAAAGAGATCACCAGTTCGTAACCCAGCACGGATGGAAAGCGTGCAGGGGAGCCAGCTGGATTCGAACTTGGGACCTTTCATCCTGAAGTCCAGCACTGATGCTACTACACCACCAGCTGGGTCCTTGTACTTTATAATATACAAGAGAAAATCTGCAGATGCTGGAAATCAAAGTTATAGACACAAGATGGTGGAGGAACTCAGCAGGCCAGGCAGCATCTATGGAAAAGAGTAAACAGTCAATGTTTCAAGCCGAGACCCTTCATCAGGACTGGAAAAAGAAATGAGACGTCTGAGTAAGAAGGTGGGGGGAGGGGAGAAAGAATTACAAGGTAGTAAGTGATAGGTGAAACTGGGAGATGGGGAGGGGTGAAGTTATGCTAGGAAGTTGAGTGGTGAAAGAGATAAAGGGCTGGAGAAGTAGTAATATAATAGGAAAGGACAGAAGGCCATGGAAGAAAGGGAAAGGGGAGGAAAACCAAAGGGAGGTGATGGACAGTTAAGGAGATAAGGTGAGAGAGGGAAAAGGGAATGGGAGATGGTGAGGGGGAGCAATTACCAGAACTTTGAGAAATCGATGTTCATGCCACAAGTTGGAGGCTACTCAGACAGAATATATAAGGTGTTACTCCTCCAACGTGAGTGTGTCCTCATCGTGGCAGTAGAGGAGGCCATGGACTGACATGTCAGAATGGGAATAGGAAGTGGAATTAAAATGGGTGAACACCAAGAGATCACGCTTTTTCTGGCAAACGGAGCATAGGTGCTTGGCGAAATGGTCCCGCAATCTGTGTTGGGTCTCGCTGATATACAGGAAGCCACATTGAGAGCAGCAGACAGAGTTTATGACTCTAACAGACTCACAGGTGAAGTGTAGCCTCATCTGGAAGGACTGTTTGGGGTCCTGAATGGTAGTGAGGGAGGAGGTGTAAGGGCAGGATGCACTTGTTCCACTTGCAAAGATAAGTACCGGGAAAGAGATCAGTGGGGAGGGACGAATGTACAAGGGAGTCGCATAGGGGAGTGATCCCTGTGGAAAGTGAAAAGTAGGGGAGAAGGAAAGATGTGCTTGGTGTTGGAATCCCTTTGGAGATGGTGGAAGTTACGGAGAATTATGTGCTGGGCGTGGAGGCTGGTGGGGTAGTAGGTGAGGACAAGAGGAACCCTATCCTTGGTGGAGTGGTGGGTGGATGGGGTGGGGCAGACATATGCGAAATGGAAGAGGTGCAGTGTGAGGTGGAGGAAGGAAAGCCCCTTACTTTGAAGAAGGAGGACATCTTCTACACCTCATCAGTTCTGGAATGAAAAGCCTCATCCTGAGAGCAGATGCGGCAAAGATGGAGTAACTGAGAGAAGAGGATGGCACTTTCACAAGTGACAGGGTGTGAAGAGATACAGTCCAGGTAGCTGTGAGTATCAGTGGGTTTATAAAGGATATCAGTAGATAGACTGTTTCCAGCGAGAGAAAGACAGAGAGATTGAGAAAAGGGAGAGAGTTGTTGGAAATGGACCAGGTAAATTTGAGGGTAATTTGCAATTCTACTTCACATTCCCATTTCGACATCTCAGTCCATGGCCACCTCTACTGCCCCAATGAGGCCACGATCACGTTGGAGGAACGACACCTTATATATTCTGAATGAGTAGCTTCCAACCTGATAGCATGAAAATTGATTTCTTGAAGTTCTGGTAATTGCAGCCCACCTTCATCATCCCCAATTCCCTTTTCCCTCTCTCACCTTATCTCCTTAACTGTCCATCACCTCCCTCTGGTGTTCCTCCCCCTTCCTTTTCTTCCACAGCTTTCTGTCCTTTCCTATTAGATTACTCCTTCTCCAGTTCTTTATCCCTTTCACCAAGTGAATTCCTAGCTCTTTACTTCACCCTCCCCCTCTCCCAGTTTCACTACCACTCATTACCTTGTACTTCTTTATCTCCTCCTCTCATCTTCTTATTCTGACTTATCATTTCTTTTTCCAGTCCTGATGAAGGGTTTCGGCCTGAAACATTGACTGTTTACCCTTTTCCATAGATCCTGCCTGGCCTGCTGAGTTCCTCCACCATCTTGTGTTTATAGCTTTGGTTTCCAGCATCTGCATATTCTCTCTTGTATATTATAAAGTACACTGTGTATATAGGTCAGATGTATTCTCTATTGAGTTGGAGTTTATAGCTAAGCAGGGAGGGGTGTTGTGTATTTAATATTTCAGTAATGTTTGAGTAATCTTGTAAATATGTTGTTGATTAAGTATTTTTGTTTTTTAAAATAATCCACTACTGTTTATATATATAAAGATATGTGAATGGCACATGTCATCACGCTGAAAAATTATTTGTGTATGCAAAATTCTCATGGGATTTGACTGGGTGTGCCTTGTGTACAGTCTAGAGATGCAAAGTAATGCTTCAGTCAGGGCTGGCAAATCTTTGGAATTCTCTGCCCAAGAGAGAGAGAGCTGTGGAAATTTGCTCACTGAGTATATTAGAGTCATAGAGTCATAGAAAACTCCAGCACAGAAACAGGCCTTCGGCCAATCTAGACCATGCCAAACCACTTAAGCTGCCTGGTCCCATTGGCCTGCATCCAGAACATAGCCCTCCCATCCACGTACCTATCTAAACTTCACTTAAGTCAGAGGTCAATAGATCTGTAGACAAAAAAGACCATAAAGTTGTAGGATTGATGTACGGTCATCTGCTCTGCACATGACTGCAAAATACTGCAGGGAATTATGGATACAGCTCAGCACACCATGAAAACCAACCTCCCCTCTATGGACTGCAGGATGCCTATACTTCTCACTGCCTCAGTAAAACAGTGAAAAACCTGGACATTCTCTCTTCTCCCCTCTGCCATTGGGCAGAAGTTACAAAAGCCTGAAAGCACCTACCATCAGCTCTACCCTGCTGTATAAGATTATTACATGGTTTCCTAGTACACTAAGATGGAGTCTTGACCTCACAATCTATCTTGTTATGATCTTGTCTGCCTGAACTACAATTTTTTCTGTAGCTATTACTGTTTATTCTGCATTTTTATTTTTTGTTACATTGTTTTATTTCAATATGCTGTTTAACAATTTGATCTGTATGAACCAAATGCAGGACAAGCTTTTTATTGTTTCTCGGCACATATAATTATAATAATAATAAATAATTCCAACTCCAATTCCAATGTAGGAGGTAGTGCTAAGGTTGAATGATCTTAGTAAGTGCCAGGGCAGGAATAAAGGACTGGTCAGTGTGCTTTAGTTTCAAATTCTTAAGTCATTTTGCTTCAAGTTACAGTGTGGTTGCTGCAGGGAAGATGAAGGGCTGCTTCCTGCCAGTCAGTCACTGCTCTAACCATACCAGTAACTTCCGTATAACAGCATGGACTCTTAACTTGGTAAGACGTCTCATCCCCTTGTCAAAAGCCTTCTGAAAGTCTAAATGTACAACATCCACTACATCCCCTTTATCCATCCTACTTGTAATCTCCTCAAAGAATTCCAACAGGTTTGTCAGGCAAGATCTGCCCTTAAGCAAACCATGCTGACTTTGTCCTATCTTGCCCTCTGTCACCAAGAACTCCATAGCCTCATCCTTAACAATTGACTCCAACATCTTCCCAACCACTGAGGTCAGGCTAACTGATCTATAGTTTCCTTTCTGCTGTCTTCCTCTTTTCTTAAGGAGTGGAGTGGAGTGACATTTGCAATTTTCCAGTTCTCCGGCACTAGCCCAGGGTCCAATGATTTTTGAAAGATCATTACTAATGCTGCTACAATCTCTACCACTACCTCTTTCAGAACACTAGGGTGCAGTTCATTTGGTCTGGGTGACTTATGCACCTTTAGGTCTTTCAGCTTTTTGAGCACCTTCTTCCTTGTAACAGCAACTGCACTCACTTCTCTTCCCTCACACTCTTCAACTCTGGCACGCTGCTAGTGTCTTCCACAGTGAAGACTGTTGCAAAATGCTCATTTACTTCATTTGCCATCTCTGTTATTCTCCATAATCTGTCCCCCATTATTATTTCTTTAGCCTCATTATCTAAGTGGTCCTATATCCACACTCATATCTCTTTTATTTTTTACATACTTGAAAAAGCTTTTACTATCCACTTTGATAATGTTTATTAGCTTGCTTTCATATTTCATCTTTTCTCTCCTAATGATTCTTTTATTGCTCTCTGTAGGTTTTTAAAATCTTCTCAATCTTCTGTCTTCCCCCTGATTTTTGTTTTGTTGTATGCCCTCTCTTTTGCTTTTACATAGAGTGGCTTTGACTTCTCTTGTCAGCCATGGTTATACTATTTTACCATTTGAGTATTTCTTTGTTTTTGGAATACATCTATCCTGCACCAGCCACATCTCTCCCAGAAACTCACACCATTTCTGCTCTGCTATCATCCCTGCCAGCATCTCCTTCCAAGTAACTGCGGCCAACTCCTTTCTCATACTACTGTAATTTCCTTTATTCCACTGAAATACTGCTGCATCAGACTTTACTTTCTCCCTATCAAATTTCAAGTTGAACTCAATCATATTGAGATCACTGCCCCCTAAAGATCCTTTTACCTGAAGCTCCCTAATCCCCTCTGGTTCATTACATAATACCCAATCCAGTATAGCTGATCCTCTAGTAGGCTCAACAACAACCTGATTTAAAAAGGCATCTCGTAGGCATTCAACAAGCTCACACTGTTGAGATCAATTACCAACTTGATTTTCCCCATCGCCCTGCATGTTGAAATCTCCCATGACTATCATAACATTGTCCTTTTGACATGCCCTTTCTATTTCCTGTTGTAATCTGTGGTCCACCCCCTAGCTACTGTTGGGAGGCCTGTATATAACTTCCATCAGGGTCTTTTTATCCTTGCAGTTTCTTAACTCAACCCACAAGGATTCGACATCTTCTGATCGTATGAAACATCTTTCTAACGGTTTGATGCCGTCCTTTACCAGCAGAGCCATGCCACTCCCTCTGCCTATTGTCCTATCCCTCTAATACAATGTGTAACCTTGGACATTCAGCTCCTAACTGCAACCTTCCTTCAGCCATGATTCAGTGACGGCCACAACATCATACCTGACAATCTATAATAGTGCAACAAGATCATCCATCTTATTTCTTGTACGTCGTGCATTGAGATATAACACTTTGAGTGCTGTATTTTCTACCCGTTTTGATTCTGCATCCCTAATGTACTGATACTCACCTTGCTGTCTGCAATTTTGTCCTATCATCTGCCTGCCCTTCCTGACGGTCTGACTGCATGCTGTCTTTACTATTTGTCCTATCCTGAGTCCCTTCACTCTGGTTCTCACCCCCACCCCCAAACCCTCCCCCGCCAATTTAGTTTAAATCCCCCCCACCAGCTCTAACAAACCTCTCCATGAGAATAATGTCCCCCTCGGGTTCAGGTGCAACTCATCACATTTGAACAGGTCATACCTCCCCCAGAAGAGATTCCAATGATCCAAGAACCTGAAACCCTGCCCCCTACACTAGCTTCTTAGCCACGCATTAACTTGCCAAATCATCCTGTTTCTATCCTCACTGGCACATGGCACAGGCAGCAATCCAAAAATGAAAACCCTGGAAGTCCTGCTTCTCAGCTTTCTGCCTGGCTTTATAAGTTCTCTTTTCAGGTGCTTTTTGCTTTTCCTTCATTGTTACCAATATTTACCAAGACATCTGGATGCTCTCTCTACACATAACTTCTGTGTCATCTGCAGACTTGCTTATCAGGCCACTTTCATATTATACTGTGTAACTCAAAGAGCAGAGCTCACAGCACTGATGCTTGCCTATAATAGCCTATAATGCCCTGGTTTGCCTCAGTTGCCATTTTTTATAAAGAACAATATTGGTTGTTCCACACTCACCAATGGATAACAAAGATACTCTGTCAGTGCCTTTGGAATCTCCTCCCTTGCTTCCCCCAGTGTCTTGGGATAGATCTCAAAAGGGCCCAGGAAGTTTATTTATTTCCATAAATGCTGCCTGACTTGCTGCGTTCCTAAAGCATTTTGTATATCCACCTTATTGTTTCTCAGGCCACCAGACTAAAGTACAAACTTTTTTTTAAGAGTCCTCGTGTCCCGTAAAAATCATTGTGGACGTATCTTACTCACACTCCCAGGAATAATCAAATGTCCATCCCAGCAAACGTTATGGACTAGCCATAAGTTTGGCTGAGGGGAGCTAATGCCTAGTGAGGCTATTGTTGTGTCTGCGTACAACTACGTATCAATTTAAATAATGGCATGTACATGGGAGATGGATGTAAATGGTGTATTCACATTGTAGTGAGAGAGAGCTGGAACAATACGCATGAGTAGACAACAGATCAATATGTAGTGCTGGGCGGGGGCAGTCGTTGCACTAAAAGAAATAGATCCATACATTACACTTCCTCCCCTTTTAGATTAATGCAACATAATACTGTACATGTAGAAAATATTCAATTTCTGTTTCATAAACCCACATTCCAAGTAAACATGCTTTCACAATAATAATCCATAACTAATTTCACAATTTGAAAGATTCAGTCTTTTGGGTGGGACTCTGCTTCTTTCAGCATTTTGCCTCTGGACCTGTGAAGTGGCATTAAGTTTGGCCGATGTCTTCTCAATAATAAAGTTCTCATTGCACCTCTGGACCTGCGGAGTGGCACCAGGCCTAAGACAGCGTTCTCATTGTCAGGTGTCATGTTGTAGGTGCCATGATTATCACTGAGAGGTAAGTCTGGTGACTATAATGTGTCCATCTTGTTGGATGCAATTGACTCAGGTGCATTCATTGATTGAGAGTCCAATATCTGGTCCGCATGAATTCTCCATGTCTGATCTCCACCATCCACTGTGTACATCAGTGGCCCACAATCATGTTTTATGACTTCCTATCCAATCTTGAAGCTCCTTTCTGCTTCACCTGGCAACTGGGTGAACTGTTTATTCTGCAATTCCCTCCACAGATCTGGTTTCAGGAGGTCTATGCGAGATCTCAGATTCCTGCTCATGAAGAGCATTGCAAGTGTTTGATTTGTCATCACATGACCAGAATTCCAATACACAAAAAGGAAGATGTCCACCTTGTGCTGGAGAGGAATGTCCTCCTTGTCCATCACTTTAATAGACTTCTTGAAGCTTTGGATAAACTTTTCAGCTGACCCATTCATTGCTGGGTGGTGAGGAGATGACTTGAAATGCCTGATGCCATTTTTCTTCATGATTTGGAATTCTTCTGACGCGTGCTGTGGTCCGTTGTCACTCACAATTTGTTCTGGTAAGCCATTTCTGGTGAAGATAATCCTCAGAGTAGAGACAGTCTTTGCTGAGGTGGTTGACTTTATCGGCATAGCCTCCAGCCGCTTCGAATGAGCATTCACAGCAATCAGGAACATGGAGTCCATGAATGGCAGAGCAAAATCAATATGTACTCTTTTCCATGGTGAAGATTACCACTCCCAAGGGTGTAACGGTGCCTGTTGGGGTGCATTGTGAACTTTCTGGCATCCCAAATAGCTTTTGGCCAAGTCTTCAATCTATTTATCTATTCTTGGCTACCACAAGTAGCGCTGGGTGAGACTCTTCATCTTGACTGTACCCAGGTGTTCTTCATACAGATTTTCTAACACTCTGGTATGCAGTTTAGAGGGAACCACAACATGAGATCCACACATCAGTGTAGTTTGACATACTGACATCTTGTCTCATCTTCCTGAGAACTCTGGAAACATAGAGTTACAATGAGCTGGCCATCCTTGCAAGGTGATTTCATAGACTTTTGACAATGTTGGATCATTTCCCTTTGTATTTCGGGATTCGTTACTGGCAACTGGTCCACCAATACGGTGTGGAACACTTCTACTGGGTCACAGTATGAAGATTTTTCTTCTTCAGTGGCCAATAGTGGAAGACACGGCAAGCCATCAGCATTGTTGTGTTGTTTGGTACCCTTGAACTCTATGTCATAAGAGTGGGCTCCTAGGAATAGTGCCCAATGTTGTAATCCTGTAGGAGACATCACTGGGATTCCCTTCCTGGGAACCCCTTTTCAGGGGTTACGGTGTTGCGTAAAGGACTGTTTGTCCTTGTACCCATTAAGCTAAGAAGTGCGGGGGCTTTCTTTTGCTCCTCCAGATTGTTCACTTTACAATACAGTTCAATCTTCTCAATATACGACTCCCAGCCTTCATTAGCATTATCGAATTCATCAACTTTCCCGACCGAAGCCATCAGCACGTTATTTTCAGTTTAAATTCAGCACATTTTTCACTATTACTCATGCCTTAGTTAACGTCTGTGACAGCCTTCTCTGTACTGTTTAACTCTCGCTGTTTTATCCCGTAATTGTTGCCATAAGTGTTGGTGCAGTTTGTGAGAGTTACTGATATTCAGGTTTCTCCTCGTTGCCAATTTGTTGTGTCTGTGCACAACTACGTATCAATTAAATAAAGGCACACATGCAGATGATGGCTTTAACTGGTGTATTCACGTTGCAGTGAGAGAGAGCTAGAACGATGTGTATGTGTTGACAACAGACAACGCGCAGATAACAGATCAATACGTACTGCTAAGGGGGGGTGTGTCATTGCTGTAAAAGAAATAGATCCATACATTACAGCTATCAACTTTGGTATTGTTTGACATGTATATTCAAACTTTTCAGTTTGTAAGCATGAGACTTTATAGGTCTGGAATGTAAGTCTTCATTTTTTTGGAAACAAAACTACCAAATATAGAACCGAGGGAATAGTTAATCAAATCAACTGCCACAGAGGTGTCGTGACAAGTAAAGAGACTGAGAATTTGAAAGTCAGATTGTAAAGTACTTCTCTGGGTCAAGTGCTTGTGAAGCAGTTCCTAACTTACTAAGGAGGGAAAAAAAAATCTCTTCTTAAAAGCATTGATTTCAATCTATTCCGCAACTTGAAAGAGGAACACAGCGCTGTTAGAAAGCTGAAAACCAGATGGAAGAGAACAGAAAGACCTGTTCTACTAATTGACATTTTAAAGAATACCACATGAGAGGTCCATCTGATTAGAACTTATTTGATTCCAGTTTGTCAAGTCATTTGCTGTTTAAACTTGTTACATATATTTTGTGGCCTGAGGCTTGATAAATAGGCCTGTAATTCTCATTGTCTAAATAGTTACTTAATAAATCTGTAAGAGACAGCTAAATTGATATTTTTGTTGCTCTCACTTGCTCAAAATATTAATCTACTTGTTATTTTCAGATGTTGATCAACTTGCAGCATTTTCGCAATACTTTCCTGGTTTTATTCCTGATACAAATTTTCAAATGTCTCACAATCATTTTCTGTTGATCTGTGCATTAAATAAATTTTAATTGTCAGCTGTATGTGATACACATTTGATATGAAAGACAATATACAGTGCAGGGTTTAATTATGTGTGTTTCAGTATTAGTCATTTAAAGGAATGAAGTATTTGTATTCCAGTGGTATATATTCTGTAAGCAGCACTCAGCAATTTTGTTTGAAATACCAATGTAGTTATACAGTAAGTTTGGAAGTTAGAATGTTTATCTTGGCTTCTTATTAATATGATATTGATGGAAAAATCAGATTGGTCCTATCTTTTTTATTGTAGAAAATGTCTTCCCATGTCATTGCAATGGATTAACACAGCATGCAGGTTAGTTCTGATACAATTACTTCATGGGCAACCACAATCTAATTTTGTTGGAGCAAGAAATAAAAATCCTGATGACGCTGGAAATGGAAAACAAAAGCAGAGAAATCTGGACGCACCCAGCAGGCTGGTCAGCGTCAGTGGGGATAGTCGCAGAGTTGAAATTTCAGGGGAAGAGCCTTTCTTCAAAAATGGAAATGAGTTCACAATGGCTATTGTTTGAACTTGTTCAAAGGAATTGCTGATTGTTGATATATGGAATAGATATAGCTGGTCTCGAGCCCCCATACCAAATTGCTGTTTGTACCCTTCACCATACCTGCATAATTTGGGTTAGGTATACATCATTTATCTCATTAGCCATTTACATTCAGGAAATCAGTGGAGCAGCATGGTCTGGGGGAGATGTTGCTGGGGGGGGTGGGGACACAAACCTTTATCAGCTACAGAAATCTTCATTTATTAATAATGTATAAATATTTTGAATAAATCATTTAAATAATTAATAATATTAAAAATAAAGTTGACTAACTGCTCATTATGCTCAATAATTTAAAAAAATTAAAATAAAACAAAATAATTTTTGAGAAGTAACTTAACTTCTTCTTTGACTTTGATATTAACTTAAAATCCCCATCAAAATTAGTAGAGATCGACATGCTGTGCCAGATCTCATTGGCAAATTGCCAACCATCGTACAGAATGGGAAATCTTGTGGTGGAGCAAACTGATAAACCGAGTACCCTGATTCCATCGGAAAGCCACAGACTTCTAGTTTCACAGCCCATGTGCAAAAATCCTGGACTTCCTGCAGATTCAATGGTAGAAAATCCAACACCATCCAATCTCGTATTTTAAAGAGGCTGAAATAACACCAATAGTTCAATTGTTCCATTTAATATCAGAGAAACATATAAAATATATATTCTGAAATTCCTTTTTCACAAAAACAGTAGAGTGCCCCATAGAATGAGTGACAGTAAAAACGCTAGAAACCCAAAGCCCCCTACTCCCCCTCCCAAACACTAGCAGCAGCAAAGCAACAACCCTCCCCCACCCCCACCCCCACCCACTTCCACAAAAATGCATCAGCACCCCCCACCCACCGAGTGAGCAATAGCAAGGCCCCAAGAAAGACCATGATCTGCGGTACAACAAAAACTAATCATTCACCCAACAGTTCAACATGCCACAGGCTCTCTGTCGCTCCCTAATAAAGGGGAAAAGAGGTGTCTCCTTTCACAGCAAGACATAGCAAAACAACTGGCTGATTTACGGTCTTCAAAGCCTGTTGTGCCGCTTTCCTTTTCGGAGTTCATCTGCGCAACCTTGCCATTTTCTGGATTTGACATTGAAAACAGATCTCTTTTTAGTGTTGGAACATAGAACACAGAGTGTGCAGCACAGGATAGGCACTTCAACTCAGTAGAGGCTTCCTCATTAAATATATTTCAGACACAGTTAGATACAGCTTCACATATCCGAGAAATTAAGGGTTATGGGGAAAATGCAGGTAGAAGGAGCAGAGTCAGACAACCATGATTGTATTGACTAGTCAGACCAGCTCAGTGAACCAGCTCATGTATTTATTTATGGTAACCTATAGGGTGTTTAATGTTTTGCACTGTACTACTGCCATAAGATAACAAATTTCATGTCAGTGGTCATAGATTAGATTAGATTAGATTATGAGGACACTCAGTCCTCGTTTATTGTCATTTAGAAATGTATGCATTAAAAAATGGTACAACGTTTCTCCAGAGTGGTATCACAAGAAACACAGGACAAACCAAGACTAAAATTGGCAAAACCACGTAATTATAACATATAGTTACAACAGTGCAAAACAATACTGTAATTTGATAAAGAGCAGACCATGGGCACGGTAAAAAAAAGTCTGGAAGTCCCAATAGCCTCATCATCTCACGCAGACGGTAGAAGGGAGAAACGCTCCCTGCCGTGAACCTCCAAGCGCTGCCAACTTGCCGATGCAGCATCATTGGAAGCAACTGACCGCAGCGGACTCTGAGTCCGTCCGAAAACTTCGAGCCTCCGCCCAGCCCCTCTGACACAGCCTCTCCGAGCACCATCCGAGCACTTCGACTCCGCCCCGGCCGCCGAGCAACAAGCAAAGCTGAGGACACGGGGCCTTCCCCTCCGGAGATTCTGGACCACACAGTAGCAGCAGGAGCGAAGCAGGCGTTTCAGAGGTTTCACCAGGTGTTCCTCTGTGCTCTCACATCTGTCTCCATCATATCAGGATTGTGCACGGCACCCTACTTGACAAATAACAGACATCACCACCGGAGTGGCCGCTACGAGCTGCGTCGCGCCGCCATCTTCTCCTCCCTCCTTCATACTATAAACACGATTCCGATTCTGACTTAATTTTAGTGTTGTCCACAAATTTACGAGCTATGCTACTTAATTTTCATGCAAATCATTAAGATAAGTGACAAATAATAAAGGGGGCTGCACCAATCTCTATGGCACACCACTGGTCTGAAGCCTCCAGTCAGATAAACAACCTTTCACTAACACCCTCTGCCTTTGACATTGAGATTGGGGGCGCTGTGGACAGCAAAGGAAGCTATCAAGATTTGCAGTATGATCTTGACTAGCTGTGAAAATTGGCTTTAAAGTGGCAGCTGGAATTTAATGTCGACAAGGGTGAGGTGTCGCACTTTGGGAGAACAAACCAGAATAGGATCTACTCTGCGAGAGGTAAGGCGTTTGACAGAACAAACAGACCTGGGAATACAGATTCATAATTCCTTGAAAGTGGCATCACAGGTAGATAGGGTCATAAAGGGAACTTTTGGGACGTTATCCGTCATAAATTAGGGTGCTAAATACTGATGCTGGGATGTTATGCTGAAGTGGTATAAGATGTTGTTGAGGCTGAATTTGGAGTATTGTGTGCAGTTCTAGTCACCTATCTACAGGAGAGATATCAATAAGCTTGAAAGAGTGCAGAGAAAATTTACAAAGATGTTGTGGGAACTTGAGAACCTGCGTTATAGGGAAAGGTTGAATAGGTTAGGACTGTATTCCCTGAGTCATTGGTTATTTCACTCTTACCACAGTCTATGTGCACATATATCACACAATTACACCACATATTTACTGTATGTTGATCACATGAATATCAAAAACACTCAAGTGACATTAGAAATTCTTAAAAATGTCAAACTATTTTACTTTTTATAAAAATTTAAATTAAGATACTTTGCACAAAGTTAACAATTAAGCTCATTTTCAATTAACTGAATTAAGCCAAATGGAAAATATTGTATACCTTGATTTCAATGGGTTCATCGAACATTTGCTAATTTAAACTGGTGAGTTAATGCTGCCTGATAACTCCAACGACAACACCTTGCCATCACTTTGCACGTGATTGAGAGTAGATTGGTGGGGCAAAAGCTAGCTGAATTGGATTTATGTCGGTTCTTCTGGACAGCTTTCCACTGAGCAGCTTCCCTGGGCAACTTTCCACTTTGTTGGCAGATCCGAGTGTAGCAGATGTACTGGAACAGCTTAGCCAGAGGCGCAGCTCATTTGGAGCACAAACACCAAATTTGAGTACTGAGTTCTTGTTGAGTTCCACAGCCTTTAGTAAGCATTTTTCTAGGCCAGCTAGAAGAAAATAAATTGGCTACTGTATTGTTGAAGATCTCAAGAGGAGGCAACTAAGGACCATAAGACATTGGAGCAGAATTAGGCCCTTCTGCTCATTGAGTCTATTTTGCCATTCTAAAATGGCTGATTTATTATCTCTCTCAACTCCGTTCTTCTGCCTTCTCCCTGTAACCTTTGATGCCCTGATTAATCAAGAACCTATCAACCTCCACTTTAAATATACCCAAACAAGACAAAATGCTGGAAATCCAAGCAACACACACACACACACACACACACACACACACACAGAGCTGGAGGAACTCAACAGGCCAGGCAGCATCTATGGAGAAGAGTGTGTTGCTTTAAATATACCTGATGACTTGGCCTGCACAACCATCTGTGACAATAAATTCCACAGATTCATCACCCCCTGGCTTAAGAAATTTTTCCTCATCTCCATTCCAAACAGACATCCCTCAACTCTGAGGTTGTGCCCTCTGGTCCTAGACTCTCCCACTATGGGAAACATCCTCTCCACATCTACTTTATCCAGACCTTTCAATACACTATAGGTTGCAATGAGATTCTCCTTCATTCTTCTAAACTCCAGCAAGTACAGGCCTGGGGCTATTAAATGCTCCTCATATGTTAACCCTAAAGGATTGGTCATTGATGAGTTTTGTATATGCTGTGAAGACCTGTAACTCTATTAGAACTATGCACCCTGGATTTCATCATTAAAACGTAAGCTTCTGTCCCTTTGTATCAGAGAGTTGCTTCTAATACTTTTAGAGAATATTTGATTTAAATCTCAGCCTTCTGGATCCCTTCAATGATGAGCAGTTGGGAGGTGCGTCTGCTTTAATCATTTCTGGCAACCATGCTGAGCCCTAATGGTTTGTTCATTTGAACATCTACTTTTGGGAACCTTGTTTGTTGGATTCCTTGTTAGAGTAGGTAGAAGTCTTGTTAGAGTAGGTAGAAGTTTTATCGGCCAAAAACACAATTTTAAACTGTAGTGAAAGTCTGAAATTTGACATTTAATTCTCTGGTCATTCCAGTGGATGTTAGGGTTATGTAATGGCAGAAAAATCTAACTTCATAGCAGGTTGTTTGGTCCAAATAAATGCAACTGGAATAAATTGATACTATTTATAAATTGATGCATGTAAATAATATTGGTCCATCTCCTTTATCTACAGATAGTTAGCTGAGATAGCTATCTACGGATCGTTAACAGAATACAGACAATTGGATAGAGTTTTTCACCATATGCAGCACAATGAGGATTGACTGGAATAGCTAAAGGGTTATCCATAGCTAGTGTCAGCAACATGGACAATATCATTCTTTTCCTGGGGTTGATCGATGTTCTCTTGAGTCTTAAACCTTTATTTCTAAGTAGTTAAATACAAAGAGAGACATCTGGACTTAGGTTCATAACAAATGAAAAGCTAGATCATTAGCTGCTTTCCTTCCAAATTATATTGCAGATATTCCCAACTTAAAACCATTAAATTGTTTCTCTTCTCTTGTATATATAGATTTACAGCAGGGTTATGTTGGAAATTTGGCATTATTGATGAAATATATGCCTGTTTTAATTCACTGCTATAAAAGACTATTTGATGATTTTGCAAACATGAAATCACAAACTACCAAACTATTATGATCTTATCTTATTTATTGAAGCAACGAGGATAACTTCATCCAACTTCACTTGCCCCATTATTGAAATGTTCCCACATTTAATGGGCTCACTTTCAAGGACTCTTCATCTCATGTTCTCAATATTTATTGCTTATTTATTTATTATTATTATTAGTTCTTTCTTTTTGTAATTGCACTTTTTGTTGTCTTCTACACTCTGGTTGAATCCGTAAGTTGGGCAGTCTTTTATTGATTATGTTATTACTATTATTCTATAGATTTATTGAGTATGCCCACAAGAAGATGAATCTCAGGTGACCTTGATGATAAAGTTACTTTGTATTTTGAACTTTGGGAATAGGCTCTTCCAGCCGTTCAAGCCATGCTTCCCAACAATCCCCTGGTGTAATCCTAGCCTAATCACAGGACAATATACAATAACTAATTAACCTACCAACTGGTACATCTTTGGTTTGTGGGAGGAAATCAGAGCATTCAGAGGAAACCCAAGTGGTCATGGGAAGAACGTATAAACTCCTTAGAGGCAGCAGTGAGAATTGAACCCTGATCGCTGGTACGTACTGTAAAGTGTTGTGCTAACTACTATGCTACCATGCCACCCTAAAAGTTATGTTATGCAATGCTCAATAAAGATGCTGCTTATCAGTGGTGAAAATTGACTTCTTCTCTAATTATCCTTTTCTTCTTCAGCATGCTCTTTCTGAATTCCGTATTTGAAGTCATAAACTTCCCATTGCTACAATACCTTGCTAAACATGAGTTCTACAACTTAGTACCCTGGATTCATGGTAGATTAGCATTTCATCACTTGGTTCTTTAAAGAAGTGTACTTTATAGTGTGGGAAACACTACCTCTATATTTTGTGTCATAGAGTGATTGAAGTACAAATGTACATATGAATGCCACCTTTTCACAATTAATTATTCCACTTATACTTCACATTCCCACTAAAAACAAAGAGAAAAGTAAAATTGTATAAATTCCTTCTTTTTAAATCTGCAGATAATTAGTATAGACAGCAATCCACATCATGTAGAAAAATAAAGGCCAGAGTGTGAGAAAAGTCACAGTGGACGACCATGCAAAATGAATAAAAGACTGAAGGCTTAAAGCAAGCTCAATTATTCTTTCATAGGCACATTAATAGGAATTTAATACAAGAATACAGTATATCATGTTTCAAGAATTTAATAGGCTTCCCAATTATTACAAAGACTTTTTGCCAGACGCACAGCTGGAGGCCAAACAGTGGGAGAGTATAAAACATCTGTGTATTTAAACTGTCGCCAAAACCTACTGAATTTGATCTTGAATGACTACAAATCTTTGGAATGTAAGTGTACTTTCTTTGGACCCACCCAGAAATCTATTGAGAATTCCATATGGAACCACTAAACAGTATTATACAGGATTTCCTATAAACAAAATTGCAGTCAAAGACATTTTTGGAAGTTAACCAATCTTTATAAAGAATAACCTTTTTGTTTTAAACACATTCTGGCTTCATTTGAAGCATCAATAAATGTAAAACTCTTAACAAGACCAACCTTAATCATTCTATGCAGTCAACCCAGAGCATATAAATATTTCCAGTACTTCAAAAGTATTAATTAGAAACACATGGCCTCGTACAATTTCTTGGCCCCAACTTATGGTTGTAATTTAATGTTATCCCCATACTATAAACATTGTCTATAATGAGTGGGTACAACTTTACTGCAACATACATCAAAAAGGTAACTGGGACTTTTGTCTGCTCACGTTGAAGCTGAATCATTTACTGCTAAAACACATACAACAAATTTTCTGCCATAATTTTATTGTGCACTTTCAACTGAAATGCTGCAATTTTTTTCTGTTTTGGCAAACATTAAAAGTAATTTTAAACCTCTTTAATTTGTGTACGCTATTATTTTATTCTTAATGTGTCAAGAATGAATGAAGGGATAAAGGAAAGAAAGAGGAAATCTGTGCAAAGTAACTCTGACATACATTATGCTAACATGCAGAAAGTGACTGTATATCAGCTCATGTTGGAAACAAGCCTTCTAAGTGAGCAATAATGTCAATTATTAATATTTTATTCTCTAATAGACTCAGATTTATTTTGTCTAATACATAACTAGCAAGACTATTGTCTCGAAAAAAGATCCACATCTAACTGATACCTGAATGTGACAGTTCCAATATAGTGTCACTTCTAACTCATTTGGTGATCTTGAATTTTTATAGCATCTTCAGTACAACAAATATTCCAAAGCTAGAACAAGAATATGATCAGCATAAAGTGGCACAAAGTCAGTGATGGAGCATTTGGCCACAGCTGACAAATAATCGATCAAAGAGGCTGGTTTTAAGGAACCTAGTGAAGGAAGAGAAAGCAATGGAGACACTAAGCAGTTTTGAGAGGGAATTCTAGAACTTAGAAAATGGAAACTTGCCAATATTTTCCACACTGATAAAACGAAATGAACTGCAATTTATTCATGACTCTTCAATACATGTTGATCAAGTGTTTTCAAAATGAAGAAGTGGATATTTGGATAAGTTTGCTTGTTTTTGATCTTTAGTTGTATTGCCTCCAACTTCCAATACCATAATTCTCCATGCACATCAGGCCACCTGGCACATAACATTTTTATTGCTAAATAGTTTTGCTTTAGCAATGAGTTTCATTTCAAGATTTTCAGATTAATTCAACGTTTTTAAAATGGTAGTGTAATTTCTGAAGGTGCACATTTATTATTTACCAAAATTATTACACAGAAAACAGGAATGCTTCAGAAACTGGCTTTAATATTGTAGTCACATGGATTTTCTTTGCCTGAGGCTAAATCTGCTGTTAATTTATCACCACATATGTAATGCCACTGATGTATTTTCAAACAACTTAAATTTATGGAACGACTGACTTTTTAAAAAAATCTTTTATTTCAAAGGGTTTTCTTAAGGGAGACTCTGTGGCAATTTTGAATTACCTTGTTCGGGGACAGCAAAAGGAGAAACAATAGATCAATGTTTGGGGTGAATTATGAAGAATATGAAAAATTTCAGGATGTATATTGTATATATTTCTCTGACATTAAGTGTACCACTGAAACCTTTGATATGAAGAAATAACTATGCATTGCATTTTTGGTCACCAAATACAATCATCTTAAATATATTGAACCATGTTCACCGGATTTTGGCTGCTTAATGATCTCTCTTTTGTCCTTTTTCATGTATTTTGAAATACTTTTTTTTTATCCAAGCATCCTTCTCTTGTGTAATTGACTACATTCCCCATGTAGGTGTGAACAACCTTAGGACTCAAAAGCAAATCTGGAAGTCTCAAAGTTGTGATTAATAATTTGCTGCTGTTCTTCCAAATGCTTTGACGATGGGCATCCTGGTATCAAGGAAGTCAATGTTAATTCCCCTGCATTTGGTGCTGAGACCATGATTTTAGCGGGAGAGTGCATTGCATGGGGCTAAAGTGATTAAGTATCTTTATCTGCTTGTTTGCTGTTAAGCTCTCTAAGGAATTCTGATCATTTTAAGTTCTAAATTCTTAAGTTGTTATTATATTTACAGTTTGTGAATGTTCACAAATATTTTTGACTGTCAGAAACATTTTAATATATTTAGTATGCTTTTCAGTTTTGTAAGCCAGCTAAGCGAAGGGTACTTTAAGTTGGCTGTCAAAATTTTTTCTAACATCTTTGTGGGTAGTGCTTGCTTTGCTCCCTCCATTTGATCCCATTACAATGTGCCAACACTCAAGACTTCACTTTGAGTGATTGTGCTGGCTCTGAACTGTAAGTTCCTGCTGGGTAACCACACTAGATTAGTCTGACCTTCGTTCTGTGGTCAACTGCATGTGGAAGTTTCTCACAGATGATTGCAAATTCTGGGCAATTATGTGTAATCTGCGGTAGATCAATTGTTCAATGATGAAATAAAATTGTGTCCTGCTAGGACTTGTAGGATCTTGTTGTTCTTATGATAAGAATGATGCTGGAAAACTGGCATTTATTACACACTCTGACAATTCAGTGGATTCTA